>NW_027175183.1:929370-1239160 GCF_028021215.1 Eschrichtius robustus
CTGGAGAAGTGTACGGTGTGTCCTGAAACATCGAAAAAACACAGCTTAGGGAGCATAGGGCACGTCCTCTCATGGGCGTATAAATTGGGAAAACTAAAAATCAGCAAGACACAGGCACCCCAAAGTTTAGGGCTGCTCTGTTGACAAGAACCGCCACTTCATGACACCTTAAATATCCCAGGAAAGAGAAAAATGGATAAGAAGTTGTGGTCCTTATGTACAATGGAATATCACTCAGACATGAAATCAATGTCATAAGGCTAGTAGAAGCAAGATGAGTGGATTTAGGTACGATGATTCTAAGTGAAATAAGTCACACAGAAAAAGACACTTATCATAAGCTATCACTTATAGAGGGAATGTAATAACCGCTACACTTGAACTGAATTACAAAACAGAACAGAGTCACACGTTTAGAAAACACACTATGGCTGCTTAACGGGAAAGGTGAGGTGGGGTGAGGCATAAAACAAGGGTTTCAAATTCGCTCAGATACCGTTCCATACACCCAATATGTAATAGACAAGACCTACTCCTTGCTCAGTGACCTGGACTCAACACCCCCTATTCACCGCACAAGAATATATGTGACTAGTAAGAATCTTAAAACCTATGTATTGATATCTGTCTGGAAGTGAGTCAAGTGGGTGTAAAGCCGCATAAACACAGCCGTGAAAAGCAGCTAAACCCCATTATAAAAATAAATTACTTTTAAAAACCCGTAAAACAAAGACAGTGAAAGAGAGAGAAATTCTTACAAAATTCGTTCAGAGGCTGTGATGCAACCTGGATTGACCATATCTAGACCCACAGCTGGATGAGACATAAGGGTGGACACTCTTGGGGCTAAAAGTTTGGGTGAGGTTGGGTGAGCAAACGCAGACCCTTTAAAGTAATACTGCCTGGTACCCATCCCATGGGTCCCAAATCTCCAGGTTCAAGGGCATCTTCCTACATCGAAAACATGCATGAGAAACCCAGAAGATGGTACACCGTGTGATTTTGAAAGGTTTCTAATACGCACCTCATTTCTCATCTCCTTGTGCTCGGGTTCGCCTTTCCAGCTACTTTACTAGCAATCTCCCTACTTGGAGAATCAGCACCTTTAAGCTCCTGTTCCCTACAGGTTGCAATTTGTCCTGAGGATGAACGGGAAGAGGGGCAACCAATGAGAGACTAGATCTAGGTGTTGGGACAGGCACAGGTCACTCTATTTCCCATCAGGAAGAAGAATTAACCACAGGCTAAGCCTGCCGCCCAGAAGCAGAATAGGGCCTGAGGCAATCCCGCGCTTTTGCGGCCAGCTCCCAAAAAAGCCAGTTGAAAAATGGAGCTCAGGGACACTGCAATTCAGAAACCCGCAGAATTATGAATGATAACTCTCATCCACAGATATATTGAGGGAAGGCAACGAAGAGGATTTGAAAGCAAGGCAGAATTGCAGGAAACAGATTTCAGGAGGTAGATTCGAATCGCCTTTAAAGCACATGAAAAGCGGCAAAACGTCGACAATGATGCCCTTGGCCAAAAAGGGCGTATGCGTTTTTTCCTGAATATATTCAGGAAAAAACGCATACGCCCTTTTTGGCCAATCAAGCAACCTGGAAAGGCAAATCAGTGCTACAAAGAATTCTCGCTTCCCATCGGTCAAAAGTGCCATGCTGCAAAAAGTGTCCAAACCAGAAATGCAGGACAGGCCATGGAGAAATGGCAGCCTTGCTACGCTGATGGGCGGGATGTAAATTGCCAACAGCCACTCTGGAAAAGTGTACGGTGTGTCCTGAAACATCGAAAAAACACAGCTTAGGGAGCATAGGGCACGTCCACTCATGGGCGTATAAATTGGGAAAACTAAAAATCAGCAAGACACAGGCACCCCAAAGATTAGGGCTGCTCTGTTGACAAGAACCTCCACTTCATGACACCTTAAATATCCCAGGAAAGAGAAAAATGGATAAAGAAGTTGTGGTCCTTATGTACAATGGAATATCACTCAGACATGAAATCAATGTCATAAGGCTAGTAGAAGCAAGATGAGTGGATTTAGGTACGATGATTCTAAGTGAAATAAGTCACACAGAAAAAGACACTTATCATAAGCTATCACTTATAGAGGGAATGTAAAAACCGCTACACATGAACTGAATTACAAAACAGAACAGAGTCACACGTTTAGAAAACACACTATGGCTGCTTAACGGGAAAGGTGAGGTGGGGTGATGCATAAAACAAGGGTTTCAAATTCGCTCAGATACCGTTCCATACACCCAATATGTAATAGACAAGACCTACTCCTTGCTCAGTGAACTGGACTCAACACCCCCTATTCACCGCACAAGAATATATGTGACTAGTAAGAATCTTAAAACCTATGTATTGATATCTGTCTGGAAGTGAGTCAAGTGGGTGTAAAGCCGCATAAACACAGCCGTGAAAAGCAGCTAAACCCCATTATAAAAATAAATTACTTTTAAAAACCCGTAAAACAAAGACAGTGAAAGAGAGAGAAATTCTTACAAAATTCGTTCAGAGGCTGTGATGCAACCTGGATTGACCATATCTAGACCCACAGCTGGATGAGACATAAGGGTGGACACTCTTGGGGCTGAAAGGTTGGGTGAGGTTGGGTGAGCAAACGCAGACCCTTTAAAGTAAATCTGCCTGGTACCCAACCCATGGGTCCCAAATCTCCAGGTTCAAGGGCATCTTCCTATATGGAAAACATGCATGAGAAACCCAGAAGATGGTACACCGTGTGATTTTGAAAGGTTTCTAATATGCACCTCATTTCTCATCTCCTTGTGCTCGGGTTCGCCTTTCCAGCTACTTTACTAGCAATCTCCCTACTAGGAGAATCAGCACCTTTAAGCTCCTGTCCCCTACAGGATGCAATTTGTCCTGAGGATGAACGGGAAGAGGGGCAACCAATGAGAGACTAGATCTATGTGTTGGGACAGGCACAGCTCACTCTATTTTCCCATCGGGAAGAAGAATTAACCACAGGCTCAGCCTGCCGCCCAGAAGCAGAATAGGGCCTGAGGCAATCCCGAGCTTTTGCGGCCAGCTCCCAAAAAAGCCAGTTGAAAATTGGAGCTCAGGGACACTGCAATTCACAAACCCGCAGAGCTATAAATGATAACTCTCATCCACAGATATATTGAGGGAAGGCAACGAAGAGGATTTGAAAGCAAGGCAGAATTGCAGGAAACAGGTTTCAGGAGGTAGATTCGAATCGCCTTTAAAGCATATGAAAAGTGGCAAAACGTCGACAATGATGCCCTTGGCCAAACAGGGCGTATGCGTTTTTTCCTGAATATATTCAGGAAAAACCCATACGCCCTGTTTGGCCAACCAAGCAACCTGGAAAGGCTAATCAGCGCTACAAAGAAGTCTCGCTTCCCATCGGTCAAAAGGGCCATGCTGCAAAAAGTGTCAAAACCAGAAATGCAGGACAGGCCATGGAGAAATGGCAGCCTTGCTACGCTGATGGGCGGGATGTAAATTGCCAACAGCCACTCTGGAGAAGTGTACGGTGTGTCCTGAAACATCGAAAAAACACAGCTTAGGGAGCATAGGGCACGTCCTCTCATGGGCGTATAAATTGGGAAAACTAAAAATCAGCAAGACACAGGCACCCCAAAGTTTAGGGCTGCTCTGTTGACAAGAACCTCCACTTCATGACACCTTAAATATCCCAGGAAAGAGAAAAATGGATAAAGAAGTTGTGGTCCTTATGTACAATGGAATATCACTCAGACATGAAATCAATGTCATAAGGCTAGTAGAAGCAAGATGAGTGGATTTAGGTACGATGATTCTAAGTGAAATAAGTCACACAGAAAAAGACACTTATCATAAGCTATCACTTATAGAGGGAATGTAAAAACCGCTACACATGAACTGAATTACAAAACAGAACAGAGTCACACGTTTAGAAAACACACTATGGCTGCTTAACGGGAAAGGTGAGGTGGGGTGAGGCATAAAACAAGGGTTTCAAATTCGCTCAGATACCGTTCCATACACCCAATATGTAATAGACAAGACCTACTCCTTGCTCAGTGAACTGGACTCAACACCCCCTATTCACCGCACAATAATATATGTGACTAGTAAGAATCTTAAAACCTATGTATTGATATCTGTCTGGAAGTGAGTCAAGTGGGTGTAAAGCAGCATAAACACAGCCGTGAAAAGCAGCTAAACCCCATTATAAAAATAAATTACTTTTAAAAACCCGTAAAACAAAGACAGTGAAAGAGAGAGAAATTCTTACAAAATTCGTTCAGAGGCTGTGATGCAACCTGGATTGACCATATCTACACCCACAGCTGGATGAGACATAAGGGTGGACAATCTTGGGGCTGAAAGTTTGGGTGAGGTTGGGTGAGCAAACGCAGACCCTTTAAAGTAATACTGCCTGGTACCCATCCCATGGGTCCCAAATCTCCAGGTTCAAGGGCATCTTCCTACATCGAAAACATGCATGAGAAACCCAGAAGATGGTACACCGTGTGATTTTGAAAGGTTTCTAATACGCACCTCATTTCTCATCTCCTTGTGCCCGGGTTCGCCTTTCCAGCTACTTTACTAGCAATCTCCCTACTTGGAGAATCAGCACCTTTAAGCTCCTGTTCCCTACAGGTTGCAATTTGTCCTGAGGATGAACGGGAAGAGGGACAACCAATGAGAGACTAGATCTAGGTGTTGGGACAGGCACAGCTCACTCTATTTTCCCATCGGGAAGAAGAATTAACCACAGGCTCAGCCTGCCGCCCAAAAGCAGAATAGGGCCTGAGACAATCCTGCGCTTTTGCGGCCAGCTCCCAAAAAGCCAGTTGAAAAATGGAGCTCAGGGACACTGCAATTCAGAAACCCGCAGATCTATAAATGATAACTCTCATCCACAGATATATTGAGGGAAGGCAACGAAGAGGATTTGAAAGCAAGGCAGAATTGCAGGAAACAGGTTTCAGGAGGTAGATTCGAATCGCCTTTAAAGCACATGAAAAGTGGCAAAACGTCGACAATGATGCCCTTGGCCAAAAAGGGCGTATGCGTTTTTTCCTGAATATACTTAGGAAAAAACGCATACGCCCTTTTTGGCCAACCAAGCAACCTGGAAATGCAAATCAGTGCTACAAAGAAGTCTCGCTTCCCATCGGTGAAAAGTGCCATGCTGCAAAAAGTGTCAAAACCAGAAATGCAGGACAGGCCATGGAGAAATGGCAGCCTTGCTACGCTGATGGGCGGGATGTAAATTGCCAACAGCCACTCTGGAGAAGTGTACGGTTTGTCCTGAAACATCGAAAAAACACAGCTTAGGGAGCATAGGGCACGTCCACTCATGGGCGTATAAATTGGGAAAACTAAAAATCAGGAAGACACAGGCACCCCAAAGTTTAGGGCTGCTCTGTTGACAAGAACCTCCACTTCATGACACCTTAAATATCCCAGGAAAGAGAAAAATGGATAAAGAAGTTGTGGTCCTTATGTACAATGGAATATCACTCAGACATGAAATCAATGTCATAAGGCTAGTAGAAGCAAGATGAGTGGATTTAGGTACGATGATTCTAAGTGAAATAAGTCACACAGAAAAAGGCACTTATCATAAGCTATCACTTATAGAGGGAATGTAATAACCGCTACACTTGAACTGAATTACAAAACAGAACAGAGTCACACGTTTAGAAAACACACTATGGCTGCTTATCGGGAAAGGTGAGGTGGGGTGAGGCATAAAACAAGGGTTTCAAATTCGCTCAGATACCATTCCATACACCCAATATGTAATAGACAAGACCTACTCCTTGCTCAGTGAACTGGACTCAACACCCCCTATTCACCGCACAAGAATATATGTGACTAGTAAGAATCTTAAAACCTATGTATTGATATCTGTCTGGAAGTGAGTCAAGTGGGTGTAAAGCCGCATAAACACAGCCGTGAAAAGCAGCTAAACCCCATTATAAAAATAAATTACTTTTAAAAACCCGTAAAACAAAGACAGTGAAAGAGAGAGAAATTCTTACAAAATTCGTTCAGAGGCTGTGATGCAACCTGGATTGACCATATCTAGACCCACAGCTGGATGAGACATAAGGGTGGACACTCTTGGGGCTGAAAGGTTGGGTGAGGTTGGGTGAGCAAACGCAGACCCTTTAAAGTAATACTGCCTGGTACCCATCCCATGGGTCCCAAATCTCCAGATTCAAGGGCATCTTCCTAAATCGAAAACATGCATGAGAAACCCAGAAGATGGTACACCGTGTGATTTTGAAAGGTTTCTAATACGCACCTCATTTCTCATCTCCTTGTGCTCGGGTTCGCCTTTCCAGCTACTTTACTAGCAACCTCCCTACTTGGAGAATCAGCACCTTTAAGCTCCTGTCCCCTACAGGATGCAATTTGTCCTGAGGATGAACGGGAAGAGGGGCAACCAATGAGAGACTAGATCTATGTGTTGGGACAGGCACAGGTCACTCTATTTTCCCATCAGGAAGAAGAATTAACCACAGGCTCAGCCTGCCGCCCAGAAGCAGAATAGGGCCTGAGGCAATCCCGCGCTTTTGCGGCCAGCTCCCAAAAAAGCCAGTTGAAAAATGGAGCTCAGGGACACTGCAATTCACAAACCCGCAGAGCTATAAATGATAACTCTCATCCACAGATATATTGAGAGAAGGCAACGAAGAGGATTTGAAAGCAAGGCAGAATTTCAGGAAACAGGTTTCAGGAGGTAGATTCGAATCGCCTTTAAAGCATATGAAAAGTGGAAAAATGTCGACAATGATGCCCTTGGCCAAACAGGGCATATGCGTTTTTTCCTGAATATATTCAGGAAAAAACGCATACGCCCTGTTTGGCCAACCAAGCAACCTGGAAAGGCTAATCAGCGCTACAAAGAAGTCTCGCTTCCCATCGGTCAAAAGTGCCATGCTGCAAAAAGTGTCCAAACCAGAAATGCAGGACAGGCCATGTAGAAATGGCAGCCTTGCTACGCTGATGCGCGGGATGTAAATTGCCAACAGCCACTCTGGAAAAGTGTACGGTGTGTCCTGAAACATCGAAAAAACACAGCTTAGGGAGCATAGGGCACGTCCACTCATGGGCGTATAAATTGGGAAAACTAAAAATCAGCAAGACACAGGCACCCCAAAGTTTAGGGCTGCTCTGTTGACAAGAACCTCCACTTCATGACACCTTAAATATCCCAGGAAAGAGAAAAATGGATAAAGAAGTTGTGGTCCTTATGTACAATGGAATATCACTCAGACATGAAATCAATGTCATAAGGCTAGTAGAAGCAAGATGAGTGGATTTAGGTACGATGATCCTAAGTGAAATAAGTCACACAGAAAAAGACACTTATCATAAGCTATCACTTATAGAGGGAATGTAAAAACCGCTACACTTGAACTGAATTACAAAACAGAACAGAGTCACACGTTTAGAAAACACACGATGGCTGCTGAGCGGGAAAGGTGAGGTGGGGTGATGCATAAAACAAGGGTTTCAAATTCGCTCAGATACCGTTCCATACACCCAATATGTAATAGACAAGACCTACTCCTTGCTCAGTGAACTGGACTCAACACCCCCTATTCACCGCACAAGAATATATGTGACTAGTAAGAATCTTAAAACCTATGTATTGATATCTGTCTGGAAGTGAGTCAAGTGGGTGTAAAGCCACATAAACACAGCCGTGAAAAGCAGCTAAACCCCATTATAAAAATAAATTACTTTTAAAAACCCGTAAAACAAAGACAGTGAAAGAGAGAGAAATTCTTACACAATTCGTTCAGAGGCTGTGATGCAACCTGGATTGACATATCTAGACCCACAGCTGGATGAGACATAAGGGTGGACACTCTTGGGGCTGAAAGGTTGGGTGAGGTTGGGTGAGCAAACGCAGACCCTTTAAAGTAATACTGCCTGGTACCCATCCCATGGGTCCCAAATCTCCAGGTTCAAGGGCATTTGCCTACATCGAAAACATGCATGAGAAACCCAGAAGATGGTACACCGTGTGATTTTGAAAGGTTTCTAATACGCACCTCATTTCTCATCTCCTTGTGCTCGGGTTCGCCTTTCCAGCTACTTTACTAGCAATCTCCCTACTTGGAGAATCAGCACCTTTAAGCTCCTGTTCCCTACAGGTTGCAATTTGTCCTGAGGATGAACGGGAAGAGGGGCAACCAATGAGAGACTAGATCTAGGTGTTGGGACAGGCACAGGTCACTCTATTTCCCATCAGGAAGAAGAATTAACCACAGGCTAAGCCTGCCGCCCAGAAGCAGAATAGGGCCTGAGGCAATCCCGCGCTTTTGCGGCCAGCTCCCAAAAAAGCCAGTTGAAAAATGGAGCTCAGGGACACTGCAATTCAGAAACCCGCAGAGTTATGAATGATAACTCTCATCCACAGATATATTGAGGGAAGGCAACGAAGAGGATTTGAAAGCAAGGCAGAATTGCAGGAAACAGATTTCAGGAGGTAGATTCGAATCGCCTTTAAAGCACATGAAAAGCGGCAAAACGTCGACAATGATGCCCTTCGCCAAAAAGGGCGTATGCGTTTTTTCCTGAATATATTCAGGAAAAAACGCATACGCCCTTTTTGGCCAACCAAGCAACCTGGAAAGGCAAATCACTGCTACAAAGAAGTCTCGTTTCCCATCGGTCAAAAGTGCCATGCTGCAAAAAGTGTCAAAACCAGAAATGCAGGACAGGCCATGGAGAAATGGCAGCCTTGCTACGCTGATGGGCGGGATGTAAATTGCCAACAGCCACTCTGCAAAAGTGTATGGTGTGTCCTGAAACATCGAAAAAACACAGCTTAGGGAGCATAGGGCACGTCCTCTCATGGGCGTATAAATTGGGAAAACTAAAAATCAGCAAGACAAAGGCACCCCAAAGTTTAGGGCTGCTCTGTTGACAAGAACCTCCACTTCATGACACCTTAAATATCCCAGGAAAGAGAAAAATGGATAAAGAAGTTGTGGTCCTTATGTACAATGGAATATCACTCAGACATGAAATCAATGTCATAAGGCTAGTAGAAGCAAGATGAGTGGATTTAGGTACGATGATCCTAAGTGAAATAAGTCACACAGAAAAAGACACTTATCATAAGCTATCACTTATAGAAGGAATGTAAAAACCGCTACACTTGAACTGAATTACAAAACAGAACAGAGTCACACATTTAGAAAACACACTGTGGCTGCTTAACGGGAAAGGTGAGGTGGGGTGATGCATAAAACAAGGGTTTCAAATTCGCTCAGATACCGTTCCATACACCCAATATGTAATAGACAATACCTACTCCTTGCTCAGTGAACTGGACTCAACACCCCCTATTCACCGCACAAGAATATATGTGACTAGTAAGAATCTTAAAACCTATGTATTGATATCTGTCTGGAAGTGAGTCAAGTGGGTGTAAAGCCGCATAAACACAGCCGTGAAAAGCAGCTAAACCCCATTATAAAAATAAATTACTTTTAAAAACCCGTAAAACAAAGACAGTGAAAGAGAGAGAAATTCTTACAAAATTCGTTCAGAGGCTGTGATGCAACCTGGATTAACCATATCTAGACCCACAGCTGGATGAGACATAAGGGTGGACACTCTTGGGGCTGAAAGGTTGGGTGAGGTTGGGTGAGCAAACGCAGACCCTTTAAAGTAATACTGCCTGGTACCCATCCCATGGGTCCCAAATCTCCAGGTTCAAGGGCATCTTCCTATATGGAAAACATGCATGAGAAACCCAGAAGATGGTACACCGTGTGATTTTGAAAGGTTTCTAATACGCACCTCATTTCTCATCTCCTTGTGCTCGGGTTCGCCTTTCCAGCTACTTTACTAGCAATCTCCCTACTTGGAGAATCAGCACCTTTAAGCTCCTGTCCCCTACAGGATGCAATTTGTCCTGAGGATGAACGGGAAGAGGGGCAACCAATGAGAGACTAGATCTATGTGTTGGGACAGGCACAGGTCACTCTATTTTCCCATCAGGAAGAAGAATTAACCACAGGCTCAGCCTGCTGCCCAGAAGCAGAATAGGGCCTGAGGCAATCCCGCGCTTTTGCGGCCAGCTCCCAAAAAAGCCAGTTGAAAAATGGAGCTCAGGGACACTGCAATTCACAAACCCGCAGAGCTATAAATGATAACTCTCATCCACAGATATATTGAGGGAAGGCAACGAAGAGGATTTGAAAGCAAGGCAGAATTTCAGGAAACAGGTTTCAGGAGGTAGATTCGAATCGCCTTTAAAGCATATGAAAAGTGGCAAAACGACGACAATGATGCCCTTGGCCAAACAGGGCGTATGCGTTTTTTCCTGAATATATTCAGGAAAAAACGCATACGCCCTGTTTGGCCAACCAAGCAACCTGGAAAGGCTAATCAGCGCTACAAAGAAGTCTCGCTTCCCATCGGTCAAAAGTGCCATGCTGCAAAAAGTGTCCAAACAAGAAATGCAGGACAGGCCATGGAGAAATGGCAGCCTTGCTACGCTGATGGGCGGGATGTAAATTGCCAACAGCCACTCTGGAAAAGTGTACGGTGTGTCCTGAAACATCGAAAAAACACAGCTTAGGGAGCATAGGGCACGTCCACTCATGGGCGTATAAATTGGGAAAACTAAAAATCAGCAAGACACAGGCACCCCAAAGTTTAGGGCTGCTCTGTTGACAAGAACCTCCACTTCATGACACCTTAAATATCCCAGGAAAGAGAAAAATGGATAAAGAAGTTGTGGTCCTTATGTACAATGGAATATCACTCAGACATGAAATCAATGTCATAAGGCTAGTAGAAGCAAGATGAGTGGATTTAGGTACGATGATCCTAAGTGAAATAAGTCACACAGAAAAAGACACTTATCATAAGCTATCACTTATAGAGGGAATGTAAAAACCGCTACACTTGAACTGAATTACAAAACAGAACAGAGTCACACGTTTAGAAAACACACTATGGCTGCTTAACGGGAAAGGTGAGGTGGGGTGATGCATAAAACAAGGGTTTCAAATTCGCTCAGAAACCGTTCCATACACCCAATATGTAATAGACAAGACCTACTCCTTGCTCAGTGAACTGGACTCAACACCCCCTATTCACCGCACAAGAATATATGTGACTAGTAAGAATCTTAAAACCTATGTATTGATATCTGTCTGGAAGTGAGTCAAGTGGGTGTAAAGCCGCATAAACACAGCCGTGAAAAGCAGCTAAACCCCATTATAAAAAATAAATTACTTTTAAAAACCCGTAAAACAAAGACAGTGAAAGAGAGAGAAATTCTTACAAAATTCGTTCAGAGGCTGTGATGCAACCTGGATTGACCATATCTAGACCCACAGCTGGATGAGACATAAGGGTGGACACTCTTGGGGCTGAAAGGTTGGGTGAGGTTGGGTGAGCAAACGCAGACCCTTTAAAGTAATACTGCCTTGTACCCATCCCATGGGTCCCAAATCTCCAGGTTCAAGGGCATCTTCCTACATTGAAAACATGCATGAGAAACCCAGAAGATGGTACACCGTGTGATTTTGAAAGGTTTCTAATACGCACCTCATTTCTCATCTCCTTGTGCTCGGGTTCGCCTTTCCAGCTACTTTACTAGCAATCTCCCTACTTGGAGAATCAGCACCTTTAAGCTCCTGTTCCCTACAGGTTGCAATTTGTCCTGAGGATGAACGGGAAGAGGGGCAACCAATGAGAGACTAGATCTAGGTGTTGGGACAGGCACAGGTCACTCTATTTCCCTTCAGGAAGAAGAATTAACCACAGGCTAAGCCTGCCGCCCAGAAGCAGAATAGGGCCTGAGGCAATCTCGCGCTTTTGCGGCCAGCTCCCAAAAAAGCCAGTTGAAAAATGGAGCTCAGGGACACTGCAATTCAGAAACCCGCAGAGTTATGAATGATAACTCTCATCCACAGATATATTGAGGGAAGGCAACGAAGAGGATTTGAAAGCAAGGCAGAATTGCAGGAAACAGATTTCAGGAGGTAGATTCGAATCGCCTTTAAAGCACATGAAAAGCGGCAAAACGTCGACAATGATGCCCTTGGCCAAAAAGGGCGTATGCGTTTTTTCCTGAATATATTCAGGAAAAAACGCATACGCACTTTTTGGCCAACCAAGCAACCTGGAAAGGCAAATCAGTGCTACAAAGAAGTCTCGCTTCCCATCGGTCAAAAGTGCCATGCTGCAAAAAGTGTCAAAACCAGAAATGCAGGACAGGCCATGGAGAAATGGCAGCCTTGCTACGCTGATGGGCGGGATGTAAATTGCCAACAGCCACTCTGGAAAAGTGTACGGAGTGTCCTGAAACATCGAAAAAACACAGCTTAGGGAGCATAGGGCACGTCCACTCATGGGCGTATAAATTGGGAAAACTAAAAATCAGCAAGACACAGGCACCCCAAAGTTTAGGGCTGCTCTGTTGACAAGAACCTCCACTTCATGACACCTTAAATATCCCAGGAAAGAGAAAAATGGATAAAGAAGTTGTGGTCCTTATGTACAATGGAATATCACTCAGACATGAAATCAATGTCATAAGGCTAGTAGAAGCAAGATGAGTGGATTTAGGTACGATGATCCTAAGTGAAATAAGTCACACAGAAAAAGACACTTATCATAAGCTATCACTTATAGAAGGAATGTAAAAACCGCTACACTTGAAATGAATTACAAAACAGAACAGAGTCACACATTTAGAAAACACACTGTGGCTGCTTAACGGGAAAGGTGAGGTGGGGTGATGCATAAAACAAGGGTTTAAAATTCGCTCAGATACCGTTCCATACACCCAATATGTAATAGACAATACCTACTCCTTGCTCAGTGAACTGGACTCAACACCCCCTATTCACCGCACAAGAATATAGGTGACTAGTAAGAATCTTAAAACCTATGTATTGATATCTGTCTGGAAGTGAGTCAAGTGGGTGTAAAGCCGCATAAACACAGCCGTGAAAAGCAGCTAAACCCCATTATAAAAATAAATTACTTTTAAAAACCCGTAAAACAAAGACAGTGAAAGAGAGAGAAATTCTTACAAAATTCGTTCAGAGGCTGTGATGCAACCTGGATTGACATATCTAGACCCACAGCTGGATGAGACATAAGGGTGGACACTCTTGGGGCTGAAAGGTTGGGTGAGGTTGGGTGAGCAAACGCAGTCCCTTTAAAGTAATACTGCCTGGTACCCATCCCTTGGGTCCCAAATCTCCAGGTTGAAGGGCATCTTCCTACATCGAAAACATGCATGAGAAACCCAGAAGATGGTACACCGTGTGATTTTGAAAGGTTTCTAATACGCACTTCATTTCTCATCTCCTTGTGCTCGGGTTCGCCTTTCCAGCTACTTTACTAGCAATCTCCCTACTTGGAGAATCAACACCTTTAAGCTCCTGTTCCCTACAGGTTGCAATTTGTCCTGAGTATGAACGGGAAGAGGGGCAACCAATGAGAGACTGGATCTAGGTGTTGGGACAGGCACAGGTCACTCTATTTCCCATCAGGAAGAAGAATTAACCACAGGCTAAGCCTGCCGCCCAGAAGCAGAATAGGGCCTGAGGCAATCGCGCGCTTTTGCGGCCAGCTCCCAAAAAAGCCAGTTGAAAAATGGAGCTCAGGGACACTGCAATTCAGAAACCCGCAGAGTTATGAATGATAACTCTCATCCACAGATATATTGAGGGAAGGCAACGAAGAGGATTTGAAAGCAAGGCAGAATTGCAGGAAACAGATTTCAGGAGGTAGATTCGAATCGCCTTTAAAGCACATGAAAAGCGGCAAAACGTCGACAATGATGCCCTTGGCCAAAAAGGGCGTATGCGTTTTTTCCTGAATATATTCAGGAAAAAACGCATACGCCCTTTTTGGCCAACCAAGCAACCTGGAAAGGCAAATCATTGCTACAAAGAAGTCTCGCTTCCCATCGGTCAAAAGGGCCATGCTGCAAAAAGTGTCAAAACCAGAAATACAGGACAGGCCATGGAGAAATGGCAGCCTTGCTACGCTGATGGGCGGGATGTAAATTGCCAACAGCCACTCTGGAAAAGTGTACGGTGTGTCCTGAAACATCGAAAAAACACAGCTTAGGGAGCATAGGGCACGTCCACTCATGGGCGTATAAATTGGGAAAACTAAAAATCAGCAAGACACAGGCACCCCAAAGTTTAGGGCTGCTCTGTTGACAAGAACCTCCACTTCATGACACCTTAAATATCCCAGGAAAGAGAAAAATGGATAAAGAAGTTGTGGTCCTTATGTACAATGGAATATCACTCAGACATGAAATCAATGTCATAAGGCTAGTAGAGGCAAGATGAGTGGATTTAGGTACGATGATCCTAAGTGAAATAAGTCACACAGAAAAAGACACTTATCATAAGCTATCACTTATAGAGGGAATGTAAAAACCGCTACACTTGAACTGAATTACAAAACAGAACAGAGTCACACGTTTAGAAAACACACTATGGCTGCTTAACGGGAAAGGTGACGTGGGGTGATGCATAAAACAAGGGTTTCAAATTCGCTCAGATACCGTTCCATACACCCAATATGTAATAGACAAGACCTACTCCTTGCTCAGTGAACTGGACTCAACACCCCCTATTCACCGCACAAAAATATATGTGACTAGTAAGAATCTTAAAACCTATGTATTGATATCTGTCTGGAAGTGAGTCAAGTGGGTGTAAAGCCGCATAAACACAGCCGTGAAAAGCAGCTAAACCCCATTATAAAAATAAATTACTTTTAAAAACCCGTAAAACAAAGACAGTGAAAGAGAGAGAAATTCTTACAAAATTCGTTCAGAGGCTGTGATGCAACCTGGATTAACCATATCTAGACCCACAGCTGGATGAGACATAAGGGTGGACACTCTTGGGGCTGAAAGGTTGGGTGAGGTTGGGTGAGCAAACGCAGACCCTTTAAAGTAATACTGCCTGGTTCCCATCCCATGGGTCCCAAACCTCCAGGTTGAAGGGCATCTTCCTACATCGAAAACATGCATGAGAAACCCAGAAGATGGTACACCGTGTGATTTTGAAAGGTTTCTAATACGCACCTCATTTCTCATCTCCTTGTGCTCGGGTTCGCCTTTCCAGCTACTTTACTAGCAATCTCCCTACTTGGAGAATCAGCACCTTTAAGCTCCTGTCCCCTACAGGATGCAATTTGTCCTGAGGATGAACGGGAAGAGGGGCAACCAATGAGAGACTAGATCTATGTGTTGGGACAGGCACAGGTCACTCTATTTTCCCATCAGGAAGAAGAATTAACCACAGGCTCAGCCAGCCGCCCAGAAGCAGAATAGGGCCTGAGGCAATCCCGCGCTTTTGCGGCCAGCTCCCAAAAAAGCCAGTTGAAAAATGGAGCTCAGGGACACTGCAATTCACAAACCCGCAGAGCTATAAATGATAACTCTCATCCACAGATATATTGAGGGAAGGCAACGAAGAGGATTTGAAAGCAAGGCAGAATTTCAGGAAACAGGTTTCAGGAGGTAGATTCGAATCGCATTTAAAGCATATGAAAAGTGGCAAAACGACGACAATGATGCCCTTGGCCAAACAGGGCGTATGCGTTTTTTCCTGAATATATTCAGGAAAAAACGCATACGCCCTGTTTGGCCAACCAAGCAACGTGGAAAGGCTAATCAGCGCTACAAAGAAGTCTCGCTTCCCAACGGTCAAAAGTGCCATGCTGCAAAAAGTGTCAAAACCAGAAATGCAGGACAGGCCATGGAGAAATGGCAGCCTTGCTACGCTGATGGGCGGGATGTAAATTGCCAACAGCCACTCTGGAAAAGTGTACGGTGTGTCCTGAAACATCGAAAAAACACAGCTTAAGGAGCATAGGGCACGTCCACTCATGGGCGTATAAATTGGGAAAACTAAAAATCAGCAAGACACAGGCACCCCAAAGTTTAGGGCTGCTCTGTTGACAAGAACCTCCACTTCATGACACCTTAAATATCCCAGGAAAGAGAAAAATGGATAAAGAAGTTGTGGTCCTTATGTACAATGGAATATCACTCAGACATGAAATCAATGTCATAAGGCTAGTAGAAGCAAGATGAGTGGATTTAGGTACGATGATCCTAAGTGAAATAAGTCACACAGAAAAAGACTCTTATCATAAGCTATCACTTATAGAGGGAATGTAAAAACCGCTACACTTGAACTGAATTACAAAACAGAACAGAGTCACACGTTTAGAAAACACACTATGGCTGCTTAACGGGAAAGGTGAGGTGGGGTGATGCATAAAACAAGGGTTTCAAATTCGCTCAGATACCGTTCCATACACCCAATATGTAATAGACAAGACCTACTCCTTGCTCAGTGAACTGGACTCAACACCCCCTATTCACCGCACAAAAATATATGTGACTAGTAAGAATCTTAAAACCTATGTATTAATATCTGTCTGGAAGTGAGTCAAGTGGGTGTAAAGCCACATAAACACAGCCGTGAAAAGCAGCTAAACCCCATTATAAAAATAAATTACTTTTAAAAACCCATAAAACAAAGACAGTGAAAGAGAGAGAAATTCTTACAAAATTCGTTCAGAGGCTGTGATGCAACCTGGATTGACCATATCTAGACCCACAGCTGGATGAGACATAAGGGTGGACACTCTAGGGGCTGAAAGGTTGGGTGAGGTTGGGTGAGCAAACGCAGACCCTTTAAAGTAATACTGCCTTGTACCCATCCCATGGGTCCCAAATCTCCAGGTTCAAGGGCATCTTCCTACATCGAAAACATGCATGAGAAACCCAGAAGATGGTACACCGTGTGATTTTGAAAGGTTTCTAATACGCACCTCATTTCTCATCTCCTTGTGCTCGGGTTCGCCTTTCCAGCTACTTTACTAGCAACCTCCCTACTTGGAGAATCAGCACCTTTAAGCTCCTGTTCCCTACAGGTTGCAATTTGTCCTGAGGATGAACGGGAAGAGGGGCAACCAATGAGAGACTAGATCTAGGTGTTGGGACAGGCACAGGTCACTCTATTTCCCATCAGGAAGAAGAATTAACCACAGGCTAAGCCTGCCGCCCAGAAGCAGAATAGGGCCTGAGGCAATCCCGCGCTTTTGCGGCCAGCTCCCAAAAAAGCCAGTTGAAAAATGGAGCTCAGGGACACTGCAATTCAGAAACCCGCAGAGTTATGAATGATAACTCTCATCCACAGATATATTGAGGGAAGGCAACGAAGAGGATTTGAAAGCAAGGCAGAATTGCAGGAAACAGATTTCAGGAGGTAGATTCGAATCGCCTTTAAAGCACATGAAAAGCGGCAAAACGTCGACAATGATGCCCTTGGCCAAAAAGGGCGTATGCGTTTTTTCCTGAATATATTCAGGAAAAAACGCATACGCCCTTTTTGGCCAACCAAGCAACCTGGAAAGGCAAATCAGTGCTACAAAGAAGTCTCGCTTCCCATCGGTCAAAAGTGCCATGCTGCAAAAAGTGTCAAAACCAGAAATGCAGGACAGGCCATGGAGAAATGGCAGCCTTGCTACGCTGATGGGCGGGATGTAAATTGCCAACAGCCACTCTGGAAAAGTGTACGGAGTGTCCTGAAACATCGAAAAAACACAGCTTAGGGAGCATAGGGCACGTCCACTCATGGGCGTATAAATTGGGAAAACTAAAAATCAGCAAGACACAGGCACCCCAAAGTTTAGGGCTGCTCTGTTGACAAGAACCTCCACTTCATGACACCTTAAATATCCCAGGAAAGAGAAAAATGGATAAAGAAGTTGTGGTCCTTATGTACAATGGAATATCACTCAGACATGAAATCAATGTCATAAGGCTAGTAGAGGCAAGATGAGTGGATTTAGGTACGATGATACTAAGTGAAATAAGTCACACAGAAAAAGACACTTATCATAAGCTATCACTTATAGAGGGAATGTAAAAACCGCTACACTTGAACTGAATTACAAAACAGAACAGAGTCACACGTTTAGAAAACACACTATGGCTGCTTAACGGGAAAGGTGAGGTGGGGTGATGCATAAAACAAGGGTTTCAAATTCGCTCAGATACCGTTCCATACACCCAATATGTAATAGACAAGACCTACTCCTTGCTCAGTGAACTGGACTCAACACCCCCTATTCACCGCACAAGAATATATGTGACTAGTAAGAATCTTAAAACCTATGTGTTGATATCTGTCTGGAAGTGAGTCAATTGGGTGTAAAGCCGCATAAACACAGCTGTGAAAAGCAGCTAAACCCCATTATAAAAATAAATTACTTTTAAAAACCCGTAAAACAAAGACAGTGAAAGAGAGAGAAATTCTTACAAAATTCGTTCAGAGGCTGTGATGCAACCTGGATTAACCATATCTAGACCCACAGCTGGATGAGACATAAGGGTGGACACTCTTGGGGCTGAAAGGTTGGGTGAGGTTGGGTGAGCAAACGCAGACCCTTTAAAGTAATACTGCCTGGTACCCATCCCATGGGTCCCAAATCTCCAGGTTCAAGGGCATCTTCCTATATGGAAAACATGCATGAGAAACCCAGAAGATGGTACACCGTGTGATTTTGAAAGGTTTCTAATACGCACCTCATTTCTCATCTCCTTGTGCTCGGGTTCGCCTTTCCAGCTACTTTACTAGCAATCTCCCTACTTGGAGAATCAGCACCTTTAAGCTCCTGTCCCCTACAGGATGCAATTTGTCCTGAGGATGAACGGGAAGAGGGGCAACCAATGAGAGACTAGATCTAGGTGTTGGGACAGGCACAGGTCACTCTATTTTCCCATCAGGAAGAAGAATTAACCACAGGCTCAGCCTGCCGCCCAGAAGCAGAATAGGGCCTGAGGCAATCCCGCGCTTTTGCGGCCAGCTCCCAAAAAAGCCAGTTGAAAAATGGAGCTCAGGGACACTGCAATTCACAAACCCGCAGAGCTATAAATGATAACTCTCATCCACAGATATATTGAGGGAAGGCAACGAAGAGGATTTGAAAGCAAGGCAGAATTTCAGGAAACAGGTTTCAGGAGGTAGATTCGAATCGCCTTTAAAGCATATGAAAAGTGGCAAAACGACGACAATGATGCCCTTGGCCAAACAGGGCTTATGCGTTTTTTCCTGAATATATTCAGGAAAAAACGCATACGCCCTGTTTGGCCAACCAAGCAACCTGGAAAGGCTAATCAGCGCTACAAAGAAGTCTCGCTTCCCATCGGTCAAAAGTGCCATGCTGCAAAAAGTGTCCAAACCAGAAATGCAGGACAGGCCATGGAGAAATGGCAGCCTTGCTACACTGATGGGCGGGATGTAAATTGCCAACAGCCACTCTGGAAAAGTGTACGGTGTGTCCTGAAACATCGAAAAAAAACAGCTTAGGGAGCATAGGGCACGTCCACTCATGGGCGTATAAATTGGGAAAACTAAAAATCAGCAAGACACAGGCACCCCAAAGTTTAGGGCTGCTCTGTTGACAAGAACCTCCACTTCATGACACCTTAAATATCCCAGGAAAGAGAAAAATGGATAAAGAAGTTGTGGTCCTTATGTACAATGGAATATCACTCAGACATGAAATCAATGTCATAAGGCTAGTAGAAGCAAGATGAGTGGATTTAGGTACGATGATCCTAAGTGAAATAAGTCACACAGAAAAAGACACTTATCATAAGCTATCACTTATAGAGGGAATGTAAAAACCGCTACACTTGAACTGAATTACAAAACAGAACAGAGTCACACGTTTAGAAAACACACTATGGCTGCTTAACGGGAAAGGTGAGGTGGGGTGATGCATAAAACAAGGGTTTCAAATTCGCTCAGAAACCGTTCCATACACCCAATATGTAATAGACAAGACCTACTCCTTGCTCAGTGAACTGGACTCAACACCCCCTATTCACCGCACAAGAATATATGTGACTAGTAAGAATCTTAAAACCTATGTATTGATATCTGTCTGGAAGTGAGTCAAGTGGGTGTAAAGCCGCATAAACACAGCCGTGAAAAGCAGCTAAACCCCATTATAAAAAATAAATTACTTTTAAAAACCCGTAAAACAAAGACAGTGAAAGAGAGAGAAATTCTTACAAAATTCGTTCAGAGGCTGTGATGCAACCTGGATTGACCATATCTAGACCCACAGCTGGATGAGACATAAGGGTGGACACTCTTGGGGCTGAAAGGTTGGGTGAGGTTGGGTGAGCAAACGCAGACCCTTTAAAGTAATACTGCCTTGTACCCATCCCATGGGTCCCAAATCTCCAGGTTCAAGGGCATCTTCCTACATTGAAAACATGCATGAGAAACCCAGAAGATGGTACACCGTGTGATTTTGAAAGGTTTCTAATACGCACCTCATTTCTCATCTCCTTGTGCTCGGGTTCGCCTTTCCAGCTACTTTACTAGCAATCTCCCTACTTGGAGAATCAGCACCTTTAAGCTCCTGTTCCCTACAGGTTGCAATTTGTCCTGAGGATGAACGGGAAGAGGGGCAACCAATGAGAGACTAGATCTAGGTGTTGGGACAGGCACAGGTCACTCTATTTCCCTTCAGGAAGAAGAATTAACCACAGGCTAAGCCTGCCGCCCAGAAGCAGAATAGGGCCTGAGGCAATCTCGCGCTTTTGCGGCCAGCTCCCAAAAAAGCCAGTTGAAAAATGGAGCTCAGGGACACTGCAATTCAGAAACCCGCAGAGTTATGAATGATAACTCTCATCCACAGATATATTGAGGGAAGGCAACGAAGAGGATTTGAAAGCAAGGCAGAATTGCAGGAAACAGATTTCAGGAGGTAGATTCGAATCGCCTTTAAAGCACATGAAAAGCGGCAAAACGTCGACAATGATGCCCTTGGCCAAAAAGGGCGTATGCGTTTTTTCCTGAATATATTCAGGAAAAAACGCATACGCACTTTTTGGCCAACCAAGCAACCTGGAAAGGCAAATCAGTGCTACAAAGAAGTCTCGCTTCCCATCGGTCAAAAGTGCCATGCTGCAAAAAGTGTCAAAACCAGAAATGCAGGACAGGCCATGGAGAAATGGCAGCCTTGCTACGCTGATGGGCGGGATGTAAATTGCCAACAGCCACTCTGGAAAAGTGTACGGAGTGTCCTGAAACATCGAAAAAACACAGCTTAGGGAGCATAGGGCACGTCCACTCATGGGCGTATAAATTGGGAAAACTAAAAATCAGCAAGACACAGGCACCCCAAAGTTTAGGGCTGCTCTGTTGACAAGAACCTCCACTTCATGACACCTTAAATATCCCAGGAAAGAGAAAAATGGATAAAGAAGTTGTGGTCCTTATGTACAATGGAATATCACTCAGACATGAAATCAATGTCATAAGGCTAGTAGAAGCAAGATGAGTGGATTTAGGTACGATGATCCTAAGTGAAATAAGTCACACAGAAAAAGACACTTATCATAAGCTATCACTTATAGAAGGAATGTAAAAACCGCTACACTTGAAATGAATTACAAAACAGAACAGAGTCACACATTTAGAAAACACACTGTGGCTGCTTAACGGGAAAGGTGAGGTGGGGTGATGCATAAAACAAGGGTTTAAAATTCGCTCAGATACCGTTCCATACACCCAATATGTAATAGACAATACCTACTCCTTGCTCAGTGAACTGGACTCAACACCCCCTATTCACCGCACAAGAATATAGGTGACTAGTAAGAATCTTAAAACCTATGTATTGATATCTGTCTGGAAGTGAGTCAAGTGGGTGTAAAGCCGCATAAACACAGCCGTGAAAAGCAGCTAAACCCCATTATAAAAATAAATTACTTTTAAAAACCCGTAAAACAAAGACAGTGAAAGAGAGAGAAATTCTTACAAAATTCGTTCAGAGGCTGTGATGCAACCTGGATTGACATATCTAGACCCACAGCTGGATGAGACATAAGGGTGGACACTCTTGGGGCTGAAAGGTTGGGTGAGGTTGGGTGAGCAAACGCAGTCCCTTTAAAGTAATACTGCCTGGTACCCATCCCTTGGGTCCCAAATCTCCAGGTTGAAGGGCATCTTCCTACATCGAAAACATGCATGAGAAACCCAGAAGATGGTACACCGTGTGATTTTGAAAGGTTTCTAATACGCACTTCATTTCTCATCTCCTTGTGCTCGGGTTCGCCTTTCCAGCTACTTTACTAGCAATCTCCCTACTTGGAGAATCAACACCTTTAAGCTCCTGTTCCCTACAGGTTGCAATTTGTCCTGAGTATGAACGGGAAGAGGGGCAACCAATGAGAGACTGGATCTAGGTGTTGGGACAGGCACAGGTCACTCTATTTCCCATCAGGAAGAAGAATTAACCACAGGCTAAGCCTGCCGCCCAGAAGCAGAATAGGGCCTGAGGCAATCGCGCGCTTTTGCGGCCAGCTCCCAAAAAAGCCAGTTGAAAAATGGAGCTCAGGGACACTGCAATTCAGAAACCCGCAGAGTTATGAATGATAACTCTCATCCACAGATATATTGAGGGAAGGCAACGAAGAGGATTTGAAAGCAAGGCAGAATTGCAGGAAACAGATTTCAGGAGGTAGATTCGAATCGCCTTTAAAGCACATGAAAAGCGGCAAAACGTCGACAATGATGCCCTTGGCCAAAAAGGGCGTATGCGTTTTTTCCTGAATATATTCAGGAAAAAACGCATACGCCCTTTTTGGCCAACCAAGCAACCTGGAAAGGCAAATCATTGCTACAAAGAAGTCTCGCTTCCCATCGGTCAAAAGGGCCATGCTGCAAAAAGTGTCAAAACCAGAAATACAGGACAGGCCATGGAGAAATGGCAGCCTTGCTACGCTGATGGGCGGGATGTAAATTGCCAACAGCCACTCTGGAAAAGTGTACGGTGTGTCCTGAAACATCGAAAAAACACAGCTTAGGGAGCATAGGGCACGTCCACTCATGGGCGTATAAATTGGGAAAACTAAAAATCAGCAAGACACAGGCACCCCAAAGTTTAGGGCTGCTCTGTTGACAAGAACCTCCACTTCATGACACCTTAAATATCCCAGGAAAGAGAAAAATGGATAAAGAAGTTGTGGTCCTTATGTACAATGGAATATCACTCAGACATGAAATCAATGTCATAAGGCTAGTAGAGGCAAGATGAGTGGATTTAGGTACGATGATCCTAAGTGAAATAAGTCACACAGAAAAAGACACTTATCATAAGCTATCACTTATAGAGGGAATGTAAAAACCGCTACACTTGAACTGAATTACAAAACAGAACAGAGTCACACGTTTAGAAAACACACTATGGCTGCTTAACGGGAAAGGTGACGTGGGGTGATGCATAAAACAAGGGTTTCAAATTCGCTCAGATACCGTTCCATACACCCAATATGTAATAGACAAGACCTACTCCTTGCTCAGTGAACTGGACTCAACACCCCCTATTCACCGCACAAAAATATATGTGACTAGTAAGAATCTTAAAACCTATGTATTGATATCTGTCTGGAAGTGAGTCAAGTGGGTGTAAAGCCGCATAAACACAGCCGTGAAAAGCAGCTAAACCCCATTATAAAAATAAATTACTTTTAAAAACCCGTAAAACAAAGACAGTGAAAGAGAGAGAAATTCTTACAAAATTCGTTCAGAGGCTGTGATGCAACCTGGATTAACCATATCTAGACCCACAGCTGGATGAGACATAAGGGTGGACACTCTTGGGGCTGAAAGGTTGGGTGAGGTTGGGTGAGCAAACGCAGACCCTTTAAAGTAATACTGCCTGGTTCCCATCCCATGGGTCCCAAACCTCCAGGTTGAAGGGCATCTTCCTACATCGAAAACATGCATGAGAAACCCAGAAGATGGTACACCGTGTGATTTTGAAAGGTTTCTAATACGCACCTCATTTCTCATCTCCTTGTGCTCGGGTTCGCCTTTCCAGCTACTTTACTAGCAATCTCCCTACTTGGAGAATCAGCACCTTTAAGCTCCTGTCCCCTACAGGATGCAATTTGTCCTGAGGATGAACGGGAAGAGGGGCAACCAATGAGAGACTAGATCTATGTGTTGGGACAGGCACAGGTCACTCTATTTTCCCATCAGGAAGAAGAATTAACCACAGGCTCAGCCAGCCGCCCAGAAGCAGAATAGGGCCTGAGGCAATCCCGCGCTTTTGCGGCCAGCTCCCAAAAAAGCCAGTTGAAAAATGGAGCTCAGGGACACTGCAATTCACAAACCCGCAGAGCTATAAATGATAACTCTCATCCACAGATATATTGAGGGAAGGCAACGAAGAGGATTTGAAAGCAAGGCAGAATTTCAGGAAACAGGTTTCAGGAGGTAGATTCGAATCGCATTTAAAGCATATGAAAAGTGGCAAAACGACGACAATGATGCCCTTGGCCAAACAGGGCGTATGCGTTTTTTCCTGAATATATTCAGGAAAAAACGCATACGCCCTGTTTGGCCAACCAAGCAACGTGGAAAGGCTAATCAGCGCTACAAAGAAGTCTCGCTTCCCAACGGTCAAAAGTGCCATGCTGCAAAAAGTGTCAAAACCAGAAATGCAGGACAGGCCATGGAGAAATGGCAGCCTTGCTACGCTGATGGGCGGGATGTAAATTGCCAACAGCCACTCTGGAAAAGTGTACGGTGTGTCCTGAAACATCGAAAAAACACAGCTTAAGGAGCATAGGGCACGTCCACTCATGGGCGTATAAATTGGGAAAACTAAAAATCAGCAAGACACAGGCACCCCAAAGTTTAGGGCTGCTCTGTTGACAAGAACCTCCACTTCATGACACCTTAAATATCCCAGGAAAGAGAAAAATGGATAAAGAAGTTGTGGTCCTTATGTACAATGGAATATCACTCAGACATGAAATCAATGTCATAAGGCTAGTAGAAGCAAGATGAGTGGATTTAGGTACGATGATCCTAAGTGAAATAAGTCACACAGAAAAAGACTCTTATCATAAGCTATCACTTATAGAGGGAATGTAAAAACCGCTACACTTGAACTGAATTACAAAACAGAACAGAGTCACACGTTTAGAAAACACACTATGGCTGCTTAACGGGAAAGGTGAGGTGGGGTGATGCATAAAACAAGGGTTTCAAATTCGCTCAGATACCGTTCCATACACCCAATATGTAATAGACAAGACCTACTCCTTGCTCAGTGAACTGGACTCAACACCCCCTATTCACCGCACAAAAATATATGTGACTAGTAAGAATCTTAAAACCTATGTATTAATATCTGTCTGGAAGTGAGTCAAGTGGGTGTAAAGCCACATAAACACAGCCGTGAAAAGCAGCTAAACCCCATTATAAAAATAAATTACTTTTAAAAACCCATAAAACAAAGACAGTGAAAGAGAGAGAAATTCTTACAAAATTCGTTCAGAGGCTGTGATGCAACCTGGATTGACCATATCTAGACCCACAGCTGGATGAGACATAAGGGTGGACACTCTAGGGGCTGAAAGGTTGGGTGAGGTTGGGTGAGCAAACGCAGACCCTTTAAAGTAATACTGCCTTGTACCCATCCCATGGGTCCCAAATCTCCAGGTTCAAGGGCATCTTCCTACATCGAAAACATGCATGAGAAACCCAGAAGATGGTACACCGTGTGATTTTGAAAGGTTTCTAATACGCACCTCATTTCTCATCTCCTTGTGCTCGGGTTCGCCTTTCCAGCTACTTTACTAGCAACCTCCCTACTTGGAGAATCAGCACCTTTAAGCTCCTGTTCCCTACAGGTTGCAATTTGTCCTGAGGATGAACGGGAAGAGGGGCAACCAATGAGAGACTAGATCTAGGTGTTGGGACAGGCACAGGTCACTCTATTTCCCATCAGGAAGAAGAATTAACCACAGGCTAAGCCTGCCGCCCAGAAGCAGAATAGGGCCTGAGGCAATCCCGCGCTTTTGCGGCCAGCTCCCAAAAAAGCCAGTTGAAAAATGGAGCTCAGGGACACTGCAATTCAGAAACCCGCAGAGTTATGAATGATAACTCTCATCCACAGATATATTGAGGGAAGGCAACGAAGAGGATTTGAAAGCAAGGCAGAATTGCAGGAAACAGATTTCAGGAGGTAGATTCGAATCGCCTTTAAAGCACATGAAAAGCGGCAAAACGTCGACAATGATGCCCTTGGCCAAAAAGGGCGTATGCGTTTTTTCCTGAATATATTCAGGAAAAAACGCATACGCCCTTTTTGGCCAACCAAGCAACCTGGAAAGGCAAATCAGTGCTACAAAGAAGTCTCGCTTCCCATCGGTCAAAAGTGCCATGCTGCAAAAAGTGTCAAAACCAGAAATGCAGGACAGGCCATGGAGAAATGGCAGCCTTGCTACGCTGATGGGCGGGATGTAAATTGCCAACAGCCACTCTGGAAAAGTGTACGGAGTGTCCTGAAACATCGAAAAAACACAGCTTAGGGAGCATAGGGCACGTCCACTCATGGGCGTATAAATTGGGAAAACTAAAAATCAGCAAGACACAGGCACCCCAAAGTTTAGGGCTGCTCTGTTGATAAGAACCTCCACTTCATGACACCTTAAATATCCCAGGAAAGAGAAAAATGGATAAAGAAGTTGTGGTCCTTATGTACAATGGAATATCACTCAGACATGAAATCAATGTCATAAGGCTAGTAGAGGCAAGATGAGTGGATTTAGGTACGATGATACTAAGTGAAATAAGTCACACAGAAAAAGACACTTATCATAAGCTATCACTTATAGAGGGAATGTAAAAACCGCTACACTTGAACTGAATTACAAAACAGAACAGAGTCACACGTTTAGAAAACACACTATGGCTGCTTAACGGGAAAGGTGAGGTGGGGTGATGCATAAAACAAGGGTTTCAAATTCGCTCAGATACCGTTCCATACACCCAATATGTAATAGACAAGACCTACTCCTTGCTCAGTGAACTGGACTCAACACCCCCTATTCACCGCACAAGAATATATGTGACTAGTAAGAATCTTAAAACCTATGTGTTGATATCTGTCTGGAAGTGAGTCAATTGGGTGTAAAGCCGCATAAACACAGCTGTGAAAAGCAGCTAAACCCCATTATAAAAATAAATTACTTTTAAAAACCCGTAAAACAAAGACAGTGAAAGAGAGAGAAATTCTTACAAAATTCGTTCAGAGGCTGTGATGCAACCTGGATTAACCATATCTAGACCCACAGCTGGATGAGACATAAGGGTGGACACTCTTGGGGCTGAAAGGTTGGGTGAGGTTGGGTGAGCAAACGCAGACCCTTTAAAGTAATACTGCCTGGTACCCATCCCATGGGTCCCAAATCTCCAGGTTCAAGGGCATCTTCCTATATGGAAAACATGCATGAGAAACCCAGAAGATGGTACACCGTGTGATTTTGAAAGGTTTCTAATACGCACCTCATTTCTCATCTCCTTGTGCTCGGGTTCGCCTTTCCAGCTACTTTACTAGCAATCTCCCTACTTGGAGAATCAGCACCTTTAAGCTCCTGTCCCCTACAGGATGCAATTTGTCCTGAGGATGAACGGGAAGAGGGGCAACCAATGAGAGACTAGATCTAGGTGTTGGGACAGGCACAGGTCACTCTATTTTCCCATCAGGAAGAAGAATTAACCACAGGCTCAGCCTGCCGCCCAGAAGCAGAATAGGGCCTGAGGCAATCCCGCGCTTTTGCGGCCAGCTCCCAAAAAAGCCAGTTGAAAAATGGAGCTCAGGGACACTGCAATTCACAAACCCGCAGAGCTATAAATGATAACTCTCATCCACAGATATATTGAGGGAAGGCAACGAAGAGGATTTGAAAGCAAGGCAGAATTTCAGGAAACAGGTTTCAGGAGGTAGATTCGAATCGCCTTTAAAGCATATGAAAAGTGGCAAAACGACGACAATGATGCCCTTGGCCAAACAGGGCTTATGCGTTTTTTCCTGAATATATTCAGGAAAAAACGCATACGCCCTGTTTGGCCAACCAAGCAACCTGGAAAGGCTAATCAGCGCTACAAAGAAGTCTCGCTTCCCATCGGTCAAAAGTGCCATGCTGCAAAAAGTGTCCAAACCAGAAATGCAGGACAGGCCATGGAGAAATGGCAGCCTTGCTACACTGATGGGCGGGATGTAAATTGCCAACAGCCACTCTGGAAAAGTGTACGGTGTGTCCTGAAACATCGAAAAAAAACAGCTTAGGGAGCATAGGGCACGTCCACTCATGGGCGTATAAATTGGGAAAACTAAAAATCAGCAAGACACAGGCACCCCAAAGTTTAGGGCTGCTCTGTTGACAAGAACCTCCACTTCATGACACCTTAAATATCCCAGGAAAGAGAAAAATGGATAAAGAAGTTGTGGTCCTTATGTACAATGGAATATCACTCAGACATGAAATCAATGTCATAAGGCTAGTAGAGGCAAGATGAGTGGATTTAGGTACGATGATCCTAAGTGAAATAAGTCACACAGAAAAAGACACTTATCATAAGCTATCACTTATAGAGGGAATGTAAAAACCGCTACACTTGAACTGAATTACAAAACAGAACAGAGTCACACGTTTAGAAAACACACTATGGCTGCTTAACGGGAAAGGTGAGGTGGGGTGATGCATAAAACAAGGGTTTCAAATTCGCTCAGATACCGTTCCATACACCCAATATGTAATAGACAAGACCTACTCCTTGCTCAGTGAACTGGACTCAACACCCCCTATTCACCGCACAAGAATATATGTGACTAGTAAGAATCTTAAAACCTATGTATTGATATCTGTCTGGAAGTGAGTCAAGTGGGTGTAAGGCCGCATAAACACAGCCGTGAAAAGCAGCTAAACCCCATTATAAAAATAAATTACTTTTAAAAACCCGTAAAACAAAGACAGTGAAAGAGAGAGAAATTCTTACAAAATTCGTTCAGAGGCTGTGATGCAACCTGGATTGACCATATCTAGACCCACAGCTGGATGAGACATAAGGGTGGACACTCTAGGGGCTGAAAGGTTGGGTGAGGTTGGGTGAGCAAACGCAGACCCTTTAAAGTAATACTGCCTTGTACCCATCCCATGGGTCCCAAATCTCCAGGTTCAAGGGCATCTTCCTACATCGAAAACATGCATGAGAAACCCAGAAGATGGTACACCGTGTGATTTTGAAAGGTTTCTAATACGCACCTCATTTCTCATCTCCTTGTGCTCGGGTTCGCCTTTCCAGCTACTTTACTAGCAACCTCCCTACTTGGAGAATCAGCACCTTTAAGCTCCTGTTCCCTACAGGTTGCAATTTGTCCTGAGGATGAACGGGAAGAGGGGCAACCAATGAGAGACTAGATCTAGGTGTTGGGACAGGCACAGGTCACTCTATTTCCCATCAGGAAGAAGAATTAACCACAGGCTAAGCCTGCCGCCCAGAAGCAGAATAGGGCCTGAGGCAATCCCGCGCTTTTGCGGCCAGCTCCCAAAAAAGCCAGTTGAAAAATGGAGCTCAGGGACACTGCAATTCAGAAACCCGCAGAGTTATGAATGATAACTCTCATCCACAGATATATTGAGGGAAGGCAACGAAGAGGATTTGAAAGCAAGGCAGAATTGCAGGAAACAGATTTCAGGAGGTAGATTCGAATCGCCTTTAAAGCACATGAAAAGCGGCAAAACGTCGACAATGATGCCCTTGGCCAAAAAGGGCGTATGCGTTTTTTCCTGAATATATTCAGGAAAAAACGCATACGCCCTTTTTGGCCAACCAAGCAACCTGGAAAGGCAAATCAGTGCTACAAAGAAGTCTCGCTTCCCATCGGTCAAAAGTGCCATGCTGCAAAAAGTGTCAAAACCAGAAATGCAGGACAGGCCATGGAGAAATGGCAGCCTTGCTACGCTGATGGGCGGGATGTAAATTGCCAACAGCCACTCTGGAAAAGTGTACGGAGTGTCCTGAAACATCGAAAAAACACAGCTTAGGGAGCATAGGGCACGTCCACTCATGGGCGTATAAATTGGGAAAACTAAAAATCAGCAAGACACAGGCACCCCAAAGTTTAGGGCTGCTCTGTTGACAAGAACCTCCACTTCATGACACCTTAAATATCCCAGGAAAGAGAAAAATGGATAAAGAAGTTGTGGTCCTTATGTACAATGGAATATCACTCAGACATGAAATCAATGTCATAAGGCTAGTAGAGGCAAGATGAGTGGATTTAGGTACGATGATACTAAGTGAAATAAGTCACACAGAAAAAGACACTTATCATAAGCTATCACTTATAGAGGGAATGTAAAAACCGCTACACTTGAACTGAATTACAAAACAGAACAGAGTCACACGTTTAGAAAACACACTATGGCTGCTTAACGGGAAAGGTGAGGTGGGGTGATGCATAAAACAAGGGTTTCAAATTCGCTCAGATACCGTTCCATACACCCAATATGTAATAGACAAGACCTACTCCTTGCTCAGTGAACTGGACTCAACACCCCCTATTCACCGCACAAGAATATATGTGACTAGTAAGAATCTTAAAACCTATGTATTGATATCTGTCTGGAAGTGAGTCAATTGGGTGTAAAGCCGCATAAACACAACTGTGAAAAGCAGCTAAACCCCATTATAAAAATAAATTACTTTTAAAAACCCGTAAAACAAAGACAGTGAAAGAGAGAGAAATTCTTACAAAATTCGTTCAGAGGCTGTGATGCAACCTGGATTAACCATATCTAGACCCACAGCTGGATGAGACATAAGGGTGGACACTCTTGGGGCTGAAAGGTTGGGTGAGGTTGGGTGAGCAAACGCAGACCCTTTAAAGTAATACTGCCTGGTACCCATCCCATGGGTCCCAAATCTCCAGGTTCAAGGGCATCTTCCTATATGGAAAACATGCATGAGAAACCCAGAAGATGGTACACCGTGTGATTTTGAAAGGTTTCTAATACGCACCTCATTTCTCATCTCCTTGTGCTCGGGTTCGCCTTTCCAGCTACTTTACTAGCAATCTCCCTACTTGGAGAATCAGCACCTTTAAGCTCCTGTCCCCTACAGGATGCAATTTGTCCTGAGGATGAACGGGAAGAGGGGCAACCAATGAGAGACTAGATCTAGGTGTTGGGACAGGCACAGGTCACTCTATTTTCCCATCAGGAAGAAGAATTAACCACAGGCTCAGCCTGCCTCCCAGAAGCAGAATAGGGCCTGAGGCAATCCCGCGCTTTTGCGGCCAGCTCCCAAAAAAGCCAGTTGAAAAATGGAGCTCAGGGACACTGCAATTCACAAACCCGCAGAGCTATAAATGATAACTCTCATCCACAGATATATTGAGGGAAGGCAACGAAGAGGATTTGAAAGCAAGGCAGAATTTCAGGAAACAGGTTTCAGGAGGTAGATTCGAATCGCCTTTAAAGCATATGAAAAGTGGCAAAACGACGACAATGATGCCCTTGGCCAAACAGGGCTTATGCGTTTTTTCCTGAATATATTCAGGAAAAAACGCATACGCCCTGTTTGGCCAACCAAGCAACCTGGAAAGGCTAATCAGCGCTACAAAGAAGTCTCGCTTCCCATCGGTCAAAAGTGCCATGCTGCAAAAAGTGTCCAAACCAGAAATGCAGGACAGGCCATGGAGAAATGGCAGCCTTGCTACGCTGATGGGCGGGATGTAAATTGCCAACAGGCACTCTGGAGAAGTGTACGGTGTGTCCTGAAACATCGAAAAAACACAGCTTAGGGAGCATAGGGCACGTCCACTCATGGGCGTATAAATTGGGAAAACTAAAAATCAGCAAGACACAGGCACCCCAAAGTTTAGGGCTGCTCTGTTGACAAGAACCTCCACTTCATGACACCTTAAATATCCCAGGAAAGAGAAAAATGGATAAAGAAGTTGTGGTCCTTATGTACAATGGAATATCACTCAGACATGAAATCAATGTCATAAGGCTAGTAGAGGCAAGATGAGTGGATTTAGGTACGATGATCCTAAGTGAAATAAGTCACACAGAAAAAGACACTTATCATAAGCTATCACTTATAGAGGGAATGTAAAAACCGCTACACTTGAACTGAATTACAAAACAGAACAGAGTCACACGTTTAGAAAACACACTATGGCTGCTTAACGGGAAAGGTGAGGTGGGGTGATGCATAAAACAAGGGTTTCAAATTCGCTCAGATATCGTTCCATACACCCAATATGTAATAGACAAGACCTACTCCTTGCTCAGTGAACTGGACTCAACACCCCCTATTCACCGCACAAGAATATCTGTGACTAGTAAGAATCTTAAAACCTATGTATTGATATCTGTCTGGAAGTGAGTCAAGTGGGTGTAAGGCCGCATAAACACAGCCGTGAAAAGCAGCTAAACCCCATTATAAAAATAAATTACTTTTAAAAACCCGTAAAACAAAGACAGTGAAAGAGAGAGAAATTCTTACAAAATTCGTTCAGAGGCTGTGATGCAACCTGGATTGACCATATCTAGACCCACAGCTGGATGAGACATAAGGGTGGACACTCTAGGGGCTGAAAGGTTGGGTGAGGTTGGGTGAGCAAACGCAGACCCTTTAAAGTAATACTGCCTTGTACCCATCCCATGGGTCCCAAATCTCCAGGTTCAAGGGCATCTTCCTACATCGAAAACATGCATGAGAAACCCAGAAGATGGTACACCGTGTGATTTTGAAAGGTTTCTAATACGCACCTCATTTCTCATCTCCTTGTGCTCGGGTTCGCCTTTCCAGCTACTTTACTAGCAATCTCCCTACTTGGAGAATCAGCACTTTAAGCTCCTGTTCCCTACAGGTTGCAATTTGTCCTGAGGATGAACGGGAAGAGGGGCAACCAATGAGAGACTAGATCTAGGTGTTGGGACAGGCACAGGTCACTCTATTTTCCCATCAGGAAGAAGAATTAACCACAGGCTCAGCCTGCCGCCCAGAAGCAGAATAGGGCCTGAGGCAATCCCGCGCTTTTGCGGCCAGCTCCCAAAAAAGCCAGTTGAAAAATGGAGCTCAGGGACACTGCAATTCACAAACCCGCAGAGCTATAAATGATAACTCTCATCCACAGATATATTGAGGGAAGGCAACGAAGAGGATTTGAAAGCAAGGCAGAATTGCAGGAAACAGGTTTCAGAAGGTACATTCGAATCGCCTTTAAAGCACATGAAAAGTGGCAAAAAGTCGACAATGATGCCCTTGGCCAAACAGGGCGTATGCGTTTTTTCCTGAATATATTCAGGAAAAAACGCATACGCCCTGTTTGGCCAACCAAGCAACCTGGAAAGGCTAATCAGCGCTACAAACAAGTCTCGCTTCCCATCGGTCAAAAGGGCCATGCTGCAAAAAGTGTCAAAACCAGAAATGCAGGACAGGCCATGGAGAAATGGCAGCCTTGCTACGCTGATGGGCGGGATGTAAATTGCCAACAGCCACTCTGGAGAAGTGTACGGTGTGTCCTGAAACATCGAAAAAACACAGCTTAGGGAGCATAGGGCACGTCCTCTCATGGGCGTATAAATTGGGAAAACTAAAAATCAGCAAGACACAGGCACCCTAAAGTTTAGGGCTGCTCTGTTGACAAGAACCTCCACTTCATGACACCTTAAATATCCCAGGAAAGAGAAAAATGGATAAAGAAGTTGTGGTCCTTATGTACAATGGAATATCACTCAGACATGAAATCAATGTCATAAGGCTAGTAGAAGCAAGATGAGTGGATTTAGGTACAACGATTCTAAGTGAAATAAGTCACACAGAAAAAGACACTTATCATAAGCTATCACTTATAGAGGGAATGTAAAAACCGCTACACATGAACTGAATTACAAAACAGAACAGAGTCACACGTTTAGAAAACACACTATGGCTGCTTAACGGGAAAGGTGAGGTGGGGTGATGCATAAAACAAGGGTTTCAAATTCGCTCAGATACCGTTCCATACACCCAATATGTAATAGACAAGACCTACTCCTTGCTCAGTGAACTGGACTCAACACCCCCTATTCACCGCACAAGAATATATGTGACTAGTAAGAATCTTAAAACCTATGTATTGATATCTGTCTGGAAGTGAGTCAAGTGGGTGTAAAGCCACATAAACACAGCCGTGAAAAGCAGCTAAACCCCATTATAAAAATAAATTACTTTTAAAAACCCGTAAAACAAAGACAGTGAAAGAGAGAGAAATTCTTACAAAATTCTTTCAGAGGCTGTGATGCAACCTGGATTGACCATATCTAGACCCACAGCTGGATGAGACATAAGGGTGGACAATCTTGGGGCTGAAAGTTTGGGTGAGGTTGGGTGAGCAAACGCACACCCTTTAAAGTAATACTGCCTGGTACCCATTCCATGGGTCCCAAATCTCCAGGTTCAAGGGCATCTTCCTACATCGAAAACATGCATGAGAAACCCAGAAGATGGTACACCGTGTGATTTTGAAAGGTTTCTAATACGCACCTCATTTCTCATCTCCTTGTGCTCGGGTTCGCCTTTCCAGCTACTTTACTAGCAATCTCCCTACTTGGAGAATCAGCACCTTTAAGCTCCTGTTCCCTACAGGTTGCAATTTGTCCTGAGGATGAACGGGAAGAGGGGCAACCAATGAGAGACTAGATCTAGGTGTTGGGACAGGCACAGCTCACTCTATTTTCCCATCGGGAAGAAGAATTAACCACAGGCTCAGCCTGCCGCCCAGAAGCAGAATAGGGCCTGAGACAATCCTGCGCTTTTGCGGCCAGCTCCCAAAAAAGCCAGTTGAAAAATGGAGCTCAGGGACACTGCAATTCAGAAACCCGCAGATCTATAAATGATAACTCTCATCCACAGATATATTGAGGGAAGGCAACAAAGAGGATTTGAAAGCAATGCAGAATTGCAGGAAACAGGTTTCAGGAGGTAGATTCGAATCGCCTTTAAAGCACATGAAAAGTGGCAAAACGTCGACAATGATGCCCTTGGCCAAAAAGGGCATATGCGTTTTTTCCTGAATATACTCAGGAAAAAACGCATACGCCCTTTTTGGCCAACCAAGCAACCTGGAAAGGCAAATCAGTGCTACAAAGAAGTCTCGCTTCCCATCGGTCAAAAGTGCCATGCTGCAAAAAGTGTCAAAACCAGAACTGCAGGACAGGCCATGGAGAAATGGCAGCCTTGCTACGCTGATGGGCGGGATGTAAATTGCCAACAGCCACTCTGGAGAAGTGTACGGTTTGTCCTGAAACATCGAAAAAACACAGCTTAGGGAGCATAGGGCACGTCCACTCATGGGCGTATAAATTGGGAAAACTAAAAATCAGCAAGACACAGGCACCCCAAAGTTTAGGGCTGCTCTGTTGACAAGAACCTCCACTTCATGACACCTTAAATATCCCAGGAAAGAGAAAAATGGATAAAGAAGTTGTGGTCCTTATGTACAATGGAATATCACTCAGACATGAAATCAATGTCATAAGGCTAGTAGAAGCAAGATGAGTGGATTTAGGTACGATGATTCTAAGTGAAATAAGTCACACAGAAAAAGGCACTTATCATAAGCTATCACTTATAGAGGGAATGTAATAACCGCTACACTTGAACTGAATTACAAAACAGAACAGAGTCACACGTTTAGAAAACACACTATGGCTGCTTAACGGGAAAGGTGAGGTGGGGTGAGGCATAAAACAAGGGTTTCAAATTCGCTCAGATATCGTTCCATACACCCAATATGTAATAGACAAGACCTACTCCTTGCTCAGTGAACTGGACTCAACACCCCCTATTCACCGCACAAGAATATATGTGACTAGTAAGAATCTTAAAACCTATGCATTGATATCTGTCTGGAAGTGAGTCAAGTGGGTGTAAAGCCGCATAAACACAGCCGTGAAAAGCAGCTAAACCCCATTATAAAAATAAATTACTTTTAAAAACCCGTAAAACAAAGACAGTGAAAGAGAGAGAAATTCTTACAAAATTCTTTCAGAGGCTGTGATGCAACCTGGATTGACCATATCTAGACCCACAGTTGGATGAGACATAAGGGTGGACACTCTTGGGGCTGAAAGGTTGGGTGAGGTTGGGTGAGCAAACGCAGACCCTTTAAAGTAATACTGCCTGGTACCCATCCCATGGGTCCCAAATCTCCAGGTTCAAGGGCATCTTCCTACATCGAAAACATGCATGAGAAACCCAGAAGATGGTACACCGTGTGATTTTGAAAGGTTTCTAATACGCACCTCATTTCTCATCTCCTTGTGCTCGGGTTCGCCTTTCCAGCTACTTTACTAGCAATCTCCCTACTTGGAGAATCAGCACCTTTAAGCTCCTGTTCCCTACAGGTTGCAATTTGTCCTGAGGATGAACGGGAAGAGGGGCAACCAATGAGAGACTAGATCTAGGTGTTGGGACAGGCACAGGTCACTCTATTTCCCATCAGGAAGAAGAATTAACCACAGGCTAAGCCTGCCGCCCAGAAGCAGAATAGGGCCTGAGGCAATCCCGCACTTTTGCGGCCAGCTCCCAAAAAAGCCAGTTGAAAAATGGAGCTCAGGGACACTGCAATTCAGAAACCCGCAGAGTTAAGAATGATAACTCTCATCCACAGATATATTGAGGGAAGGCAACGAAGAGGATTTGAAAACAAGGCAGAATTGCAGGAAACAGATTTCAGGAGGTAGATTCGAATCGCCTTTAAAGCACATGAAAAGCGGCAAAACGTCGACAATGATGCCCTTGGCCAAAAAGGGCGTATGCGTTTTTTCCTGAATATATTCAGGAAAAAACGCATACGCCCTTTTTGGCCAACCAAGCAACCTGGAAAGGCAAATCAGTGCTACAAAGAAGTCTCGCTCCCCATTGGTCAAAAGTGCCATGCTGCAAAAAGTGTCAAAACCAGAAATGCAGGACAGGCCATGGAGAAATGGCAGCCTTGCTACGCTGATGGGCGGAATGTAAATTGCCAACAGCCACTCTGGAGAAGTGTACGGTGTGTCCTGAAACATCGAAAAAACACAGCTTAGGGAGCATAGGGCACGTCCACTCATGGGCGTATAAATTGGGAAAACTAAAAATCAGCAAGACACAGGCACCCCAAACTTTAGGGCTGCTCTGTTGTCAAGAACCTCCACTTCATGACACCTTAAATATACCAGGAAAGAGAAAAATGGATAAAGAAGTTGTGGTCCTTATGTACAATGGAATATCACTCAGACATGAAATCAATGTCATAAGGCTAGTAGAAGCAAGATGAGTGGATTTAGGTACGATGATTCTAAGTGAAATAAGTTACACAGAAAAAGACACTTATCATAAGCTCTCACTTATAGAGGGAATGTAAAAACCGCTACACTTGAACTGAATTACAAAACAGAACAGAGTCACACGTGTAGAAAACACACGATGGCTGCTTAACGGGAAAGGTGAGGTGGGGTGATGCATAAAACAAGGGTTTCAAATTCGCTCAGATACCGTTCCATACACCCAATATGTAATATACAAGACCTACTCCTTGCTCAGTGAACTGGATTCAACACCCCCTATTCACCGCACAAGAATATATGTGACTAGTAAGAATCTTAAAACCTATGTATTGATATCTGTCTGGAAGTGAGTCAAGTGGGTGTAAAGCCGCATAAACACAGCCGTGAAAAGCAGCTAAACCCCATTATAAAAATAAATTACTTTTAAAAACCCGTAAAACAAAGACAGTGAAACAGAGAGAAATTCTTACAAAATTCGTTCAGAGGCTGTGATGCAACCTGGATTGACCATATCTAGACCCACAGCTGGATGAGACATAAGGGTGGACACTCTTGGGGCTGAGAGGTTGGGTGAGGTTGCGTGAGCAAACGCAGACCCTTTAAAGTAATACTGCCTGGTACCCATCCCATGGGTCCCAAATCTCCAGGTTCAAGGGCATCTTCCTACATCGAAAACATGCATGAGAAACCCAGAAGATGGTACACCGTGTGATTTTGAAAGGTTTCTAATACGCACCTCATTTCTCATCTCCTTGTGCTCGGGTTCGCCTTTCCAGCTATTTTACTAGCAATCTCCCTACTTGGAGAATCAGCACCTTTAAGCTCCTGTCCCCTACAGGATGCAATTTGTCCTGAGGATGAACGGGAAGAGGGGCAACCAATGAGAGACTAGATCTATGTGTTGGGACAGGCACAGGTCACTCTATTTTCCCATCGGGAAGAAGAATTAACCACAGGCTCAGCCTGCCGCCCAGAAGCAGAATAGGGCCTGAGGCAATCCCGAGCTTTTGCGGACAGCTCCCAAAAAAGCCAGTTGAAAAATGGAGCTCAGGGACACTGCAATTCACAAACCCGCAGAGCTATAAATGATAACTCTCATCCACAGAAATATTGAGGGAAGGCAACGAAGAGGATTTGAAAGCAAGGCAGAATTGCAGGAAACAGGTTTCAGGAGGTAGATTCGAATCGCCTTTAAAGCATATGAAAAGCGGCAAAACGTCGACAATGATGCCCTTGGCCAAACAGGGCGTATGCGTTTTTTCCTGAATATATTCAGGAAAAAACGCATACGCCCTGTTTGGCCAACCAAGCAACCTGGAAAGGCAAATCAGTGCTACAAAGAAGTCTCGCTTCCCATCGGTCTAAAGTGCCATGCTGCAAAAAGTGTCAAAACCAGAAATGCAGGACAGGCCATGGAGAAATGGCAGCCTTGCTACGCTGATGGGCGGGATGTAAATTGCCAACAGCCACTCTGGAAAAGTGTATGGTGTGTCCTGAAACATCGAAAACACACAGCTTAGGGAGCATAGGGCACGTCCACTCATGGGCGTATAAATTGGGAAAACTAAAAATCAGCAAGACACAGGCACCCCAAAGTTTAGGGCTGCTCTTTTGACAAGAACCTCCACTTCATGACACCTTAAATATCCCAGGAAAGAGAAAAATGGATAAAGAAGTTGTGGTCCTTATGTACAATGGAATATCACTCAGACATGAAATCAATGTCATAAGGCTAGTAGAAGCAAGATGAGTGGATTTAGGTACGATGATCCTAAGTGAAATAAGTCACACAGAAAAAGACACTTATCATAAGCTATCACTTATAGAGGGAATGTAAAACCCGCTACACTTGAACTGAATTACAAAACAGAACAGAGTCACACGTTTAGAAAACACACGATGGCTGCTTAACGGGAAAGGTGAGGTGGGGTGATGCATAAAACAAGGGTTTCAAATTCGCTCAGATACCGTTCCATACACCCAATATGTAATAGACAAGACCTACTCCTTGCTCAGTGAACTGGACTCAACACCCCCTATTCACCGCACAAGAATATATGTGACTAGTAAGAATCTTAAAACCTATGTATTGATATCTGTCTGGAAGTGAGTCAAGTGGGTGTAAAGCCGCATAAACACAGCCGTGAAAAGCAGCTAAACCCCATTATAAAAATAAATTACTTTTAAAAACCCGTAAAACAAAGACAGTGAAAGAGAGAGAAATTCTTACAAAATTCGTTCAGAGGCTGTGATGCAACCTGGATTGACCATATCTAGACCCACAGCTGGATGAGACATAAGGTTGGACACTCTTGGGGCTGAAAGGTTGGGTGAGGTTGGGTGAGCAAACGCAGACCCTTTAAAGTAATACTGCCTGGTACCCATCCCATGGGTCCCAAATCTCCAGGTTCAAGGGCATCTTCCTACATCGAAAACATGCATGAGAAACCCAGAAGATGGTACACCGTGTGATTTTGAAAGGTTTCTAATACGCACCTCATTTCTCATCTCCTTGTGCTCGGGTTCGCCTTTCCAGCTACTTTACTAGCAATCTCCCTACTTGGAGAATCAGCACTTTTAAGCTCCTGTTCCCTACAGGTTGCAATTTGTCCTGAGGATGAACGGGAAGAGGGGCAACCAATGAGAGACTAGATCTAGGTGTTGGGACAGGCACAGGTCACTCTATTTTCCCATCAGGAAGAAGAATTAACCACAGGCTCAGCCTGCCGCCCAGAAGCAGAATAGGGCCTGAGGCAATCCCGCGCTTTTGCGGCCAGCTCCCAAAAAAGCCAGTTGAAAAATGGAGCTCAGGGACACTGCAATTCAGAAACCCGCAGAATTATGAATGATAACTCTCATCCACAGATATATTGAGGGAAGGCAACGAAGAGGATTTGAAAGCAAGGCAGAATTGCAGGAAACAGATTTCAGGAGGTAGATTCGAATCGCCTTTAAAGCACATGAAAAGCGGCAAAACGTCGACAATAATGCCCTTGGCCAAAAAGGGCGTATGCGTTTTTTCCTGAATATATTCAGGAAAAAACGCATACGCCCTTTTTGGCCAACCAAGCAACCTGGAAAGGCAAATCAGTGCTACAAAGAATTCTCGCTTCCCATCGGTCAAAAGTGCCATGCTGCAAAAACTGTCCAAACCAGAAATGCAGGACAGGCCATGGAGAAATGGCAGCCTTGCTACGCTGATGGGCGGGATGTAAATTGCCAACAGCCACTCTGGAAAAGTGTACGGTGTGTCCTGAAACATCGAAAAAACACAGCTTAGGGAGCATAGGGCACGTCCACTCCTGGGCGTATAAATTGGGAAAACTAAAAATCAGCAAGACACAGGCACCCCAAAGATTAGGGCTGCTCTGTTGACAAGAACCTCCACTTCATGACACCTTAAATATCCCAGGAAAGAGAAAAATGGATAAAGAAGTTGTGGTCCTTATGTACAATGGAATATCACTCAGACATGAAATCAATGTCATAAGGCTAGTAGAAGCAAGATGATTGGATTTAGGTACGATGATCCTAAGTGAAAGAAGTCACACAGAAAAAGACACTTATCATAAGCTCTCACTTATAGAGGGAATGTAAAAACCGCTACACTTGAACTGAATTACAAAACAGAACAGAGTCACACGTTTAGAAAACACTCTATGGCTGCTTAACGGGAAAGGTGAGGTGGGGTGATGCATAAAACAAGGGTTTCAAATTCGCTCAGATACCGTTCCATACACCCAATATGTAATAGACAAGACCTACTCCTTGCTCAGTGAACTGGACTCAACACCCCCTATTCACCGCACAAGAATATATGTGACTAGTAAGAATCTTAAAACCTATGTATTGATATCTGTCTGGAAGTGAGTCAAGTGGGTGTAAAGCCGCATAAACACAGCCGTGAAAAGCAGCTAAACCCCATTATAAAAATAAATTACTTTTAAAAACCCGTAAAACAAAGACAGTGAAAGAGAGAGAAATTCTTACAAAATTCGTTCAGAGGCTGTGATGCAACCTGGATTGACCATATCTAGACCCACAGCTGGATGAGACATAAGGGTGGACACTCTTGGGGCTGAAAGGTTGGGTGAGGTTGGGTGAGCAAACGCAGACCCTTTAAAGTAAATCTGCCTGGTACCCAACCCATGGGTCCCAAATCTCCAGGTTCAAGGGCATCTAACTATATGGAAAACATGCATGAGAAACCCAGAAGATGGTACACCGTGTGATTTTGAAAGGTTTCTAATACGCACCTCATTTCTCATCTCCTTGTGCTCGGGTTCGCCTTTCCAGCTACTTTACTAGCAATCTCCCTACTTGGAGAATCAGCACCTTTAAGCTCCTGTTCCCTACAGGTTGCAATTTGTCCTGAGGATGAACGGGAAGAGGGGCAACCAATGAGAGACTAGATCTATGTGTTGGGACAGGCACAGCTCACTCTATTTTCCCATCGGGAAGAAGAATTAACCACAGGCTCAGCCTGCCGCCCAGAAGCAGAATAGGGCCTGAGGCAATCCCGAGCTTTTGCGGCCAGCTCCCAAAAAAGCCAGTTGAAAATTGGAGCTCAGGGACACTGCAATTCACAAACCCGCAGAGCTATAAATGATAACTCTCATCCACAGATATATTGAGGGAAGGCAACGAAGAGGATTTGAAAGCAAGGCAGAATTGCAGGAAACAGGTTTCAGGAGGTAGATTCGAATCGCCTTTAAAGCATATGAAAAGTGGCAAAACGTCGACAATGATGCCCTTGGCCAAACAGGGCGTATGCGTTTTTTCCTGAATATATTCAGGAAAAAACGCATACGCCCTGTTTGGCCAACCAAGCAACCTGGAAAGGCTAATCAGCGCTACAAAGAAGTCTCGCTTCCCATCGGTCAAAAGGGCCATGCTGCAAAAAGTGTCAAAACCAGAAATGCAGGACAGGCCATTGAGAAATGGCAGCCTTGCTACGCTGATGGGCGGGATGTAAATTGCCAACAGCCACTCTGGAGAAGTGTACGGTGTGTCCTGAAACATCGAAAAAACACAGCTTAGGGAGCATAGGGCACGTCCTCTCATGGGCGTATAAATTGGGAAAACTAAAAATCAGCAAGACACAGGCACCCCAAAGTTTAGGGCTGCTCTGTTGACAAGAACCTCCACTTCATGACACCTTAAATATCCCAGGAAAGAGAAAAATGGATAAAGAAGTTGTGGTCCTTATGTACAATGGAATATCACTCAGACATGAAATCAATGTCATAAGGCTAGTAGAAGCAAGATGAGTGGATTTAGGTACGATGATTCTAAGTGAAATAAGTCACACAGAAAAAGACACTTATCATAAGCTATCACTTATAGAGGGAATGTAAAAACCGCTACACATGAACTGAATTACAAAACAGAACAGAGTCACACGTTTAGAAAACACACTATGGCTGCTTAACGGGAAAGGTGAGGTGGGGTGATGCATAAAACAAGGGTTTCAAATTCGCTCAGATACCGTTCCATACACCCAATATGTAATAGACAAGACCTACTCCTTGCTCAGTGAACTGGACTCAACACCCCCTATTCACCGCACAATAATATATGTGACTAGTAAGAATCTTAAAACCTATGTATTGATATCTGTCTGGAAGTGAGTCAAGTGGGTGTAAAGCAGCATAAACACAGCCGTGAAAAGCAGCTAAACCCCATTATAAAAATAAATTACTTTTAAAAACCCGTAAAACAAAGACAGTGAAAGAGAGAGAAATTCTTACAAAATTCGTTCAGAGGCTGTGATGCAACCTGGATTGACCATATCTACACCCACAGCTGGATGAGACATAAGGGTGGACAATCTTGGGGCTGAAAGTTTGGGTGAGGTTGGGTGAGCAAACGCAGACCCTTTAAAGTAATACTGCCTGGTACCCATCCCATGGGTCCCAAATCTCCAGGTTCAAGGGCATCTTCCTACATCGAAAACATGCATGAGAAACCCAGAAGATGGTACACCGTGTGATTTTGAAAGGTTTCTAATACGCACCTCATTTCTCATCTCCTTGTGCTCGGGTTCGCCTTTCCAGCTACTTTACTAGCAATCTCCCTACTTGGAGAATCAGCACCTTTAAGCTCCTGTTCCCTACAGGTTGCAATTTGTCCTGAGGATGAACGGGAAGAGGGGCAACCAATGAGAGACTAGATCTAGGTGTTGGGACAGGCACAGCTCACTCTATTTTCCCATCGGGAAGAAGAATTAACCACAGGCTCAGCCTGCCGCCCAAAAGCAGAATAGGGCCTGAGACAATCCTGCGCTTTTGCGGCCAGCTCCCAAAAAGCCAGTTGAAAAATGGAGCTCAGGGACACTGCAATTCAGAAACCCGCAGATCTATAAATGATAACTCTCATCCACAGATATATTGAGGGAAGGCAACGAAGAGGATTTGAAAGCAAGGCAGAATTGCAGGAAACAGGTTTCAGGAGGTAGAATCGAATTGCCTTTAAAGCACATGAAAAGTGGCAAAACGTCGACAATGATGCCCTTGGCCAAAAAGGGCGTATGCGTTTTTTCCTGAATATACTTAGGAAAAAACGCATACGCCCTTTTTGGCCAACCAAGCAACCTGGAAAGGCAAATCAGTGCTACAAAGAAGTCTCGCTTCCCATCGGTCAAAAGTGCCATGCTGCAAAAAGTGTCAAAACCAGAAATGCAGGACAGGCCATGGAGAAATGGCAGCCTTGCTACGCTGATGGGCGGGATGTAAATTGCCAACAGCCACTCTGGAGAAGTGTACGGTTTGTCCTGAAACATCGAAAAAACACAGCTTAGGGAGCATAGGGCACGTCCACTCATGGGCGTATAAATTGGGAAAACTAAAAATCAGCAAGACACAGGCACCCCAAAGTTTAGGGCTGCTCTGTTGACAAGAACCTCCACTTCATGACACCTTAAATATCCCAGGAAAGAGAAAAATGGATAAAGAAGTTGTGGTCCTTATGTACAATGGAATATCACTCAGACATGAAATCAATGTCATAAGGCTAGTAGAAGCAAGATGAGTGGATTTAGGTACGATGATTCTAAGTGAAATAAGTCACACAGAAAAAGGCACTTATCATAAGCTATCACTTATAGAGGGAATGTAATAACCGCTACACTTGAACTGAATTACAAAACAGAACAGAGTCACACGTTTAGAAAACACACTATGGCTGCTTAACGGGAAAGGTGAGGTGGGGTGAGGCATAAAACAAGGGTTTCAAATTCGCTCAGATACCGTTCCATACACCCAATATGTAATAGACAAGACCTACTCCTTGCTCAGTGAACTGGACTCAACACCCCCTATTCACCGCACAATAATATATGTGACTAGTAAGAATCTTAAAACCTATGTATTGATATCTGTCTGGAAGTGAGTCAAGTGGGTGTAAAGCAGCATAAACACAGCCGTGAAAAGCAGCTAAACCCCATTATAAAAATAAATTACTTTTAAAAACCCGTAAAACAAAGACAGTGAAAGAGAGAGAAATTCTTACAAAATTCTTTCAGAGGCTGTGATGCAACCTGGATTGACCATATCTAGACCCACAGCTGGATGAGACATAAGGGTGGACAATCTTGGGGCTGAAAGTTTGGGTGAGGTTGGGTGAGCAAACGCAGACCCTTTAAAGTAATACTGCCTGGTACCCATCCCATGGGTCCCAAATCTCCAGGTTCAAGGGCATCTTCCTACATCGAAAACATGCATGAGAAACCCAGAAGATGGTACACCGTGTGATTTTGAAAGGTTTCTAATACGCACCTCATTTCTCATCTCCTTGTGCTCGGGTTCGCCTTTCCAGCTACTTTACTAGCAATCTCCCTACTTGGAGAATCAGCACCTTTAAGCTCCTGTTCCCTACAGGTTGCAATTTGTCCTGAGGATGAACGGGAAGAGGGGCAACCAATGAGAGACTAGATCTAGGTGTTGGGACAGGCACAGCTCACTCTATTTTCCCATCGGGAAGAAGAATTAACCACAGGCTCAGCCTGCCGCCCAAAAGCAGAATAGGGCCTGAGACAATCCTGCGCTTTTGCGGCCAGCTCCCAAAAAGCCAGTTGAAAAATGGAGCTCAGGGACACTGCAATTCAGAAACCCGCAGATCTATAAATGATAACTCTCATCCACAGATATATTGAGGGAAGGCAACGAAGAGGATTTGAAAGCAAGGCAGAATTGCAGGAAACAGGTTTCAGGAGGTAGAATCGAATTGCCTTTAAAGCACATGAAAAGTGGCAAAACGTCGACAATGATGCCCTTGGCCAAAAAGGGCGTATGCGTTTTTTCCTGAATATACTTAGGAAAAAACGCATACGCCCTTTTTGGCCAACCAAGCAACCTGGAAAGGCAAATCAGTGCTACAAAGAAGTCTCGCTTCCCATCGGTCAAAAGTGCCATGCTGCAAAAAGTGTCAAAACCAGAAATGCAGGACAGGCCATGGAGAAATGGCAGCCTTGCTACGCTGATGGGCGGGATGTAAATTGCCAACAGCCACTCTGGAGAAGTGTACGGTTTGTCCTGAAACATCGAAAAAACACAGCTTAGGGAGCATAGGGCACGTCCACTCATGGGCGTATAAATTGGGAAAACTAAAAATCAGCAAGACACAGGCACCCCAAAGTTTAGGGCTGCTCTGTTGACAAGAACCTCCACTTCATGACACCTTAAATATCCCAGGAAAGAGAAAAATGGATAAAGAAGTTGTGGTCCTTATGTACAATGGAATATCACTCAGACATGAAATCAATGTCATAAGGCTAGTAGAAGCAAGATGAGTGGATTTAGGTACGATGATTCTAAGTGAAATAAGTCACACAGAAAAAGGCACTTATCATAAGCTATCACTTATAGAGGGAATGTAATAACCGCTACACTTGAACTGAATTACAAAACAGAACAGAGTCACACGTTTAGAAAACACACTATGGCTGCTTAACGGGAAAGGTGAGGTGGGGTGAGGCATAAAACAAGGGTTTCAAATTCGCTCAGATACCGTTCCATACACCCAATATGTAATAGACAAGACCTACTCCTTGCTCAGTGAACTGGACTCAACACCCCCTATTCACCGCACAATAATATATGTGACTAGTAAGAATCTTAAAACCTATGTATTGATATCTGTCTGGAAGTGAGTCAAGTGGGTGTAAAGCAGCATAAACACAGCCGTGAAAAGCAGCTAAACCCCATTATAAAAATAAATTACTTTTAAAAACCCGTAAAACAAAGACAGTGAAAGAGAGAGAAATTCTTACAAAATTCTTTCAGAGGCTGTGATGCAACCTGGATTGACCATATCTAGACCCACAGCTGGATGAGACATAAGGGTGGACAATCTTGGGGCTGAAAGTTTGGGTGAGGTTGGGTGAGCAAACGCAGACCCTTTAAAGTAATACTGCCTGGTACCCATCCCATGGGTCCCAAATCTCCAGGTTCAAGGGCATCTTCCTACATCGAAAACATGCATGAGAAACCCAGAAGATGGTACACCGTGTGATTTTGAAAGGTTTCTAATACGCACCTCATTTCTCATCTCCTTGTGCTCGGGTTCGCCTTTCCAGCTACTTTACTAGCAATCTCCCTACTTGGAGAATCAGCACCTTTAAGCTCCTGTTCCCTACAGGTTGCAATTTGTCCTGAGGATGAACGGGAAGAGGGGTAACCAATGAGAGACTAGATCTAGGTGTTGGGACAGGCACAGCTCACTCTATTTTCCCATCGGGAAGAAGAATTAACCACAGGCTCAGCCTGCCGCCCAAAAGCAGAATAGGGCCTGAGACAATCCTGCGCTTTTGCGGCCAGCTCCCAAAAAGCCAGTTGAAAAATGGAGCTCAGGGACACTGCAATTCAGAAACCCGCAGATCTATAAATGATAACTCTCATCCACAGATATATTGAGGGAAGGCAACGAAGAGGATTTGAAAGCAAGGCAGAATTGCAGGAAACAGGTTTCAGGAGGTAGATTCGAATCGCCTTTAAAGCACATGAAAAGTGGCAAAACGTCGACAATGATGCCCTTGGCCAAAAAGGGCGTATGCGTTTTTTCCTGAATATACTTAGGAAAAAACGCATACGCCCTTTTTGGCCAACCAAGCAACCTGGAAAGGCAAATCAGTGCTACAAAGAAGTCTCGCTTCCCATCGGTCAAAAGTGCCATGCTGCAAAAAGTGTCAAAACCAGAAATGCAGGACAGGCCATGGAGAAATGGCAGCCTTGCTACGCTGATGGGCGGGATGTAAATTGCCAACAGCCACTCTGGAAAAGTGTATGGTGTGTCCTGAAACATCGAAAAAACACAGCTTAGGGAGCATAGGGCACGTCCTCTCATGGGCGTATAAATTGGGAAAACTAAAAATCAGCAAGACACAGGCACCCCAAAGTTTAGGGCTGCTCTGTTGACAAGAACCTCCACTTCATGACACCTTAAATATCCCAGGAAAGAGAAAAATGGATAAAGAAGTTGTGGTCCTTATGTACAATGGAATATCACTCAGACATGAAATCAATGTCATAAGGGTAGTAGAAGCAAGATGAGTGGATTTAGGTACGATGATCCTAAGTGAAATAAGTCACACAGAAAAAGACACTTATCATAAGCTATCACTTATAGAAGGAATGTAAAAACCGCTACACTTGAACTGAATTACAAAACAGAACAGAGTCACACATTTAGAAAACACACTGTGGCTGCTTAACGGGAAAGGTGAGGTGGGGTGATGCATAAAACAAGGGTTTCAAATTCGCTCAGATACCGTTCCATACACCCAATATGTAATAGACAATACCTACTCCTTGCTCAGTGAACTGGACTCAACACCCCCTATTCACCGCACAAGAATATATGTGACTAGTAAGAATCTTAAAACCTATGTATTGATATCTGTCTGGAAGTGAGTCAAGTGGGTGTAAAGCCGCATAAACACAGCCGTGAAAAGCAGCTAAACCCCATTATAAAAATAAATTACTTTTAAAAACCCGTAAAACAAAGACAGTGAAAGAGAGAGAAATTCTTACAAAATTCGTTCAGAGGCTGTGATGCAACCTGGATTAACCATATCTAGACCCACAGCTGGATGAGACATAAGGGTGGACACTCTTGGGGCTGAAAGGTTGGGTGAGGTTGGGTGAGCAAACGCAGACCCTTTAAAGTAATACTGCCTGGTACCCATCCCATGGGTCCCAAATCTCCAGGTTCAAGGGCATCTTCCTATATGGAAAACATGCATGAGAAACCCAGAAGATGGTACACCGTGTGATTTTGAAAGGTTTCTAATACGCACCTCATTTCTCATCTCCTTGTGCTCGGGTTCGCCTTTCCAGCTACTTTACTAGCAATCTCCCTACTTGGAGAATCAGCACCTTTAAGCTCCTGTCCCCTACAGGATGCAATTTGTCCTGAGGATGAACGGGAAGAGGGGCAACCAATGAGAGACTAGATCTATGTGTTGGGACAGGCACAGGTCACTCTATTTTCCCATCAGGAAGAAGAATTAACCACAGGCTCAGCCTGCCGCCCAGAAGCAGAATAGGGCCTGAGGCAATCCCGCGCTTTTGCGGCCAGCTCCCAAAAAAGCCAGTTGAAAAATGGAGCTCAGGGACACTGCAATTCACAAACACGCAGAGCTATAAATGATAACTCTCATCCACAGATATATTGAGGGAAGGCAACGAAGAGGATTTGAAAGCAAGGCAGAATTTCAGGAAACAGGTTTCAGGAGGTAGATTCGAATCGCCTTTAAAGCATATGAAAAGTGGCAAAACGTCGACAATGATGCCCTTGGCCAAACAGGGCGTATGCGTTTTTTCCTGAATATATTCAGGAAAAAACGCATACGCCCTGTTTGGCCAACCAAGCAACCTGGAAAGGCTAATCAGCGCTACAAAGAAGTCTCGCTTCCCATCGGTCTAAAGTGCCATGCTGCAAAAAGTGTCCAAACCAGAAATGCAGGACAGGCCATGGAGAAATGGCAGCCTTGCTACGCTGATGGGCGGGATGTAAATTGCCAACAGCCACTCTGGAAAAGTGTACGGTGTGTCCTGAAACATCGAAAAAACACAGCTTAGGGAGCATAGGGCACGTCCACTCATGGGCGTATAAATTGGGAAAACTAAAAATCAGCAAGACACAGGCACCCCAAAGTTTAGGGCTGCTCTGTTGACAAGAACCTCCACTTCATGACACCTTAAATATCCCAGGAAAGAGAAAAATGGATAAAGAAGTTGTGGTCCTTATGTACAATGGAATATCACTCAGACATGAAATCAATGTCATAAGGCTAGTAGAAGCAAGATGAGTGGATTTAGGTACGATGATCCTAAGTGAAATAAGTCACACAGAAAAAGACACTTATCATAAGCTATCACTTATAGAGGGAATGTAAAAACCGCTACACTTGAACTGAATTACAAAACAGAACAGAGTCACACGTTTAGAAAACACACTATGGCTGCTTAACGGGAAAGGTGAGGTGGGGTGATGCATAAAACAAGGGTTTCAAATTCGCTCAGATACCGTTCCATACACCCAATATGTAATAGACAAGACCTACTCCTTGCTCAGTGAACTGGACTCAACACCCCCTATTCACCACACAAGAATATATGTGACTAGTAAGAATCTTAAAACCTATGTATTGATATCTGTCTGGAAGTGAGTCAAGTGGGTGTAAAGCCGCATAAACACAGCCGTGAAAAGCAGCTAAACCCCATTATAAAAATAAATTACTTTTAAAAACCCGTAAAACAAAGACAGTGAAAGAGAGAGAAATTCTTACAAAATTCGTTCAGAGGCTGTGATGCAACCTGGATTGACCATATCTAGACCCACAGCTGGATGAGACATAAGGGTGGACAATCTTGGGGCTGAAAGTTTGGGTGAGGTTGGGTGAGCAAACGCAGACCCTTTAAAGTAATACTGCCTGGTACCCATCCCATGGGTCCCAAATCTCCAGGTTCAAGGGCATCTTCCTACATCGATAACATGCATGAGAAACCCAGAAGATGGTACACCGTGTGATTTTGAAAGGTTTCTAATACGCACCTCATTTCTCATCTCCTTGTGCTCGGGTTCGCCTTTCCAGCTACTTTACTAGCAATCTCCCTACTTGGAGAATCAGCACCTTTAAGCTCCTGTTCCCTACAGGTTGCAATTTGTCCTGAGGATGAACGGGAAGAGGGGCAACCAATGAGAGACTAGATCTAGGTGTTGGGACAGGCACAGCTCACTCTATTTTCCCATCGGGAAGAAGAATTAACCACAGGCTCAGCCTGCCGCCCAAAAGCAGAATAGGGCCTGAGACAATCCTGCGCTTTTGCGGCCAGCTCCCAAAAAGCCAGTTGAAAAATGGAGCTCAGGGACACTGCAATTCAGAAACCCGCAGATCTATAAATGATAACTCTCATCCACAGATATATTGAGGGAAGGCAACGAAGAGGATTTGAAAGCAAGGCAGAATTGCAGGAAACAGGTTTCAGGAGGTAGATTCGAATCGCCTTTAAAGCACATGAAAAGTGGCAAAACGTCGACAATGATGCCCTTGGCCAAAAAGGGCGTATGCGTTTTTTCCTGAATATACTTAGGAAAAAACGCATACGCCCTTTTTGGCCAACCAAGCAACCTGGAAAGGCAAATCAGTGCTACAAAGAAGTCTCGCTTCCCATCGGTCAAAAGTGCCATGCTGCAAAAAGTGTCAAAACCAGAAATGCAGGACAGGCCATGGAGAAATGGCAGCCTTGCTACGCTGATGGGCGGGATGTAAATTGCCAACAGCCACTCTGGAGAAGTGTACGGTTTGTCCTGAAAGATCGAAAAAACACAGCTTAGGGAGCATAGGGCACGTCCACTCATGGGCGTATAAATTGGGAAAACTAAAAATCAGCAAGACACAGGCACCCCAAAGTTTAGGGCTGCTCTGTTGACAAGAACCTCCACTTCATGACACCTTAAATATCCCAGGAAAGAGAAAAATGGATAAAGAAGTTGTGGTCCTTATGTACAATGGAATATCACTCAGACATGAAATCAATGTCATAAGGCTAGTAGAAGCAAGATGAGTGGATTTAGGTACGATGATTCTAAGTGAAATAAGTCACACAGAAAAAGGCACTTATCATAAGCTATCACTTATAGAGGGAATGTAATAACCGCTACACTTGAACTGAATTACAAAACAGAACAGAGTCACACGTTTAGAAAACACACTATGGCTGCTTAACGGGAAAGGTGAGGTGGGGTGAGGCATAAAACAAGGGTTTCAAATTCGCTCAGATACCGTTCCATACACCCAATATGTAATAGACAAGACCTACTCCTTGCTCAGTGAACTGGACTCAACACCCCCTATTCACCGCACAAGAATATATGTGAATAGTAAGAATCTTAAAACCTATGTATTGATATCTGTCTGGAAGTGAGTCAAGTGGGTGTAAAGCCGCATAAACACAGCCGTGAAAAGCAGCTAAACCCCATTATAAAAATAAATTACTTTTAAAAACCCGTAAAACAAAGACAGTGAAAGAGAGAGAAATTCTTACAAAATTCGTTCAGAGGCTGTGATGCAACCTGGATTGACCATATCTAGACCCACAGCTGGATGAGACATAAGGGTGGACACTCTTGGGGCTGAAAGGTTGGGTGAGGTTGGGTGAGCAAACGCAGACCCTTTAAAGTAATACTGCCTGGTACCCATCCCATGGTTCCCAAATCTCCAGGTTCAAGGGCATCTTCCTAAATCGAAAACATGCATGAGAAACCCAGAAGATGGTACACCGTGTGATTTTGAAAGGTTTCTAATACGCACCTCATTTCTCATCTCCTTGTGCTCGGGTTCGCCTTTCCAGCTACTTTACTAGCAACCTCCCTACTTGGAGAATCAGCACCTTTAAGCTCCTGTCCCCTACAGGATGCAATTTGTCCTGAGGATGAACGGGAAGAGGGGCAACCAATGAGAGACTAGATCTATGTGTTGGGACAGGCACAGGTCACTCTATTTTCCCATCAGGAAGAAGAATTAACCACAGGCTCAGCCTGCCGCCCAGAAGCAGAATAGGGCCTGAGGCAATCCCGCGCTTTTGCGGCCAGCTCCCAAAAAAGCCAGTTGAAAAATGGAGCTCAGGGACACTGCAATTCACAAACCCGCAGAGCTATAAATGATAACTCTCATCCACAGATATATTGAGGGAAGGCAACGAAGAGGATTTGAAAGCAAGGCAGAATTTCAGGAAACAGGTTTCAGGAGGTAGATTCAAATCGCCTTTAAAGCATATGAAAAGTGGCAAAACGTCGACAATGATGCCCTTGGCCAAACAGGGCATATGCGTTTTTTCATGAATATATTCAGGAAAAAACGCATACGCCCAGTTTGGCCAACCAAGCAACCTGGAAAGGCTAATCAGCGCTACAAAGAAGTCTCGCTTCCCATCGGTCAAAAGTGCCATGCTGCAAAAAGTGTCCAAACCAGAAATGCAGGACAGGCCATGGAGAAATGGCAGCCTTGCTACGCTGATGGGCGGGATGTAAATTGCCAACAGCCACTCTGGAAAAGTGTACGGTGTGTCCTGAAACATCGAAAAAACACAGCTTAGGGAGCATAGGGCACGTCCACTCATGGGCGTATAAATTGGGAAAACTAAAAATCAGCAAGACACAGGCACCCCAAAGTTTAGGGCTGCTCTGTTGACAAGAACCTCCACTTCATGACACCTTAAATATCCCAGGAAAGAGAAAAATGGATAAAGAAGTTGTGGTCCTTATGTACAATGGAATATCACTCAGACATGAAATCAATGTCATAAGGCTAGTAGAAGCAAGATGAGTGGATTTAGGTACGATGATCCTAAGTGAAATAAGTCACACAGAAAAAGACACTTATCATAAGCTATCACTTATAGAGGGAATGTAAAAACCGCTACACTTGAACTGAATTACAAAACAGAACAGAGTCACACGTTTAGAAAACACACTATGGCTGCTTAACGGGAAAGGTGAGGTGGGGTGATGCATAAAACAAGGGTTTCAAATTCGCTCAGATACCGTTCCATACACCCAATATGTAATAGACAAGACCTACTCCTTGCTCAGTGAACTGGACTCAACACCCCCTATTCACCGCACAAGAATATATGTGACTAGTAAGAATCTTAAAACCTATGTATTGATATCTGTCTGGAAGTGAGTCAAGTGGGTGTAAAGCCGCATAAACACAGCCGTGAAAAGCAGCTAAACCCCATTATAAAAATAAATTACTTTTAAAAACCCGTAAAACAAAGACAGTGAAAGAGAGAGAAATTCTTACAAAATTCGTTCAGAGGCTGTGATGCAACCTGGGTTGACCATATCTAGACCCACAGCTGGATGAGACATAAGGGTGGACACTCTTGGGGCTGAAAGGTTGGGTGAGGTTGGGTGAGCAAACGCAGACCCTTTAAAGTAATACTGCCTGGTACCCATCCCATGGGTCCCAAATCTCCAGGTTCAAGGGCATCTGCCTACATCGAAAACATGCATGAGAAACCCAGAAGATGGTACACCGTGTGATTTTGAAAGGTTTCTAATACGCACCTCATTTCTCATCTCCTTGTGCTCGGGTTCGCCTTTCCAGCTACTTTACTAGCAATCTCCCTACTTGGAGAATCAGCACCTTTAAGCTCCTGTTCCCTACAGGTTGCAATTTGTCCTGAGGATGAACGGGAAGAGGGGCAACCAATGAGAGACTAGATCTAGGTGTTGGGACAGGCACAGGTCACTCTATTTCCCATCAGGAAGAAGAATTAACCACAGGCTAAGCCTGCCGCCCAGAAGCAGAATAGGGCCTGAGGCAATCCCGCGCTTTTGCGGCCAGCTCCCAAAAAAGCCAGTTGAAAAATGGAGCTCAGGGACACTGCAATTCAGAAACCCGCAGAGTTATGAATGATAACTCTCATCCACAGATATATTGAGGGAAGGCAACGAAGAGGATTTGAAAGCAAGGCAGAATTGCAGGAAACAGATTTCAGGAGGTAGATTCGAATCGCCTTTAAAGCACATGAAAAGCGGCAAAACGTCGACAATGATGCCCTTGGCCAAAAAGGGCGTATGCGTTTTTTCCTGAATATATTCAGGAAAAAACGCATACGCCCTTTTTGGCCAACCAAGCAACCTGGAAAGGCAAATCAGTGCTACAAAGAAGTCTCGCTTCCCATCGGTCAAAAGTGCCATGCTGCAAAAAGTGTCCAAACCAGAAATGCAGGACAGGCCATGGAGAAATGGCAGCCTTGCTACGCTGATGGGCGGGATGTAAATTGCCAACAGCCACTCTGGAAAAGTGTACGGTGTGTCCTGAAACATCGAAAAAACACAGCTTAGGGAGCATAGGGCACGTCCACTCATGGGCGTATAAATTGGGAAAACTAAAAATCAGCAAGACACAGGCACCCCAAAGTTTAGGGCTGCTCTGTTGACAAGAACCTCCACTTCATGACACCTTAAATATCCCAGGAAAGAGAAAAATGGATAAAGAAGTTGTGGTCCTTATGTACAATGGAATATCACTCAGACATGAAATCAATGTCATAAGGCTAGTAGAAGCAAGATGAGTGGATTTAGGTACGATGATCCTAAGTGAAATAAGTCACACAGAAAAAGACACTTATCATAAGCTATCACTTATAGAGGGAATGTAAAAACCGCTACACTTGAACTGAATTACAAAACAGAACAGAGTCACACGTTTAGAAAACACACGATGGCTGCTGAGCGGGAAAGGTGAGGTGGGGTGATGCATAAAACAAGGGTTTCAAATTCGCTCAGATACCGTTCCATTCACCCAATATGTAATAGACAAGACCTACTCCTTGCTCAGTGAACTGGACTCAACACCCCCTATTCACCGCACAAGAATATATGTGACTAGTAAGAATCTTAAAACCTATGTATTGATATCTGTCTGGAAGTGAGTCAAGTGGGTGTAAAGCCGCATAAACACAGCCGTGAAAAGCAGCTAAACCCCATTATAAAAATAAATTACTTTTAAAAACCCGTAAAACAAAGACAGTGAAAGAGAGAGAAATTCTTACAAAATTCGTTCAGAGGCTGTGATGCAACCTGGATTGACCATATCTAGACCCACAGCTGGATGAGACATAAGGGTGGACACTCTTGGGGCTGAAAGGTTGGGTGAGGTTGGGTGAGCAAACGCAGACCCTTTAAAGTAATACTGCCTGGTACCCATCCCATGGGTCCCAAATCTCCAGGTTCAAGGGCATCTTCCTACATCGAAAACATGCATGAGAAACCCAGAAGATGGTACACCGTGTGATTTTGAAAGGTTTCTAATACGCACCTCATTTCTCATCTCCTTGTGCTCGGGTTCGCCTTTCCAGCTACTTTACTAGCAATCTCCCTACTTGGAGAATCAGCACCTTTAAGCTCCTGTTCCCTACAGGTTGCAATTTGTCCTGAGGATGAACGGGAAGAGGGGCAACCAATGAGAGACTAGATCTAGGTGTTGGGACAGGCACAGGTCACTCTATTTCCCATCAGGAAGAAGAATTAACCACAGGCTAAGCCTGCCGCCCAGAAGCAGAATAGGGCCTGAGGCAATCCCGCGCTTTTGCGGCCAGCTCCCAAAAAAGCCAGTTGAAAAATGGAGCTCAGGGACACTGCAATTCAGAAACCCGCAGAGTTATGAATGATAACTCTCATCCACAGATATATTGAGGGAAGGCAACGAAGAGGATTTGAAAGCAAGGCAGAATTGCAGGAAACAGATTTCAGGAGGTAGATTCGAATCGCCTTTAAAGCACATGAAAAGCGGCAAAACGTCGACAATGATGCCCTTGGCCAAAAAGGGCGTATGCGTTTTTTCCTGAATATATTCAGGAAAAAACGCATACGCCCTTTTTGGCCAACCAAGCAACCTGGAAAGGCAAATCAGTGCTACAAAGAAGTCTCGCTTCCCATCGGTCAAAAGTGCCATGCTGCAAAAAGTGTCAAAACCAGAAATGCAGGACAGGCCATGGAGAAATGGCAGCCTTGCTACGCTGATGGGCGGGATGTAAATTGCCAACAGCCACTCTGGAAAAGTGTACGGTGTGTCCTGAAACATCGAAAAAACACAGCTTAGGGAGCATAGGGCACGTCCACTCATGGGCGTATAAATTGGGAAAACTAAAAATCAGCAAGACACAGGCACCCCAAAGTTTAGGGCTGCTCTGTTGACAAGAACCTCCACTTCATGACACCTTAAATATCCCAGGAAAGAGAAAACTGGATAAAGAAGTTGTGGTCCTTATGTACAATGGAATATCACTCAGACATGAAATCAATGTCATAAGGCTAGTAGAAGCAAGATGAGTGGATTTAGGTACGATGATCCTAAGTGAAATAAGTCACACAGAAAAAGACACTTATCATAAGCTATCACTTATAGAGGGAATGTAAAAACCGCTACACTTGAACTGAATTACAAAACAGAACAGAGTCACACGTTTAGAAAACACACGATGGCTGCTGAGCGGGAAAGGTGAGGTGGGGTGATGCATAAAACAAGGGTTTCAAATTCGCTCAGATACCGTTCCATTCACCCAATATGTAATAGACAAGACCTACTCCTTGCTCAGTGAACTGGACTCAACACCCCCTATTCACCGCACAAGAATATATGTGACTAGTAAGAATCTTAAAACCTATGTATTGATATCTGTCTGGAAGTGAGTCAAGTGGGTGTAAAGCCGCATAAACACAGCCGTGAAAAGCAGCTAAACCCCATTATAAAAATAAATTACTTTTAAAAACCCGTAAAACAAAGACAGTGAAAGAGAGAGAAATTCTTACACAATTCGTTCAGAGGCTGTGATGCAACCTGGATTGACATATCTAGACCCACAGCTGGATGAGACATAAGGGTGGACACTCTTGGGGCTGAAAAGTTGGGTGAGGTTGGGTGAGCAAACGCAGAACCTTTAAAGTAATACTGCCTGGTACCCATCCCATGGGTCCCAAATCTCCAGGTTCAAGGGCATCTGCCTACATCGAAAACATGCATGAGAAACCCAGAAGATGGTACACCGTGTGATTTTGAAAGGTTTCTAATACGCACCTCATTTCTCATCTCCTTGTGCTCGGGTTCGCCTTTCCAGCTACTTTACTAGCAATCTCCCTACTTGGAGAATCAGCACCTTTAAGCTCCTGTTCCCTACAGGTTGCAATTTGTCCTGAGGATGAACGGGAAGAGGGGCAACCAATGAGAGACTAGATCTAGGTGTTGGGACAGGCACAGGTCACTCTATTTCCCATCAGGAAGAAGAATTAACCACAGGCTAAGCCTGCCGCCCAGAAGCAGAATAGGGCCTGAGGCAATCCCGCGCTTTTGCGGCCAGCTCCCAAAAAAGCCAGTTGAAAAATGGAGCTCAGGGACACTGCAATTCAGAAACCCGCAGAGTTATGAATGATAACTCTCATCCACAGATATATTGAGGGAAGGCAACGAATAGGATTTGAAAGCAAGGCAGAATTGCAGGAAACAGATTTCAGGAGGTAGATTCGAATCGCCTTTAAAACACATGAAAAGAGGCAAAACGTCGACAATGATGCCCTTGGCCAAAAAGGGCGTATGCGTTTTTTCCTGAATATATTCAGGAAAAAACGCATACGCCCTTTTTGGCCAACCAAGCAACCTGGAAAGGCAAATCAGTGCTACAAAGAAGTCTCGCTTCCCATCGGTCAAAAGTGCCATGCTGCAAAAAGTGTCAAAACCAGAAATGCAGGACAGGCCATGGAGAAATGGCAGCCTTGCTACGCTGATGGGCGGGATGTAAATTGCCAACAGCCACTCTGGAAAAGTGTATGGTGTGTCCTGAAACATCGAAAAAACACAGCTTAGGGAGCATAGGGCACGTCCTCTCATGGGCGTATAAATTGGGAAAACTAAAAATCAGCAAGACACAGGCACCCCAAAGTTTAGGGCTGCTCTGTTGACAAGAACCTCCACTTCATGACACCTTAAATATCCCAGGAAAGAGAAAAATGGATAAAGAAGTTGTGGTCCTTATGTACAATGGAATATCACTCAGACATGAAATCAATGTCATAAGGCTAGTAGAAGCAAGATGAGTGGATTTAGGTACGATGATCCTAAGTGAAATAAGTCACACAGAAAAAGACACTTATCATAAGCTATCACTTATAGAAGGAATGTAAAAACCGCTACACTTGAACTGAATTACAAAACAGAACAGAGTCACACATTTAGAAAACACACTGTGGCTGCTTAACGGGAAAGGTGAGGTGGGGTGATGCATAAAACAAGGGTTTCAAATTCGCTCAGATACCGTTCCATACACCCAATATGTAATAGACAATACCTACTCCATGCTCAGTGAACTGGACTCAACACCCCCTATTCACCGCACAAGAATATATGTGACTAGTAAGAATCTTAAAACCTATGTATTGATATCTGTCTGGAAGTGAGTCAAGTGGGTGTAAAGCCGCATAAACACAGCCGTGAAAAGCAGCTAAACCCCATTATAAAAATAAATTACTTTTAAAAACCCGTAAAACAAAGACAGTGAAAGAGAGAGAAATTCTTACAAAATTCGTTCAGAGGCTGTGATGCAACCTGGATTGACATATCTAGACCCACAGCTGGATGAGACATAAGGGTGGACACTCTTGGGGCTGAAAGGTTGGGTGAGGTTGGGTGAGCAAACGCAGACCCTTTAAAGTAATACTGCCTGGTACCCATCCCTTGGGTCCCAAATCTCCAGGTTGAAGGGCATCTTCCTACATCGAAAACATGCATGAGAAACCCAGAAGATGGTACACCGTGTGATTTTGAAAGGTTTCTAATACGCACCTCATTTCTCATCTCCTTGTGCTCGGGTTCGCCTTTCCAGCTACTTTACTAGCAATCTCCCTACTTGGAGAATCAACACCTTTAAGCTCCTGTTCCCTACAGGTTGCAATTTGTCCTGAGGATGAACGGGAAGAGGGGCAACCAATGAGAGACTAGATCTAGGTGTTCGGACAGGCACAGGTCACTCTATTTCCCATCAGGAAGAAGAATTAACCACAGGCTAAGCCTGCCGCCCAGAAGCAGAATAGGGCCTGAGGCAATCCCGCGCTTTTGCGGCCAGCTCCCAAAAAAGCCAGTTGAAAAATGGAGCTCAGGGACACTGCAATTCACAAACCCGCAGAGCTATAAATGATAACTCTCATCCACAGATATATTGAGGGAAGGCAACGAAGAGGATTTGAAAGCAAGGCAGAATTTCAGGAAACAGGTCTCAGGAGGTAGATTCGAATCGCCTTTAAAGCATATGAAAAGTGGCAAAACGACGACAATGATGCCCTTGGCCAAACAGGGCTTATGCGTTTTTTCCTGAATATATTCAGGAAAAAACGCATACGCCCTGTTTGGCCAACCAAGCAACCTGGAAAGGCTAATCAGCGCTACAAAGAAGTCTCGCTTCCCATTGGTCAAAAGTGCCATGCTGCAAAAAGTGTCCAAACCAGAAATGCAGGACAGGCCATGGAGAAATGGCAGCCTTGCTACGCTGATGGGCGGGATGTAAATTGCCAACAGCCACTCTGGAAAAGTGTACGGTGTGTCCTGAAACATCGAAAAAAAACAGCTTAGGGAGCATAGGGCACGTCCACTCATGGGCGTATAAATTGGGAAAACTAAAAATCAGCAAGACACAGGCACCCCAAAGTTTAGGGCTGCTCTGTTGACAAGAACCTCCACTTCATGACACCTTAAATATCCCAGGAAAGAGAAAAATGGATAAAGAAGTTGTGGTCCTTATGTACAATGGAATATCACTCAGACATGAAATCAATGTCATAAGGCTAGTAGAGGCAAGATGAGTGGATTTAGGTACGATGATCCTAAGTGAAATAAGTCACACAGAAAAAGACACTTATCATAAGCTATCACTTATAGAGGGAATGTAAAAACCGCTACACTTGAACTGAATTACAAAACAAAACAGAGTCACACATTTAGAAAACACACTATGGCTGCTTAACGGGAAAGTTGAGGTGGGGTGATGCATAAAACAAGGGTTTCAAATTCGCTCAGATACCGTTCCATACACCCAATATGTAATAGACAAGACCTACTCCTTGCTCAGTGAACTGGACTCAACACCCCCTATTCACCGCACAAGAATATATGTGACTAGTAAGAATCTTAAAACCTATGTATTGATATCTGTCTGGAAGTGAGTCAAGTGGGTGTAAGGCCGCATAAACACAGCCGTGAAAAGCAGCTAAACCCCATTATAAAAATAAATTACTTTTAAAAACCCGTAAAACAAAGACAGTGAAAGAGAGAGAAATTCTTACAAAATTCGTTCAGAGGCTGTGATGCAACCTGGATTGACCATATCTAGACCCACAGCTGGATGAGACATAAGGGTGGACACTCTAGGGGCTGAAAGGTTGGGTGAGGTTGGGTGAGCAAACGCAGAACCTTTAAAGTAATACTGCCTTGTACCCATCCCATGGGTCCCAAATCTCCAGGTTCAAGGGCATCTTCCTACATCGAAAACATGCATGAGAAACCCAGAAGATGGTACACCGTGTGATTTTGAAAGGTTTCTAATACGCACCTCATTTCTCATCTCCTTGTGCTCGGGTTCGCCTTTCCAGCTACTTTACTAGCAACCTCCCTACTTGGAGAATCAGCACCTTTAAGCTCCTGTTCCCTACAGGTTGCAATTTGTCCTGAGGATGAACGGGAAGAGGGGCAACCAATGAGAGACTAGATCTAGGTGTTGGGACAGGCACAGGTCACTCTATTTCCCATCAGGAAGAAGAATTAACCACAGGCTAAGCCTGCCGCCCAGAAGCAGAATAGGGCCTGAGGCAATCCCGCGCTTTTGCGGCCAGCTCCCAAAAAAGCCAGTTGAAAAATGGAGCTCAGGGACACTGCAATTCAGAAACCCGCAGAGTTATGAATGATAACTCTCATCCACAGATATATTGAGGGAAGGCAACGAAGAGGATTTGAAAGCAAGGCAGAATTGCAGGAAACAGGTTTCAGGAGGTAGATTCGAATCGCCTTTAAAGCACATGAAAAGTGGCAAAACGTCGACAATGATGCCCTTGGCCAAAAAGGGCGTATGCGTTTTTTCCTGAATATATTCAGGAAAAAACGCATACGCCCTTTTTGGCCAACCAAGCAACCTGGAAAGGCAAATCAGTGCTACAAAGAAGTCTCGCTTCCCATCGGTCAAAAGTGCCATGCTGCAAAACGTGTCCAAACCAGAAATGCAGGACAGGCCATGGAGAAATGGCAGCCTTCCTACGCTGATGGGCGGGATGTAAATTGCCAACAGCCACTCTGGAAAAGTGTACGGTGTGTCCTGAAACATCGAAAAAACACAGCTTAGGGAGCATAGGGCACGTCCACTCATGGGCGTATAAATTGGGAAAACTAAAAATCAGCAAGACACAGGCACCCCAAAGTTTAGGGCTGCTCTGTTGACAAGAACCTCCACTTCATGACACCTTAAATATCCCAGGAAAGAGAAAAATGGATAAAGAAGTTGTGGTCCTTATGTACAATGGAATATCACTCAGACATGAAATCAATGTCATAAGGCTTGTAGAGGCAAGATGAGTGGATTTAGGTACGATGATCCTAAGTGAAATAAGTCACACAGAAAAAGACACTTATCATAAGCTATCACTTATAGAGGGAATGTAAAAACCGCTACACTTGAACTGAATTACAAAACAGAACAGAGTCACACGTTTAGAAAACACACTATGGCTGCTTAACGGGAAAGGTGAGGTGGGGTGATGCATAAAACAAGGGTTTCAAATTCGCTCAGATACCGTTCCATACACCCAATATGTAATAGACAAGACCTACTCCTTGCTCAGTGAACTGGACTCAACACCCCCTATTCACCGCACAAGAATATATGTGACTAGTAAGAATCTTAAAACCTATGTATTGATATCTGTCTGGAAGTGAGTCAATTGGGTGTAAAGCCGCATAAACACAGCCGTGAAAAGCAGCTAAACCCCATTATAAAAATAAATTACTTTTAAAAACCCGTAAAACAAAGACAGTGAAAGAGAGAGAAATTCTTACAAAATTCGTTCAGAGGCTGTGATGCAACCTGGATTAACCATATCTAGACCCACAGCTGGATGAGACATAAGGGTGGACACTCTTGGGGCTGAAAGGTTGAGTGAGGTTGGGTGAGCAAACGCAGACCCTTTAAAGTAATACTGCCTGGTACCCATCCCATGGGTCCCAAATCTCCAGGTTCAAGGGCATCTTCCTATATGGAAAACATGCATGAGAAACCCAGAAGATGGTACACCGTGTGATTTTGAAAGGTTTCTAATACGCACCTCATTTCTCATCTCCTTGTGCTCGGGTTCGCCTTTCCAGCTACTTTACTAGCAATCTCCCTACTTGGAGAATCAGCACCTTTAAGCTCCTGTCCCCTACAGGATGCAATTTGTCCTGAGGATGAACGGGAAGAGGGGCAACCAATGAGAGACTAGATCTATGTGTTGGGACAGGCACAGGTCACTCTATTTTCCCATCAGGAAGAAGAATTAACCACAGGCTCAGCCTGCCGCCCAGAAGCAGAATAGGGCCTGAGGCAATCCCGCGCTTTTGCGGCCAGCTCCCAAAAAAGCCAGTTGAAAAATGGAGCTCAGGGACACTGCAATTCACAAACCCGCAGAGCTATAAATGATAACTCTCATCCACAGATATATTGAGGGAAGGCAACGAAGAGGATTTGAAAGCAAGGCAGAATTTCAGGAAACAGGTTTCAGGAGGTAGATTCGAATCGCCTTTAAAGCATATGAAAAGTGGCAAACCGTCGACAATGATGCCCTTGGCCAAACAGGGCGTATGCGTTTTTTCCTGAATATATTCAGGAAAAAACGCATACGCCCTGTTTGGCCAACCAAGCAACCTGGAAAGGCTAATCAGCGTTACAAAGAAGTCTCGCTTCCCATTGGTCAAAAGTGCCATGCTGCAAAAAGTGTCCAAACCAGAAATGCAGGACAGGCCATGGAGAAATGGCAGCCTTGCTACGCTGATGGGCGGGATGTAAATTGCCAACAGCCACTCTGGAAAAGTGTACGGTGTGTCCTGAAACATCGAAAAAACACAGCTTAGGGAGCATAGGGCACGTCCACTCATGGGCGTATAAATTGGGAAAACTAAAAATCAGCAAGACACAGGCACCCCAAAGTTTAGGGCTGCTCTGTTGACAAGAACCTCCACTTCATGACACCTTAAATATCCCAGGAAAGAGAAAAATGGATAGAGAAGTTGTGGTCCTTATGTACAATGGAATATCACTCAGACATGAAATCAATGTCATAAGGCTAGTAGAAGCAAGATGAGTGGATTTAGGTACGATGATCCTAAGTGAAATAAGTCACACAGAAAAAGACACTTATCATAAGGTATCACTTATAGAGGGAATGTAAAAACCGCTACACTTGAACTGAATTACAAAACAGAACAGAGTCACACGTTTAGAAAACACACTATGGCTGCTTAACGGCAAAGGTGAGGTGGGGTGATGCATAAAACAAGGGTTTCAAATTCGCTCAGATACCGTTCCATACACCCAATATGTAATAGACAAGACCTACTCCTTGCTCAGTGAACTGGACTCAACACCCCCTATTCACCGCACAAGAATATATGTGACTAGTAAGAATCTTAAAACCTATGTATTGATATCTGTCTGGAAGTGAGTCAAGTGGGTGTAAAGCCGCATAAACACAGCCGTGAAAAGCAGCTAAACCCCATTATAAAAATAAATTACTTTTAAAAACCCGTAAAACAAAGACAGTGAAAGAGAGAGAAATTCTTACAAAATTCGTTCAGAGGCTGTGATGCAACCTGGATTGACCATATCTAGACCCACAGCTGGATGAGACATAAGGGTGGACACTCTTGGGGCTGAAAGGTTGGGTGAGGTTGGGTGAGCAAACGCAGACCCTTTAAAGTAATACTGCCTGGTACCCATCCCATGGGTCCCAAATCTCCAGGTTCAAGGGCATCTTCCTACATCGAAAACATGCATGAGGAACCCAGAAGATGGTACACCGTGTGATTTTGAAAGGTTTCTAATACGCACCTCATTTCTCATCTCCTTGTGCTCGGGTTCGCCTTTCCAACTACTTTACTAGCAACCTCCCTACTTGGAGAATCAGCACCTTTAAGCTCCTGTTCCCTACAGGTTGCAATTTGTCCTGAGGATGAACGGGAAGAGGGGCAACCAATGAGAGACTAGATCTAGGTGTTGGGACAGGCACAGGTCACTCTATTTCCCATCAGGAAGAAGAATTAACCACAGGCTAAGCCTGCCGCCCAGAAGCAGAATAGGGCCTGAGGCAATCCCGCGCTTTTGCGGCCAGCTCCCAAAAAAGCCAGTTGAAAAATGGAGCTCAGGGACACTGCAATTCAGAAACCCGCAGAGTTATGAATGATAACTCTCATCCACAGATATATTGAGGGAAGGCAACGAAGAGGATTTGAAAGCAAGGCAGAATTGCAGGAAACAGATTTCAGGAGGTAGATTCGAATCGCCTTTAAAGCACATGAAAAGCGGCAAAACGTCGACAATGATGCCCTTGGCCAAAAAGGGCGTATGCGTTTTTTCCTGAATATATTCAGGAAAAAACGCATACGCCCTTTTTGGCCAACCAAGCAACCTGGAAAGGCAAATCAGTGCTACAAAGAAGTCTCGCTTCCCATCGGTCAAAAGTGCCATGCTGCAAAAAGTGTCCAAACCAGAAATGCAGGACAGGCCATGGAGAAATGGCAGCCTTGCTACGCTGATGGGCGGGATGTAAATTGCCAACAGCCACTCTGGAAAAGTGTACGGTGTGTCCTGAAACATCGAAAAAACACAGCTTAGGGAGCATAGGGCACGTCCACTCATGGGCGTATAAATTGGGAAAACTAAAAATCAGCAAGACACAGGCACCCCAAAGTTTAGGGCTGCTCTGTTGACAAGAACCTCCACTTCATGACACCTTAAATATCCCAGGAAAGAGAAAAATGGATAAAGAAGTTGTGGTCCTTATGTACAATGGAATATCACTCAGACATGAAATCAATGTCATAAGGCTTGTAGAGGCAAGATGAGTGGATTTAGGTACGATGATCCTAAGTGAAATAAGTCACACAGAAAAAGACACTTATCATAAGCTATCACTTATAGAGGGAATGTAAAAACCGCTACACTTGAACTGAATTACAAAACAGAACAGAGTCACACGTTTAGAAAACACACTATGGCTGCTTAACGGGAAAGGTGAGGTGGGGTGATGCATAAAACAAGGGTTTCAAATTCGCTCAGATACCGTTCCATACACCCAATATGTAATAGACAAGACCTACTCCTTGCTCAGTGAACTGGACTCAACACCCCCTATTCACCGCACAAGAATATATGTGACTAGTAAGAATCTTAAAACCTATGTATTGATATCTGTCTGGAAGTGAGTCAAGTGGGTGTAAAGCCGCATAAACACAGCCGTGAAAAGCAGCTAAACCCCATTATAAAAATAAATTACTTTTAAAAACCCGTAAAACAAAGACAGTGAAAGAGAGAGAAATTCTTACAAAATTCGTTCAGAGGCTGTGATGCAACCTGGATTGACCATATCTAGACCCACAGCTGGATGAGACATAAGGGTGGACACTCTTGGGGCTGAAAGGTTGGGTGAGGTTGGGTGAGCAAACGCAGACCCTTTAAAGTAATACTGCCTGGTACCCATCCCATGGGTCCCAAATCTCCAGGTTCAAGGGCATCTTCCTACATCGAAAACATGCATGAGAAACCCAGAAGATGGTACACCGTGTGATTTTGAAAGGTTTCTAATACGCACCTCATTTCTCATCTCCTTGTGCTCGGGTTCGCCTTTCCAGCTACTTTACTAGCAATCTCCCTACTTGGAGAATCAGCACCTTTAAGCTCCTGTTCCCTACAGGTTGCAATTTGTCCTGAGGATGAACGGGAAGAGGGGCAACCAATGAGAGACTAGATCTAGGTGTTGGGACAGGCACAGGTCACTCTATTTCCCATCAGGAAGAAGAATTAACCACAGGCTAAGCCTGCCGCCCAGAAGCAGAATAGGGCCTGAGGCAATCCCGCGCTTTTGCGGCCAGCTCCCAAAAAAGCCAGTTGAAAAATGGAGCTCAGGGACACTGCAATTCAGAAACCCGCAGAGTTATGAATGATAACTCTCATCCAAAGATATATTGAGGGAAGGCAACGAAGAGGATTTGAAAGCAAGGCAGAATTGCAGGAAACAGATTTCAGGAGGTAGATTCGAATCGCCTTTAAAGCACATGAAAAGCGGCAAAACGTCGACAATGATGCCCTTGGCCAAAAAGGGCGTATGCGTTTTTTCCTGAATATATTCAGGAAAAAACGCATACGCCCTTTTTGGCCAACCAAGCAACCTGGAAAGGCAAATCAGTGCTACAAAGAAGTCTCGCTTCCCATCGGTCAAAAGTGCCATGCTGCAAAAAGTGTCAAAACCAGAAATGCAGGACAGGCCATGGAGAAATGGCAGCATTGCTACGCTGATGGGCGGGATGTAAATTGCCAACAGCCACTCTGGAAAAGTGTACGGTGTGTCCTGAAACATCGAAAAAACACAGCTTAGGGAGCATAGGGCACGTCCACTCATGGGCGTATAAATTGGGAAAACTAAAAATCAGCAAGACACAGGCACCCCAAAGTTTAGGGCTGCTCTGTTGACAAGAACCTCCACTTCATGACACCTTAAATATCCCAGGAAAGAGAAAACTGGATAAAGAAGTTGTGGTCCTTATGTACAATGGAATATCACTCAGACATGAAATCAATGTCATAAGGCTAGTAGAAGCAAGATGAGTGGATTTAGGTACGATGATCCTAAGTGAAATAAGTCACACAGAAAAAGACACTTATCATAAGCTATCACTTATAGAGGGAATGTAAAAACCGCTACACTTGAACTGAATTACAAAACAGAACAGAGTCACACGTTTAGAAAACACACGATGGCTGCTGAGCGGGAAAGGTGAGGTGGGGTGATGCATAAAACAAGGGTTTCAAATTCGCTCAGATACCGTTCCATTCACCCAATATGTAATAGACAAGACCTACTCCTTGCTCAGTGAACTGGACTCAACACCCCCTATTCACCGCACAAGAATATATGTGACTAGTAAGAATCTTAAAACCTATGTATTGATATCTGTCTGGAAGTGAGTCAAGTGGGTGTAAAGCCGCATAAACACAGCCGTGAAAAGCAGCTAAACCCCATTATAAAAATAAATTACTTTTAAAAACCCGTAAAACAAAGACAGTGAAAGAGAGAGAAATTCTTACACAATTCGTTCAGAGGCTGTGATGCAACCTGGATTGACATATCTAGACCCACAGCTGGATGAGACATAAGGGTGGACACTCTTGGGGCTGAAAAGTTGGGTGAGGTTGGGTGAGCAAACGCAGAACCTTTAAAGTAATACTGCCTGGTACCCATCCCATGGGTCCCAAATCTCCAGGTTCAAGGGCATCTGCCTACATCGAAAACATGCATGAGAAACCCAGAAGATGGTACACCGTGTGATTTTGAAAGGTTTCTAATACGCACCTCATTTCTCATCTCCTTGTGCTCGGGTTCGCCTTTCCAGCTACTTTACTAGCAATCTCCCTACTTGGAGAATCAGCACCTTTAAGCTCCTGTTCCCTACAGGTTGCAATTTGTCCTGAGGATGAACGGGAAGAGGGGCAACCAATGAGAGACTAGATCTAGGTGTTGGGACAGGCACAGGTCACTCTATTTCCCATCAGGAAGAAGAATTAACCACAGGCTAAGCCTGCCGCCCAGAAGCAGAATAGGGCCTGAGGCAATCCCGCGCTTTTGCGGCCAGCTCCCAAAAAAGCCAGTTGAAAAATGGAGCTCAGGGACACTGCAATTCAGAAACCCGCAGAGTTATGAATGATAACTCTCATCCACAGATATATTGAGGGAAGGCAACGAATAGGATTTGAAAGCAAGGCAGAATTGCAGGAAACAGATTTCAGGAGGTAGATTCGAATCGCCTTTAAAACACATGAAAAGAGGCAAAACGTCGACAATGATGCCCTTGGCCAAAAAGGGCGTATGCGTTTTTTCCTGAATATATTCAGGAAAAAACGCATACGCCCTTTTTGGCCAACCAAGCAACCTGGAAAGGCAAATCAGTGCTACAAAGAAGTCTCGCTTCCCATCGGTCACAAGTGCCATGCTGCAAAAAGTGTCAAAACCAGAAATGCAGGACAGGCCATGGAGAAATGGCAGCCTTGCTACGCTGATGGGCGGGATGTAAATTGCCAACAGCCACTCTGGAAAAGTGTATGGTGTGTCCTGAAACATCGAAAAAACACAGCTTAGGGAGCATAGGGCACGTCCTCTCATGGGCGTATAAATTGGGAAAACTAAAAATCAGCAAGACACAGGCACCCCAAAGTTTAGGGCTGCTCTGTTGACAAGAACCTCCACTTCATGACACCTTAAATATCCCAGGAAAGAGAAAAATGGATAAAGAAGTTGTGGTCCTTATGTACAATGGAATATCACTCAGACATGAAATCAATGTCATAAGGCTAGTAGAAGCAAGATGAGTGGATTTAGGTACGATGATCCTAAGTGAAATAAGTCACACAGAAAAAGACACTTATCATAAGCTATCACTTATAGAAGGAATGTAAAAACCGCTACACTTGAACTGAATTACAAAACAGAACAGAGTCACACATTTAGAAAACACACTGTGGCTGCTTAACGGGAAAGGTGAGGTGGGGTGATGCATAAAACAAGGGTTTCAAATTCGCTCAGATACCGTTCCATACACCCAATATGTAATAGACAATACCTACTCCATGCTCAGTGAACTGGACTCAACACCCCCTATTCACCGCACAAGAATATATGTGACTAGTAAGAATCTTAAAACCTATGTATTGATATCTGTCTGGAAGTGAGTCAAGTGGGTGTAAAGCCGCATAAACACAGCCGTGAAAAGCAGCTAAACCCCATTATAAAAATAAATTACTTTTAAAAACCCGTAAAACAAAGACAGTGAAAGAGAGAGAAATTCTTACAAAATTCGTTCAGAGGCTGTGATGCAACCTGGATTGACATATCTAGACCCACAGCTGGATGAGACATAAGGGTGGACACTCTTGGGGCTGAAAGGTTGGGTGAGGTTGGGTGAGCAAACGCAGACCCTTTAAAGTAATACTGCCTGGTACCCATCCCTTGGGTCCCAAATCTCCAGGTTGAAGGGCATCTTCCTACATCGAAAACATGCATGAGAAACCCAGAAGATGGTACACCGTGTGATTTTGAAAGGTTTCTAATACGCACCTCATTTCTCATCTCCTTGTGCTCGGGTTCGCCTTTCCAGCTACTTTACTAGCAATCTCCCTACTTGGAGAATCAACACCTTTAAGCTCCTGTTCCCTACAGGTTGCAATTTGTCCTGAGGATGAACGGGAAGAGGGGCAACCAATGAGAGACTAGATCTAGGTGTTCGGACAGGCACAGGTCACTCTATTTCCCATCAGGAAGAAGAATTAACCACAGGCTAAGCCTGCCGCCCAGAAGCAGAATAGGGCCTGAGGCAATCCCGCGCTTTTGCGGCCAGCTCCCAAAAAAGCCAGTTGAAAAATGGAGCTCAGGGACACTGCAATTCACAAACCCGCAGAGCTATAAATGATAACTCTCATCCACAGATATATTGAGGGAAGGCAACGAAGAGGATTTGAAAGCAAGGCAGAATTTCAGGAAACAGGTCTCAGGAGGTAGATTCGAATCGCCTTTAAAGCATATGAAAAGTGGCAAAACGACGACAATGATGCCCTTGGCCAAACAGGGCTTATGCGTTTTTTCCTGAATATATTCAGGAAAAAACGCATACGCCCTGTTTGGCCAACCAAGCAACCTGGAAAGGCTAATCAGCGCTACAAAGAAGTCTCGCTTCCCAACGGTCAAAAGTGCCATGCTGCAAAATGTGTCCAAACCAGAAATGCAGGACAGGCCATGGAGAAATGGCAGCCTTGCTACGCTGATGGGCGGGATGTAAATTGCCAACAGCCACTCTGGAAAAGTGTACGGTGTGTCCTGAAACATCGAAAAAACACAGCTTAAGGAGCATAGGGAACGTCCACTCATGGGCGTATAAATTGGGAAAACTAAAAATCAGCAAGACACAGGCACCCCAAAGTTTAGGGCTGCTCTGTTGACAAGAACCTCCACTTCATGACACCTTAAATATCCCAGGAAAGAGAAAAATGGATAAAGAAGTTGTGGTCCTTATGTACAATGGTATATCACTCAGACATGAAATCAATGTCATAAGGCTAGTAGAAGCAAGATGAGTGGATTTAGGTACGATGATCCTAAGTGAAATAAGTCACACAGAAAAAGACACTTATCATAAGCTATCACTTATAGAGGGAATGTAAAAACCGCTACACTTGAACTGAATTACAAAACAGAACAGAGTCACACGTTTAGAAAACACACTATGGCTGCTTAACGGGAAAGGTGAGGTGGGGTGATGCATAAAACAAGGGTTTCAAATTCGCTCAGATACCGTTCCATACACCCAATATGTAATAGACAAGACCTACTCCTTGCTCAGTGAACTGGACTCAACACCCCCTATTCACCGCACAAATATATATGTGACTAGTAATAATCTTAAAACCTATGTATTGATATCTGTCTGGAAGTGAGTCAAGTGGGTGTAAAGCCACATAAACACAGCCGTGAAAAGCAGCTAAACCCCATTATAAAAATAAATTACTTTTAAAAACCCATAAAACAAAGACAGTGAAAGAGAGAGAAATTCTTACAAAATTCGTTCAGAGGCTGTGATGCAACCTGGATTGACCATATCTAGACCCACAGCTGGATGAGACATAAGGGTGGACACTCTAGGGGCTGAAAGGTTGGGTGAGGTTGGGTGAGCAAACGCAGACCCTTTAAAGTAATACTGCCTTGTACCCATGCCATGGGTCCCAAATCTCCAGGTTCAAGGGCATCTTCCTACATCGAAAACATGCATGAGAAACCCAGAAGATGGTACACCGTGTGATTTTGAAAGGTTTCTAATACGCACCTCATTTCTCATCTCCTTGTGCTCGGGTTCGCCTTTCCAGCTACTTTACTAGCAATCTCCCTACTTGGAGAATCAGCACCTTTAAGCTCCTGTCCCCTACAGGATGCAATTTGTCCTGAGGATGAACGGGAAGAGGGGCAACCAATGAGAGACTAGATCTAGGTGTTGGGACAGGCACAGGTCACTCTATTTTCCCATCAGGAAGAAGAATTAACCACAGGCTCAGCCTGCCGCCCAGAAGCAGAATAGGGCCTGAGGCAATCCCGCGCTTTTGCGGCCAGCTCCCAAAAAAGCCAGTTGAAAAATGGAGCTCAGGGACACTGCAATTCACAAACCCGCAGAGCTATAAATGATAACTCTCATCCACAGATATATTGAGGGAAGGCAACGAAGAGGATTTGAAAGCAAGGCAGAATTTCAGGAAACAGGTCTCAGGAGGTAGATTCGAATCGCCTTTAAAGCATATGAAAAGTGGCAAAACGACGACAATGATGCCCTTGGCCAAACAGGGCTTATGCGTTTTTTCCTGAATATATTCAGGAAAAAACTCATATGCCCTGTTTGGCCAACCAAGCAACCTGGAAAGGCTAATCAGCGCTACAAAGAAGTCTCGCTTCCCATTGGTCAAAAGTGCCATGCTGCAAAAAGTGTCCAAACCAGAAATGCAGGACAGGCCATGGAGAAATGGCAGCCTTGCTACGCTGATGGGCGGGATGTAAATTGCCAACAGCCACTCTGGAAAAGTGTACGGTGTGTCCTGAAACATCGAAAAAAAACAGCTTAGGGAGCATAGGGCACGTCCACTCATGGGCGTATAAATTGGGAAAACTAAAAATCAGCAAGACACAGGCACCCCAAAGTTTAGGGCTGCTCTGTTGACAAGAACCTCCACTTCATGACACCTTAAATATCCCAGGAAAGAGAAAAATGGATAAAGAAGTTGTGGTCCTTATGTACAATGGAATATCACTCAGACATGAAATCAATGTCATAAGGCTAGTAGAGGCAAGATGAGTGGATTTAGGTACGATGATCCTAAGTGAAATAAGTCACACAGAAAAAGACACTTATCATAAGCTATCACTTATAGAGGGAATGTAAAAACCGCTACACTTGAACTGAATTACAAAACAAAACAGAGTCACACATTTAGAAAACACACTATGGCTGCTTAACGGGAAAGGTGAGGTGGGGTGATGCATAAAACAAGGGTTTCAAATTCGCTCAGATACCGTTCCATACACCCAATATGTAATAGACAAGACCTACTCCTTGCTCAGTGAACTGGACTCAACACCCCCTATTCACCGCACAAGAATATATGTGACTAGTAAGAATCTTAAAACCTATGTATTGATATCTGTCTGGAAGTGAGTCAAGTGGGTGTAAGGCCGCATAAACACAGCCGTGAAAAGCAGCTAAACCCCATTATAAAAATAAATTACTTTTAAAAACCCGTAAAACAAAGACAGTGAAAGAGAGAGAAATTCTTACAAAATTCGTTCAGAGGCTGTGATGCAACCTGGATTGACCATATCTAGACCCACAGCTGGATGAGACATAAGGGGGGACACTCTAGGGGCTGAAAGGTTGGGTGAGGTTGGGTGAGCAAACGCAGAACCTTTAAAGTAATACTGCCTTGTACCCATCCCATGGGTCCCAAATCTCCAGGTTCAAGGGCATCTTCCTACATCGAAAACATGCATGAGAAACCCAGAAGATGGTACACCGTGTGATTTTGAAAGGTTTCTAATACGCACCTCATTTCTCATCTCCTTGTGCTCGGGTTCGCCTTTCCAGCTACTTTACTAGCAACCTCCCTACTTGGAGAATCAGCACCTTTAAGCTCCTGTTCCCTACAGGTTGCAATTTGTCCTGAGGATGAACGGGAAGAGGGGCAACCAATGAGAGACTAGATCTAGGTGTTGGGACAGGCACAGGTCACTCTATTTCCCATCAGGAAGAAGAATTAACGACAGGCTAAGCCTGCCGCCCAGAAGCAGAATAGGGCCTGAGGCAATCCCGCGCTTTTGCGGCCAGCTCCCAAAAAAGCCAGTTGAAAAATGGAGCTCAGGGACACTGCAATTCAGAAACCCGCAGAGTTATGAATGATAACTCTCATCCACAGATATATTGAGGGAAGGCAACGAAGAGGATTTGAAAGCAAGGCAGAATTGCAGGAAACAGATTTCAGGAGGTAGATTCGAATCGCCTTTAAAGCACATGAAAAGCGGCAAAACGTCGACAATGATGCCCTTGGCCAAAAAGGGCGTATGCGTTTTTTCCTGAATATATTCAGGAAAAAACGCATACGCCCTTTTTGGCCAACCAAGCAACCTGGAAAGGCAAATCAGTGCTACAAAGAAGTCTCGCTTCCCATCGGTCAAAAGTGCCATGCTGCAAAAAGTGTCCAAACCAGAAATGCAGGACAGGCCATGGAGAAATGGCAGCCTTGCTACGCTGATGGGCGGGATGTAAATTGCCAACAGCCACTCTGGAAAAGTGTACGGTGTGTCCTGAAACATCGAAAAAACACAGCTTAGGGAGCATAGGGCACGTCCACTCATGGGCGTATAAATTGGGAAAACTAAAAATCAGCAAGACACAGGCACCCCAAAGTTTAGGGCTGCTCTGTTGACAAGAACCTCCACTTCATGACACCTTAAATATCCCAGGAAAGAGAAAAATGGATAAAGAAGTTGTGGTCCTTATGTACAATGGAATATCACTCAGACATGAAATCAATGTCATAAGGCTTGTAGAGGCAAGATGAGTGGATTTAGGTACGATGATCCTAAGTGAAATAAGTCACACAGAAAAAGACACTTATCATAAGCTATCACTTATAGAGGGAATGTAAAAACCGCTACACTTGAACTGAATTACAAAACAGAACAGAGTCACACGTTTAGAAAACACACTATGGCTGCTTAACGGGAAAGGTGAGGTGGGGTGATGCATAAAACAAGGGTTTCAAATTCGCTCAGATACCGTTCCATACACCCAATATGTAATAGACAAGACCTACTCCTTGCTCAGTGAACTGGACTCAACACCCCCTATTCACCGCACAAGAATATATGTGACTAGTAAGAATCTTAAAACCTATGTATTGATATCTGTCTGGAAGTGAGTCAAGTGGGTGTAAGGCCGCATAAACACAGCCGTGAAAAGCAGCTAAACCCCATTATAAAAATAAATTACTTTTAAAAACCCGTAAAACAAAGACAGTGAAAGAGAGAGAAATTCTTACAAAATTCGTTCAGAGGCTGTGATGCAACCTGGATTGACCATATCTAGACCCACAGCTGGATGAGACATAAGGGTGGACACTCTTGGGGCTGAAAGGTTGGGTGAGGTTGGGTGAGCAAACGCAGACCCTTTAAAGTAATACTGCCTGGTACCCATCCCATGGGTCCCAAATCTCCAGGTTCAAGGGCATCTTCCTACATCGAAAACATGCATGAGAAACCCAGAAGATGGTACACCGTGTGATTTTGAAAGGTTTCTAATACGCACCTCATTTCTCATCTCCTTGTGCTCGGGTTCGCCTTTCCAGCTACTTTACTAGCAATCTCCCTACTTGGAGAATCAGCACCTTTAAGCTCCTGTTCCCTACAGGTTGCAATTTGTCCTGAGGATGAACGGGAAGAGGGGCAACCAATGAGAGACTAGATCTAGGTGTTGGGACAGGCACAGGTCACTCTATTTCCCATCAGGAAGAAGAATTAACCACAGGCTAAGCCTGCCGCCCAGAAGCAGAATAGGGCCTGAGGCAATCCCGCGCTTTTGCGGCCAGCTCCCAAAAAAGCCAGTTGAAAAATGGAGCTCAGGGACACTGCAATTCAGAAACCCGCAGAGTTATGAATGATAACTCTCATCCACAGATATATTGAGGGAAGGCAACGAAGAGGATTTGAAAGCAAGGCAGAATTGCAGGAAACAGATTTCAGGAGGTAGATTCGAATCGCCTTTAAAGCACATGAAAAGCGGCAAAACGTCGACAATGATGCCCTTGGCCAAAAAGGGCGTATGCGTTTTTTCCTGAATATATTCAGGAAAAAACGCATACGCCCTTTTTGGCCAACCAAGCAACCTGGAAAGGCAAATCAGTGCTACAAAGAAGTCTCGCTTCCCATCGGTCAAAAGTGCCATGCTGCAAAAAGTGTCAAAACCAGAAATGCAGGACAGGCCATGGAGAAATGGCAGCCTTGCTACGCTGATGGGCGGGATGTAAATTGCCAACAGCCACTCTGGAAAAGTGTACGGTGTGTCCTGAAACATCGAAAAAACACAGCTTAGGGAGCATAGGGCACGTCCACTCATGGGCGTATAAATTGGGAAAACTAAAAATCAGCAAGACACAGGCACCCCAAAGTTTAGGGCTGCTCTGTTGACAAGAACCTCCACTTCATGACACCTTAAATATCCCAGGAAAGAGAAAACTGGATAAAGAAGTTGTGGTCCTTATGTACAATGGAATATCACTCAGACATGAAATCAATGTCATAAGGCTAGTAGAAGCAAGATGAGTGGATTTAGGTACGATGATCCTAAGTGAAATAAGTCACACAGAAAAAGACACTTATCATAAGCTATCACTTATAGAGGGAATGTAAAAACCGCTACACTTGAACTGAATTACAAAACAGAACAGAGTCACACGTTTAGAAAACACACGATGGCTGCTGAGCGGGAAAGGTGAGGTGGGGTGATGCATAAAACAAGGGTTTCAAATTCGCACAGATACCGTTCCATACACCCAATATGTAATAGACAAGACCTACTCCTTGCTCAGTGAACTGGACTCAACACCCCCTATTCACCGCACAAGAATATATGTGACTAGTAAGAATCTTAAAACCTATGTATTGATATCTGTCTGGAAGTGAGTCAAGTGGGTGTAAAGCCGCATAAACACAGCCGTGAAAAGCAGCTAAACCCCATTATAAAAATAAATTACTTTTAAAAACCCGTAAAACAAAGACAGTGAAAGAGAGAGAAATTCTTACACAATTCGTTCAGAGGCTGTGATGCAACCTGGATTGACATATCTAGACCCACAGCTGGATGAGACATAAGGGTGGACACTCTTGGGGCTGAAAAGTTGGGTGAGGTTGGGTGAGCAAACGCAGAACCTTTAAAGTAATACTGCCTGGTACCCATCCCATGGGTCCCAAATCTCCAGGTTCAAGGGCATCTGCCTACATCGAAAACATGCATGAGAAACCCAGAAGATGGTACACCGTGTGATTTTGAAAGGTTTCTAATACGCACCTCATTTCTCATCTCCTTGTGCTCGGGTTCGCCTTTCCAGCTACTTTACTAGCAATCTCCCTACTTGGAGAATCAGCACCTTTAAGCTCCTGTTCCCTACAGGTTGCAATTTGTCCTGAGGATGAACGGGAAGAGGGGCAACCAATGAGAGACTAGATCTAGGTGTTGGGACAGGCACAGGTCACTCTATTTCCCATCAGGAAGAAGAATTAACCACAGGCTAAGCCTGCCGCCCAGAAGCAGAATAGGGCCTGAGGCAATCCCGCGCTTTTGCGGCCAGCTCCCAAAAAAGCCAGTTGAAAAATGGAGCTCAGGGACACTGCAATTCAGAAACCCGCAGAGTTATGAATGATAACTCTCATCCACAGATATATTGAGGGAAGGCAACGAATAGGATTTGAAAGCAAGGCAGAATTGCAGGAAACAGATTTCAGGAGGTAGATTCGAATCGCCTTTAAAACACATGAAAAGAGGCAAAACGTCGACAATGATGCCCTTGGCCAAAAAGGGCGTATGCGTTTTTTCCTGAATATATTCAGGAAAAAACGCATACGCCCTTTTTGGCCAACCAAGCAACCTGGAAAGGCAAATCAGTGCTACAAAGAAGTCTCGCTTCCCATCGGTCAAAAGTGCCATGCTGCAAAAAGTGTCAAAACCAGAAATGCAGGACAGGCCATGGAGAAATGGCAGCCTTGCTACGCTGATGGGCGGGATGTAAATTGCCAACAGCCACTCTGGAAAAGTGTATGGTGTGTCCTGAAACATCGAAAAAACACAGCTTAGGGAGCATAGGGCACGTCCTCTCATGGGCGTATAAATTGGGAAAACTAAAAATCAGCAAGACACAGGCACCCCAAAGTTTAGGGCTGCTCTGTTGACAAGAACCTCCACTTCATGACACCTTAAATATCCCAGGAAAGAGAAAAATGGATAAAGAAGTTGTGGTCCTTATGTACAATGGAATATCACTCAGACATGAAATCAATGTCATAAGGCTAGTAGAAGCAAGATGAGTGGATTTAGGTACGATGATCCTAAGTGAAATAAGTCACACAGAAAAAGACACTTATCATAAGCTATCACTTATAGAAGGAATGTAAAAACCGCTACACTTGAACTGAATTACAAAACAGAACAGAGTCACACATTTAGAAAACACACTGTGGCTGCTTAACGGGAAAGGTGAGGTGGGGTGATGCATAAAACAAGGGTTTCAAATTCGCTCAGATACCGTTCCATACACCCAATATGTAATAGACAATACCTACTCCATGCTCAGTGAACTGGACTCAACACCCCCTATTCACCGCACAAGAATATATGTGACTAGTAAGAATCTTAAAACCTATGTATTGATATCTGTCTGGAAGTGAGTCAAGTGGGTGTAAAGCCGCATAAACACAGCCGTGAAAAGCAGCTAAACCCCATTATAAAAATAAATTACTTTTAAAAACCCGTAAAACAAAGACAGTGAAAGAGAGAGAAATTCTTACAAAATTCGTTCAGAGGCTGTGATGCAACCTGGATTGACATATCTAGACCCACAGCTGGATGAGACATAAGGGTGGACACTCTTGGGGCTGAAAGGTTGGGTGAGGTTGGGTGAGCAAACGCAGACCCTTTAAAGTAATACTGCCTGGTACCCATCCCTTGGGTCCCAAATCTCCAGGTTGAAGGGCATCTTCCTACATCGAAAACATGCATGAGAAACCCAGAAGATGGTACACCGTGTGATTTTGAAAGGTTTCTAATACGCACCTCATTTCTCATCTCCTTGTGCTCGGGTTCGCCTTTCCAGCTACTTTACTAGCAATCTCCCTACTTGGAGAATCAACACCTTTAAGCTCCTGTTCCCTACAGGTTGCAATTTGTCCTGAGGATGAACGGGAAGAGGGGCAACCAATGAGAGACTAGATCTAGGTGTTCGGACAGGCACAGGTCACTCTATTTCCCATCAGGAAGAAGAATTAACCACAGGCTAAGCCTGCCGCCCAGAAGCAGAATAGGGCCTGAGGCAATCCCGCGCTTTTGCGGCCAGCTCCCAAAAAAGCCAGTTGAAAAATGGAGCTCAGGGACACTGCAATTCACAAACCCGCAGAGCTATAAATGATAACTCTCATCCACAGATATATTGAGGGAAGGCAACGAAGAGGATTTGAAAGCAAGGCAGAATTTCAGGAAACAGGTCTCAGGAGGTAGATTCGAATCGCCTTTAAAGCATATGAAAAGTGGCAAAACGACGACAATGATGCCCTTGGCCAAACAGGGCTTATGCGTTTTTTCCTGAGTATATTCAGGAAAAAACGCATACGCCCTGTTTGGCCAACCAAGCAACCTGGAAAGGCTAATCAGCGCTACAAAGAAGTCTCGCTTCCCAACGGTCAAAAGTGCCATGCTGCAAAATGTGTCCAAACCAGAAATGCAGGACAGGCCATGGAGAAATGGCAGCCTTGCTACGCTGATGGGCGGGATGTAAATTGCCAACAGCCACTCTGGAAAAGTGTACGGTGTGTCCTGAAACATCGAAAAAACACAGCTTAGGGAGCATAGGGCACGTCCACTCATGGGCGTATAAATTGGGAAAACTAAAAATCAGCAAGACACAGGCACCCCAAAGTTTAGGGCTGCTCTGTTGACAAGAACCTCCACTTCATGACACCTTAAATATCCCAGGAAAGAGAAAAATGGATAAAGAAGTTGTGGTCCTTATGTACAATGGAATATCACTCAGACATGAAATCAATGTCATAAGGCTTGTAGAGGCAAGATGAGTGGATTTAGGTACGATGATCCTAAGTGAAATAAGTCACACAGAAAAAGACACTTATCATAAGCTATCACTTATAGAGGGAATGTAAAAACCGCTACACTTGAACTGAATTACAAAACAGAACAGAGTCACACGTTTAGAAAACACACTATGGCTGCTTAACGGGAAAGGTGAGGTGGGGTGATGCATAAAACAAGGGTTTCAAATTCGCTCAGATACCGTTCCATACACCCAATATGTAATAGACAAGACCTACTCCTTGCTCAGTGAACTGGACTCAACACCCCCTATTCACCGCACAAGAATATATGTGACTAGTAAGAATCTTAAAACCTATGTATTGATATCTGTCTGGAAGTGAGTCAAGTGGGTGTAAGGCCGCATAAACACAGCCGTGAAAAGCAGCTAAACCCCATTATAAAAATAAATTACTTTTAAAAACCCGTAAAACAAAGACAGTGAAAGAGAGAGAAATTCTTACAAAATTCGTTCAGAGGCTGTGATGCAACCTGGATTGACCATATCTAGACCCACAGCTGGATGAGACATAAGGGTGGACACTCTTGGGGCTGAAAGGTTGGGTGAGGTTGGGTGAGCAAACGCAGACCCTTTAAAGTAATACTGCCTGGTACCCATCCCATGGGTCCCAAATCTCCAGGTTCAAGGGCATCTTCCTACATCGAAAACATGCATGAGAAACCCAGAAGATGGTACACCGTGTGATTTTGAAAGGTTTCTAATACGCACCTCATTTCTCATCTCCTTGTGCTCGGGTTCGCCTTTCCAGCTACTTTACTAGCAATCTCCCTACTTGGAGAATCAGCACCTTTAAGCTCCTGTTCCCTACAGGTTGCAATTTGTCCTGAGGATGAACGGGAAGAGGGGCAACCAATGAGAGACTAGATCTAGGTGTTGGGACAGGCACAGGTCACTCTATTTCCCATCAGGAAGAAGAATTAACCACAGGCTAAGCCTGCCGCCCAGAAGCAGAATAGGGCCTGAGGCAATCCCGCGCTTTTGCGGCCAGCTCCCAAAAAAGCCAGTTGAAAAATGGAGCTCAGGGACACTGCAATTCAGAAACCCGCAGAGTTATGAATGATAACTCTCATCCACAGATATATTGAGGGAAGGCAACGAAGAGGATTTGAAAGCAAGGCAGAATTGCAGGAAACAGATTTCAGGAGGTAGATTCGAATCGCCTTTAAAGCACATGAAAAGCGGCAAAACGTCGACAATGATGCCCTTGGCCAAAAAGGGCGTATGCGTTTTTTCCTGAATATATTCAGGAAAAAACGCATACGCCCTTTTTGGCCAACCAAGCAACCTGGAAAGGCAAATCAGTGCTACAAAGAAGTCTCGCTTCCCATCGGTCAAAAGTGCCATGCTGCAAAAAGTGTCAAAACCAGAAATGCAGGACAGGCCATGGAGAAATGGCAGCCTTGCTACGCTGATGGGCGGGATGTAAATTGCCAACAGCCACTCTGGAAAAGTGTACGGTGTGTCCTGAAACATCGAAAAAACACAGCTTAGGGAGCATAGGGCACGTCCACTCATGGGCGTATAAATTGGGAAAACTAAAAATCAGCAAGACACAGGCACCCCAAAGTTTAGGGCTGCTCTGTTGACAAGAACCTCCACTTCATGACACCTTAAATATCCCAGGAAAGAGAAAACTGGATAAAGAAGTTGTGGTCCTTATGTACAATGGAATATCACTCAGACATGAAATCAATGTCATAAGGCTAGTAGAAGCAAGATGAGTGGATTTAGGTACGATGATCCTAAGTGAAATAAGTCACACAGAAAAAGACACTTATCATAAGCTATCACTTATAGAGGGAATGTAAAAACCGCTACACTTGAACTGAATTACAAAACAGAACAGAGTCACACGTTTAGAAAACACACGATGGCTGCTGAGCGGGAAAGGTGAGGTGGGGTGATGCATAAAACAAGGGTTTCAAATTCGCACAGATACCGTTCCATACACCCAATATGTAATAGACAAGACCTACTCCTTGCTCAGTGAACTGGACTCAACACCCCCTATTCACCGCACAAGAATATATGTGACTAGTAAGAATCTTAAAACCTATGTATTGATATCTGTCTGGAAGTGAGTCAAGTGGGTGTAAAGCCGCATAAACACAGCCGTGAAAAGCAGCTAAACCCCATTATAAAAATAAATTACTTTTAAAAACCCGTAAAACAAAGACAGTGAAAGAGAGAGAAATTCTTACACAATTCGTTCAGAGGCTGTGATGCAACCTGGATTGACATATCTAGACCCACAGCTGGATGAGACATAAGGGTGGACACTCTTGGGGCTGAAAAGTTGGGTGAGGTTGGGTGAGCAAACGCAGAACCTTTAAAGTAATACTGCCTGGTACCCATCCCATGGGTCCCAAATCTCCAGGTTCAAGGGCATCTGCCTACATCGAAAACATGCATGAGAAACCCAGAAGATGGTACACCGTGTGATTTTGAAAGGTTTCTAATACGCACCTCATTTCTCATCTCCTTGTGCTCGGGTTCGCCTTTCCAGCTACTTTACTAGCAATCTCCCTACTTGGAGAATCAGCACCTTTAAGCTCCTGTTCCCTACAGGTTGCAATTTGTCCTGAGGATGAACGGGAAGAGGGGCAACCAATGAGAGACTAGATCTAGGTGTTGGGACAGGCACAGGTCACTCTATTTCCCATCAGGAAGAAGAATTAACCACAGGCTAAGCCTGCCGCCCAGAAGCAGAATAGGGCCTGAGGCAATCCCGCGCTTTTGCGGCCAGCTCCCAAAAAAGCCAGTTGAAAAATGGAGCTCAGGGACACTGCAATTCAGAAACCCGCAGAGTTATGAATGATAACTCTCATCCACAGATATATTGAGGGAAGGCAACGAATAGGATTTGAAAGCAAGGCAGAATTGCAGGAAACAGATTTCAGGAGGTAGATTCGAATCGCCTTTAAAACACATGAAAAGAGGCAAAACGTCGACAATGATGCCCTTGGCCAAAAAGGGCGTATGCGTTTTTTCCTGAATATATTCAGGAAAAAACGCATACGCCCTTTTTGGCCAACCAAGCAACCTGGAAAGGCTAATCAGCGCTACAAAGAAGTCTCGCTTCCCATTGGTCAAAAGTGCCATGCTGCAAAAAGTGTCCAAACCAGAAATGCAGGACAGGCCATGGAGAAATGGCAGCCTTGCTACGCTGATGGGCGGGATGTAAATTGCCAACAGCCACTCTGGAAAAGTGTACGGTGTGTCCTGAAACATCGAAAAAAAACAGCTTAGGGAGCATAGGGCACGTCCACTCATGGGCGTATAAATTGGGAAAACTAAAAATCAGCAAGACACAGGCACCCCAAAGTTTAGGGCTGCTCTGTTGACAAGAACCTCCACTTCATGACACCTTAAATATCCCAGGAAAGAGAAAAATGGATAAAGAAGTTGTGGTCCTTATGTACAATGGAATATCACTCAGACATGAAATCAATGTCATAAGGCTAGTAGAGGCAAGATGAGTGGATTTAGGTACGATGATCCTAAGTGAAATAAGTCACACAGAAAAAGACACTTATCATAAGCTATCACTTATAGAGGGAATGTAAAAACCGCTACACTTGAACTGAATTACAAAACAAAACAGAGTCACACATTTAGAAAACACACTATGGCTGCTTAACGGGAAAGTTGAGGTGGGGTGATGCATAAAACAAGGGTTTCAAATTCGCTCAGATACCGTTCCATACACCCAATATGTAATAGACAAGACCTACTCCTTGCTCAGTGAACTGGACTCAACACCCCCTATTCACCGCACAAGAATATATGTGACTAGTAAGAATCTTAAAACCTATGTATTGATATCTGTCTGGAAGTGAGTCAAGTGGGTGTAAGGCCGCATAAACACAGCCCTGAAAAGCAGCTAAACCCCATTATAAAAATAAATTACTTTTAAAAACCCGTAAAACAAAGACAGTGAAAGAGAGAGAAATTCTTACAAAATTCGTTCAGAGGCTGTGATGCAACCTGGATTGACCATATCTAGACCCACAGCTGGATGAGACATAAGGGTGGACACTCTAGGGGCTGAAAGGTTGGGTGAGGTTGGGTGAGCAAACGCAGAACCTTTAAAGTAATACTGCCTTGTACCCATCCCATGGGTCCCAAATCTCCAGGTTCAAGGGCATCTTCCTACATCGAAAACATGCATGAGAAACCCAGAAGATGGTACACCGTGTGATTTTGAAAGGTTTCTAATACGCACCTCATTTCTCATCTCCTTGTGCTCGGGTTCGCCTTTCCAGCTACTTTACTAGCAACCTCCCTACTTGGAGAATCAGCACCTTTAAGCTCCTGTTCCCTACAGGTTGCAATTTGTCCTGAGGATGAACGGGAAGAGGGGCAACCAATGAGAGACTAGATCTAGGTGTTGGGACAGGCACAGGTCACTCTATTTCCCATCAGGAAGAAGAATTAACCACAGGCTAAGCCTGCCGCCCAGAAGCAGAATAGGGCCTGAGGCAATCCCGCGCTTTTGCGGCCAGCTCCCAAAAAAGCCAGTTGAAAAATGGAGCTCAGGGACACTGCAATTCAGAAACCCGCAGAGTTATGAATGATAACTCTCATCCACAGATATATTGAGGGAAGGCAACGAAGAGGATTTGAAAGCAAGGCAGAATTGCAGGAAACAGATTTCAGGAGGTAGATTCGAATCGCCTTTAAAGCAATGAAAAGCGGCAAAACGTCGACAATGATGCCCTTGGCCAAAAAGGGCGTATGCGTTTTTTCCTGAATATATTCAGGAAAAAACGCATACGCCCTTTTTGGCCAACCAAGCAACCTGGAAAGGCAAATCAGTGCTACAAAGAAGTCTCGCTTCCCATCGGTCAAAAGTGCCATGCTGCAAAAAGTGTCCAAACCAGAAATGCAGGACAGGCCATGGAGAAATGGCAGCCTTGCTACGCTGATGGGCGGGATGTAAATTGCCAACAGCCACTCTGGAAAAGTGTACGGTGTGTCCTGAAACATCGAAAAAACACAGCTTAGGGAGCATAGGGCACGTCCACTCATGGGCGTATAAATTGGGAAAACTAAAAATCAGCAAGACACAGGCACCCCAAAGTTTAGGGCTGCTCTGTTGACAAGAACCTCCACTTCATGACACCTTAAATATCCCAGGAAAGAGAAAAATGGATAAAGAAGTTGTGGTCCTTATGTACAATGGAATATCACTCAGACATGAAATCAATGTCATAAGGCTTGTAGAGGCAAGATGAGTGGATTTAGGTACGATGATCCTAAGTGAAATAAGTCACACAGAAAAAGACACTTATCATAAGCTATCACTTATAGAGGGAATGTAAAAACCGCTACACTTGAACTGAATTACAAAACAGAACAGAGTCACACGTTTAGAAAACACACTATGGCTGCTTAACGGCAAAGGTGAGGTGGGGTGATGCATAAAACAAGGGTTTCAAATTCGCTCAGATACCGTTCCATACACCCAATATGTAATAGACAAGACCTACTCCTTGCTCAGTGAACTGGACTCAACACCCCCTATTCACCGCACAAGAATATATGTGACTAGTAAGAATCTTAAAACCTATGTATTGATATCTGTCTGGAAGTGAGTCAAGTGGGTGTAAAGCCGCATAAACACAGCCGTGAAAAGCAGCTAAACCCCATTATAAAAATAAATTACTTTTAAAAACCCGTAAAACAAAGACAGTGAAAGAGAGAGAAATTCTTACACAATTCGTTCAGAGGCTGTGATGCAACCTGGATTGACATATCTAGACCCACAGCTGGATGAGACATAAGGGTGGACACTCTTGGGGCTGAAAGGTTGGGTGAGGTTGGGTGAGCAAACGCAGACCCTTTAAAGTAATACTGCCTGGTACCCATCCCATGGGTCCCAAATCTCCAGGTTCAAGGGCATCTTCCTACATCGAAAACATGCATGAGGAACCCAGAAGATGGTACACCGTGTGATTTTGAAAGGTTTCTAATACGCACCTCATTTCTCATCTCCTTGTGCTCGGGTTCGCCTTTCCAGCTACTTTACTAGCAACCTCCCTACTTGGAGAATCAGCACCTTTAAGCTCCTGTTCCCTACAGGTTGCAATTTGTCCTGAGGATGAACGGGAAGAGGGGCAACCAATGAGAGACTAGATCTAGGTGTTGGGACAGGCACAGGTCACTCTATTTCCCATCAGGAAGAAGAATTAACCACAGGCTAAGCCTGCCGCCCAGAAGCAGAATAGGGCCTGAGGCAATCCCGCGCTTTTGCGGCCAGCTCCCAAAAAAGCCAGTTGAAAAATGGAGCTCAGGGACACTGCAATTCAGAAACCCGCAGAGTTATGAATGATAACTCTCATCCACAGATATATTGAGGGAAGGCAACGAAGAGGATTTGAAAGCAAGGCAGAATTGCAGGAAACAGATTTCAGGAGGTAGATTCGAATCGCCTTTAAAGCACATGAAAAGCGGCAAAACGTCGACAATGATGCCCTTGGCCAAAAAGGGCGTATGCGTTTTTTCCTGAATATATTCAGGAAAAAACGCATACGCCCTTTTTGGCCAACCAAGCAACCTGGAAAGGCAAATCAGTGCTACAAAGAAGTCTCGCTTCCCATCGGTCAAAAGGGCCATGCTGCAAAAAGTGTCAAAACCAGAAATATAGGACAGGCCATGGAGAAATGGCAGCCTTGCTACGCTGATGGGCGGGATGTAAATTGCCAACAGCCACTCTGGAGAAGTGTACGGTGTGTCCTGAAACATCGAAAAAACACAGCTTAGGGAGCATAGGGAACGTCCACTCATGGGCGTATAAATTGGGAAAACTAAAAATCAGCAAGACACAGGCACCCCAAAGTTTAGGGCTGCTCTGTTGACAAGAACCTCCACTTCATGACACCTTAAATATCCCAGGAAAGAGAAAAATGGATAAAGAAGTTGTGGTCCTTATGTACAATGGAATATCACTCAGACATGAAATCAATGTCATAAGGCTAGTAGAGGCAAGATGAGTGGATTTAGGTACGATGATCCTAAGTGAAATAAGTCACACAGAAAAAGACACTTATCATAAGCTATCACTTATAGAGGGAATGTAAAAACCGCTACACTTGAACTGAATTACAAAACAGAACAGAGTCACACGTTTAGAAAACACACTATGGCTGCTTAACGGGAAAGGTGAGGTGGGGTGATGCATAAAACAAGGGTTTCAAATTCGCTCAGATACCGTTCCATACACCCAATATGTAATAGACAAGACCTACTCCTTGCTCAGTGAACTGGACTCAACACCCCCTATTCACCGCACAAGAATATATGTGACTAGTAAGAATCTTAAAACCTATGTATTGATATCTGTCTGGAAGTGAGTCAATTGGGTGTAAAGCCGCATAAACACAGCCGTGAAAAGCAGCTAAACCCCATTATAAAAATAAATTACTTTTAAAAACCCGTAAAACAAAGACAGTGAAAGAGAGAGAAATTCTTACAAAATTCGTTCAGAGGCTGTGATGCAACCTGGATTAACCATATCTAGACCCACAGCTGGATGAGACATAAGGTTGGACACTCTTGGGGCTGAAAGGTTGAGTGAGGTTGGGTGAGCAAACGCAGACCCTTTAAAGTAATACTGCCTGGTACCCATCCCATGGGTCCCAAATCTCCAGGTTCAAGGGCATCTTCCTATATGGAAAACATGCATGAGAAACCCAGAAGATGGTACACCGTGTGATTTTGAAAGGTTTCTAATACGCACCTCATTTCTCATCTCCTTGTGCTCGGGTTCGCCTTTCCAGCTACTTTACTAGCAATCTCCCTACTTGGAGAATCAGCACCTTTAAGCTCCTGTCCCCTACAGGATGCAATTTGTCCTGAGGATGAACGGGAAGAGGGGCAACCAATGAGAGACTAGATCTATGTTTTGGGACAGGCACAGGTCACTCTATTTTCCCATCAGGAAGAAGAATTAACCACAGGCTCAGCCTGCCGCCCAGAAGCAGAATAGGGCCTGAGGCAATCCCGCGCTTTTGCGGCCAGCTCCCAAAAAAGCCAGTTGAAAAATGGAGCTCAGGGACACTGCAATTCACAAACCCGCAGAGCTATAAATGATAACTCTCATCCACAGATATATTGAGGGAAGGCAACGAAGAGGATTTGAAAGCAAGGCAGAATTTCAGGAAACAGGTTTCAGGAGGTAGATTCGAATCGCCTTTAAAGCATATGAAAAGTGGCAAAACGTCGACAATGATGCCCTTGGCCAAACAGGGCGTATGCGTTTTTTCCTGAATATATTCAGGAAAAAACGCATACGCCCTGTTTGGCCAACCAAGCAACCTGGAAAGGCTAATCAGCGTTACAAAGAAGTCTCGCTTCCCATTGGTCAAAAGTGCCATGCTGCAAAAAGTGTCCAAACCAGAAATGCAGGACAGGCCATGGAGAAATGGCAGCCTTGCTACGCTGATGGGCGGGATGTAAATTGCCAACAGCCACTCTGGAAAAGTGTACGGTGTGTCCTGAAACATCGAAAAAACACAGCTTAGGGAGCATAGGGCACGTCCACTCATGGGCGTATAAATTGGGAAAACTAAAAATCAGCAAGACACAGGCACCCCAAAGTTTAGGGCTGCTCTGTTGACAAGAACCTCCACTTCATGACACCTTAAATATCCCAGGAAAGAGAAAAATGGATAGAGAAGTTGTGGTCCTTATGTACAATGGAATATCACTCAGACATGAAATCAATGTCATAAGGCTAGTAGAAACAAGATGAGTGGATTTAGGTACGATGATCCTAAGTGAAATAAGTCACACAGAAAAAGACACTTATCATAAGGTATCACTTATAGAGGGAATGTAAAAACCGCTACACTTGAACTGAATTACAAAACAGAACAGAGTCACACGTTTAGAAAACACACTATGGCTGCTTAACGGCAAAGGTGAGGTGGGGTGATGCATAAAACAAGGGTTTCAAATTCGCTCAGATACCGTTCCATACACCCAATATGTAATAGACAAGACCTACTCCTTGCTCAGTGAACTGGACTCAACACCCCCTATTCACCGCACAAGAATATATGTGACTAGTAAGAATCTTAAAACCTATGTATTGATATCTGTCTGGAAGTGAGTCAAGTGGGTGTAAAGCCGCATAAACACAGCCGTGAAAAGCAGCTAAACCCCATTATAAAAATAAATTACTTTTAAAAACCCGTAAAACAAAGACAGTGAAAGAGAGAGAAATTCTTACACAATTCGTTCAGAGGCTGTGATGCAACCTGGATTGACATATCTAGACCCACAGCTGGATGAGACATAAGGGTGGACACTCTTGGGGCTGAAAGGTTGGGTGAGGTTGGGTGAGCAAACGCAGACCCTTTAAAGTAATACTGCCTGGTACCCATCCCATGGGTCCCAAATCTCCAGGTTCAAGGGCATCTTCCTACATCGAAAACATGCATGAGGAACCCAGAAGATGGTACACCGTGTGATTTTGAAAGGTTTCTAATACGCACCTCATTTCTCATCTCCTTGTGCTCGGGTTCGCCTTTCCAGCTACTTTACTAGCAACCTCCCTACTTGGAGAATCAGCACCTTTAAGCTCCTGTTCCCTACAGGTTGCAATTTGTCCTGAGGATGAACGGGAAGAGGGGCAACCAATGAGAGACTAGATCTAGGTGTTGGGACAGGCACAGGTCACTCTATTTCCCATCAGGAAGAAGAATTAACCACAGGCTAAGCCTGCCGCCCAGAAGCAGAATAGGGCCTCAGGCAATCCCGCGCTTTTGCGGCCAGCTCCCAAAAAAGCCAGTTGAAAAATGGAGCTCAGGGACACTGCAATTCAGAAACCCGCAGAGTTATGAATGATAACTCTCATCCACAGATATATTGAGGGAAGGCAACGAAGAGGATTTGAAAGCAAGGCAGAATTGCAGGAAACAGATTTCAGGAGGTAGATTTGAATCGCCTTTAAAGCACATGAAAAGCGGCAAAACGTCGACAATGATGCCCTTGGCCAAAAAGGGCGTATGCGTTTTTTCCTGAATATATTCAGGAAAAAACGCATACGCCCTTTTTGGCCAACCAAGCAACCTGGAAAGGCAAATCAGTGCTACAAAGAAGTCTCGCTTCCCATCGGTCAAAAGGGCCATGCTGCAAAAAGTGTCAAAACCAGAAATATAGGACAGGCCATGGAGAAATGGCAGCCTTGCTACGCTGATGGGCGGGATGTAAATTGCCAACAGCCACTCTGGAGAAGTGTACGGTGTGTCCTGAAACATCGAAAAAACACAGCTTAGGGAGCATAGGGCACGTCCACTCATGGGCGTATAAATTGGGAAAACTAAAAATCAGCAAGACACAGGCACCCCAAAGTTTAGGGCTGCTCTGTTGACAAGAACCTCCACTTCATGACACCTTAAATATCCCAGGAAAGAGAAAAATGGATAAAGAAGTTGTGGTCCTTATGTACAATGGAATATCACTCAGACATGAAATCAATGTCATAAGGCTAGTAGAGGCAAGATGAGTGGATTTAGGTACGATGATCCTAAGTGAAATAAGTCACACAGAAAAAGACACTTATCATAAGCTATCACTTATAGAGGGAATGTAAAAACCGCTACACTTGAACTGAATTACAAAACAGAACAGAGTCACACGTTTAGAAAACACACTATGGCTGCTTAACGGGAAAGGTGAGGTGGGGTGATGCATAAAACAAGGGTTTCAAATTCGCTCAGATACCGTTCCATACACCCAATATGTAATAGACAAGACCTACTCCTTGCTCAGTGAACTGGACTCAACACCCCCTATTCACCGCACAAGAATATATGTGACTAGTAAGAATCTTAAAACCTATGTATTGATATCTGTCTGGAAGTGAGTCAATTGGGTGTAAAGCCGCATAAACACAGCCGTGAAAAGCAGCTAAACCCCATTATAAAAATAAATTACTTTTAAAAACCCGTAAAACAAAGACAGTGAAAGAGAGAGAAATTCTTACAAAATTCGTTCAGAGGCTGTGATGCAACCTGGATTAACCATATCTAGACCCACAGCTGGATGAGACATAAGGGTGGACACTCTTGGGGCTGAAAGGTTGAGTGAGGTTGGGTGAGCAAACGCAGACCCTTTAAAGTAATACTGCCTGGTACCCATCCCATGGGTCCCAAATCTCCAGGTTCAAGGGCATCTTCCTATATGGAAAACATGCATGAGAAACCCAGAAGATGGTACACCGTGTGATTTTGAAAGGTTTCTAATACGCACCTCATTTCTCATCTCCTTGTGCTCGGGTTCGCCTTTCCAGCTACTTTACTAGCAATCTCCCTACTTGGAGAATCAGCACCTTTAAGCTCCTGTCCCCTACAGGATGCAATTTGTCCTGAGGATGAACGGGAAGAGGGGCAACCAATGAGAGACTAGATCTATGTGTTGGGACAGGCACAGGTCACTCTATTTTCCCATCAGGAAGAAGAATTAACCACAGGCTCAGCCTGCCGCCCAGAAGCAGAATAGGGCCTGAGGCAATCCCGCGCTTTTGCGGCCAGCTCCCAAAAAAGCCAGTTGAAAAATGGAGCTCAGGGACACTGCAATTCAGAAACCCGCAGAGTTATGAATGATAACTCTCATCCACAGATATATTGAGGGAAGGCAACGAAGAGGATTTGAAAGCAAGGCAGAATTGCAGGAAACAGATTTCAGGAGGTAGATTCGAATCGCCTTTAAAGCACATGAAAAGCGGCAAAACGTCGACAATGATGCCCTTGGCCAAAAAGGGCGTATGCGTTTTTTCCTGAATATATTCAGGAAAAAACGCATACGCCCTGTTTGGCCAACCAAGCAACCTGGAAAGGCTAATCAGCGTTACAAAGAAGTCTCGCTTCCCATTGGTCAAAAGTGCCATGCTGCAAAAAGTGTCCAAACCAGAAATGCAGGACAGGCCATGGAGAAATGGCAGCCTTGCTACGCTGATGGGCGGGATGTAAATTGCCAACAGCCACTCTGGAAAAGTGTACGGTGTGTCCTGAAACATCGAAAAAACACAGCTTAGGGAGCATAGGGCACGTCCACTCATGGGCGTATAAATTGGGAAAACTAAAAATCAGCAAGACACAGGCACCCCAAAGTTTAGGGCTGCTCTGTTGACAAGAACCTCCACTTCATGACACCTTAAATATCCCAGGAAAGAGAAAAATGGATAGAGAAGTTTTGGTCCTTATGTACAATGGAATATCACTCAGACATGAAATCAATGTCATAAGGCTAGTAGAAGCAAGATGAGTGGATTTAGGTACGATGATCCTAAGTGAAATAAGTCACACAGAAAAAGACACTTATCATAAGGTATCACTTATAGAGGGAATGTAAAAACCGCTACACTTGAACTGAATTACAAAACAGAACAGAGTCACACGTTTAGAAAACACACTATGGCTGCTTAACGGCAAAGGTGAGGTGGGGTGATGCATAAAACAAGGGTTTCAAATTCGCTCAGATACCGTTCCATACACCCAATATGTAATAGACAAGACCTACTCCTTGCTCAGTGAACTGGACTCAACACCCCCTATTCACCGCACAAGAATATATGTGACTAGTAAGAATCTTAAAACCTATGTATTGATATCTGTCTGGAAGTGAGTCAAGTGGGTGTAAAGCCGCATAAACACAGCCGTGAAAAGCAGCTAAACCCCATTATAAAAATAAATTACTTTTAAAAACCCGTAAAACAAAGACAGTGAAAGAGAGAGAAATTCTTACACAATTCGTTCAGAGGCTGTGATGCAACCTGGATTGACATATCTAGACCCACAGCTGGATGAGACATAAGGGTGGACACTCTTGGGGCTGAAAGGTTGGGTGAGGTTGGGTGAGCAAACGCAGACCCTTTAAAGTAATACTGCCTGGTACCCATCCCATGGGTCCCAAATCTCCAGGTTCAAGGGCATCTTCCTACATCGAAAACATGCATGAGGAACCCAGAAGATGGTACACCGTGTGATTTTGAAAGGTTTCTAATACGCACCTCATTTCTCATCTCCTTGTGCTCGGGTTCGCCTTTCCAGCTACTTTACTAGCAACCTCCCTACTTGGAGAATCAGCACCTTTAAGCTCCTGTTCCCTACAGGTTGCAATTTGTCCTGAGGATGAACGGGAAGAGGGGCAACCAATGAGAGACTAGATCTAGGTGTTGGGACAGGCACAGGTCACTCTATTTCCCATCAGGAAGAAGAATTAACCACAGGCTAAGCCTGCCGCCCAGAAGCAGAATAGGGTCTGAGGCAATCCCGCGCTTTTGCGGCCAGCTCCCAAAAAAGCCAGTTGAAAAATGGAGCTCAGGGACACTGCAATTCAGAAACCCGCAGAGTTATGAATGATAACTCTCATCCACAGATATATTGAGGGAAGGCAACGAAGAGGATTTGAAAGCAAGGCAGAATTGCAGGAAACAGATTTCAGGAGGTAGATTCGAATCGCCTTTAAAGCACATGAAAAGCGGCAAAACGTCGACAATGATGCCCTTGGCCAAAAAGGGCGTATGCGTTTTTTCCTGAATATATTCAGGAAAAAACGCATACGCCCTTTTTGGCCAACCAAGCAACCTGGAAAGGCAAATCAGTGCTACAAAGAAGTCTCGCTTCCCATCGGTCAAAAGTGCCATGCTGCAAAATGTGGCAAAACCAGAAATGCAGGACAGGCCATGCAGAAATGGTAGCCTTGCTACGCTGATGGGCGGGATGTAAATTGCCAACAGCCACTCTGGAAAAGTGTACGGTGTGTCCTGAAACATCGAAAAAACACAGCTTAGGGAGCATAGGGCACATCCACTCATGGGCGTATAAATTGGGAAAACTAAAAATCAGCAAGACACAGGCACCCCAAAGTTTAGGGCTGCTCTGTTGACAAGAACCTCCACTTCATGACACCTTAAATATCCCAGGAAAGAGAAAAATGGATAAAGAAGTTGTGGTCCTTATGTACAATGGAATATCACTCAGACATGAAATCAATGTCATAAGGCTAGTAGAAGCAAGATCAGTGGATTTAGGTACGATGATCCTAAGTGAAATAAGTCACACAGAAAAAGACACTTATCATAAGCTATCACTTATAGAGGGAATGTAAAAACCGCTACACTTGAACTGAATTACAAAACAGAACAGAGTCACACGTTTAGAAAACACACGATGGCTGCTGAGCGGGAAAGGTGAGGTGGGGTGATGCATAAAACAAGGGTTTCAAATTCGCTCAGATACCGTTCCATTCACCCAATATGTAATAGACAAGACCTACTCCTTGCTCAGTGAACTGGACTCAACACCCCCTATTCACCGCACAAGAATATATGTGACTAGTAAGAATCTTAAAACCTATGTATTGATATCTGTCTGGAAGTGAGTCAAGTGGGTGTAAAGCCGCATAAACACAGCCGTGAAAAGCAGCTAAACCCCATTATAAAAATAAATTACTTTTAAAAACCCGTAAAACAAAGACAGTGAAAGAGAGAGAAATTCTTACAAAATTCGTTCAGAGGCTGTGATGCAACCTGGATTGACATATCTAGACCCACAGCTGGATGAGACATAAGGGTGGACACTCTTGGGGCTGAAAGGTTGGGTGAGGTTGGGTGAGCAAACGCAGACCCTTTAAAGTAATACTGCCTGGTACCCATCCCATGGGTCCCAAATCTCCAGGTTCAAGGGCATCTTCCTACATCGAAAACATGCATGAGGAACCCAGAAGATGGTACACCGTGTGATTTTGAAAGGTTTCTAATACGCACCTCATTTCTCATCTCCTTGTGCTCGGGTTCGCCTTTCCAGCTACTTTACTAGCAATCTCCCTACTTGGAGAATCAGCACCTTTAAGCTCCTGTTCCCTACAGGTTGCAATTTGTCCTGAGGATGAACGGGAAGAGGGGCAACCAATGAGAGACTAGATCTAGGTGTTGGGACAGGCACAGGTCACTCTATTTCCCATCAGGAAGAAGAATTAACCACAGGCTAAGCCTGCCGCCCAGAAGCAGAATAGGGCCTGAGGCAATCCCGCGCTTTTGCGGCCAGCTCCCGAAAAAGCCAGTTGAAAAATGGAGCTCAGGGACACTGCAATTCAGAAACCCGCAGAGTTATGAATGATAACTCTCATCCACAGATATATTGAGGGAAGGCAACGAAGAGGATTTGAAAGCAAGGCAGAATTGCAGGAAACAGATTTCAGGAGGTAGATTCGAATCGCCTTTAAAGCACATGAAAAGCGGCAAAACGTCGACAATGATGCCCTTGGCCAAAAAGGGCGTATGCGTTTTTTCCTGAATATATTCAGGAAAAAACGCATACGCCCTTTTTGGCCAACCAAGCAACCTGGATAGGCAAATCAGTGCTACAAAGAAGTCTCGCTTCCCATCGGTCAAAAGGGCCATGCTGCAAAAAGTGTCAAAACCAGAAATATAGGACAGGCCATGGAGTAATGGCAGCCTTGCTACGCTGATGGGCGGGATGTAAATTGCCAACAGCCACTCTGGAGAAGTGTACGGTGTGTCCTGAAACATCGAAAAAACACAGCTTAGGGAGCATAGGGCACGTCCACTCATGGGCGTATAAATTGGGAAAACTAAAAATCAGCAAGACACAGGCACCCCAAAGTTTAGGGCTGCTCTGTTGACAAGAACCTCCACTTCATGACACCTTAAATATCCCAGGAAAGAGAAAAATGGATAAAGAAGTTGTGGTCCTTATGTACAATGGAATATCACTCAGACATGAAATCAATGTCATAAGGCTAGTAGAGGCAAGATGAGTGGATTTAGGTACGATGATCCTAAGTGAAATAAGTCACACAGAAAAAGACACTTATCATAAGCTATCACTTATAGAGGGAATGTAAAAACCGCTACACTTGAACTGAATTACAAAACAGAACAGAGTCACACGTTTAGAAAACACACTATGGCTGCTTAACGGGAAAGGTGAGGTGGGGTGATGCATAAAACAAGGGTTTCAAATTCGCTCAGATACCGTTCCATACACCCAATATGTAATAGACAAGACCTACTCCTTGCTCAGTGAACTGGACTCAACACCCCCTATTCACCGCACAAGAATATATGTGACTAGTAAGAATCTTAAAACCTATGTATTGATATCTGTCTGGAAGTGAGTCAAGTGGGTGTAAAGCCGCATAAACACAGCCGTGAAAAGCAGCTAAACCCCATTATAAAAATAAATTACTTTTAAAAACCCGTAAAACAAAGACAGTGAAAGAGAGAGAAATTCTTACACAATTCGTTCAGAGGCTGTGATGCAACCTGGATTGACCATATCTAGACCCACAGCTGGATGAGACATAAGGGTGGACACTCTTGGGGCTGAAAGGTTGGGTGAGGTTGGGTGAGCAAACGCAGACCCTTTAAAGTAATACTGCCTGGTACCCATCCCATGGGTCCCAAATCTCCAGGTTCAAGGGCATCTTCCTACATCGAAAACATGCATGAGAAACCCAGAAGATGGTACACCGTGTGATTTTGAAAGGTTTCTAATACGCACCTCATTTCTCATCTCCTTGTGCTCGGGTTCGCCTTTCCAGCTACTTTACTAGCAACCTCCCTACTTGGAGAATCAGCACCTTTAAGCTCCTGTTCCCTACAGGTTGCAATTTGTCCTGAGGATGAACGGGAAGAGGGGCAACCAATGAGAGACTAGATCTAGGTGTTGGGACAGGCACAGGTCACTCTATTTCCCATCAGGAAGAAGAATTAACCACAGGCTAAGCCTGCCGCCCAGAAGCAGAATAGGGCCTGAGGCAATCCCGCGCTTTTGCGGCCAGCTCCCAAAAAAGCCAGTTGAAAAATGGAGCTCAGGGACACTGCAATTCAGAAACCCGCAGAGTTATGAATGATAACTCTCATCCACAGATATATTGAGGGAAGGCAACGAAGAGGATTTGAAAGCAAGGCAGAATTGCAGGAAACAGATTTCAGGAGGTAGATTCGAATCGCCTTTAAAGCACATGAAAAGCGGCAAAACGTCGACAATGATGCCCTTGGCCAAAAAGGGCGTATGCGTTTTTTCCTGAATATATTCAGGAAAAAACGCATACGCCCTTTTTGGCCAACCAAGCAACCTGGAAAGGCAAATCAGTGCTACAAAGAAGTCTCGCTTCCCATCGGTCAAAAGTGCCATGCTGCAAAAAGTGGCAAAACCAGAAATGCAGGACAGGCCATGGAGAAATGGTAGCCTTGCTACGCTGAGGGGCGGGATGTAAATTGCCAACAGCCACTCTGGAAAAGTGTACGGTGTGTCCTGAAACATCGAAAAAACACAGCTTAGGGAGCATAGGGCACGTCCACTCATGGGCGTATAAATTGGGAAAACTAAAAATCAGCAAGACACAGGCACCCCAAAGTTTAGGGCTGCTCTGTTGACAAGAACCTCCACTTCATGACACCTTAAATATCCCAGGAAAGAGAAAAATGGATAAAGAAGTTGTGGTCCTTATGTACAATGGAATATCACTCAGACATGAAATCAATGTCATAAGGCTAGTAGAAGCAAGATCAGTGGATTTAGGTACGATGATCCTAAGTGAAATAAGTCACACAGAAAAAGACACTTATCATAAGCTATCACTTATAGAGGGAATGTAAAAACCGCTACACTTGAATTGAATTACAAAACAGAACCGAGTCACACGTTTAGAAAACACACGATGGCTGCTGAGCGGGAAAGGTGAGGTGGGGTGATGCATAAAACAAGGGTTTCAAATTCGCTCAGATACCGTTCCATACACCCAATATGTAATAGACAAGACCTACTCCTTGCTCAGTGAACTGGACTCAACACCCCCTATTCACCGCACAATAATATATGTGACTAGTAAGAATCTTAAAACCTATGTATTGATATCTGTCTGGAAGTGAGTCAAGTGGGTGTAAAGCCGCATAAACACAGCCGTGAAAAGCAGCTAAACCCCATTATAAAAATAAATTACTTTTAAAAACCCGTAAAACAAAGACAGTGAAAGAGAGAGAAATTCTTACACAATTCGTTCAGAGGCTGTGATGCAACCTGGATTGACCATATCTAGACCCACAGCTGGATGAGACATAAGGGTGGACACTCTTGGGGCTGAAAGGTTGGGTGAGGTTGGGTGAGCAAACGCAGACCCTTTAAAGTAATACTGCCTGGTACCCATCCCATGGGTCCCAAATCTGCAGGTTCAAGGGCATCTTCCTACATCGAAAACATGCATGAGAAACCCAGAAGATGGTACACCGTGTGATTTTGAAAGGTTTCTAATACGCACCTCATTTCTCATCTCCTTGTGCTCGGGTTCGCCATTCCAGCTACTTTACTAGCAACCTCCCTACTTGGAGAATCAGCACCTTTAAGCTCCTGTTCCCTACAGGTTGCAATTTGTCCTGAGGATGAACGGGAAGAGGGGCAACCAATGAGAGACTAGATCTAGGTGTTGGGACAGGCACAGGTCACTCTATTTCCCATCAGGAAGAAGAATTAACCACAGGCTAAGCCTGCCGCCCAGAAGCAGAATAGGGCCTGAGGCAATCCCGCGCTTTTGCGGCCAGCTCCCAAAAAAGCCAGTTGAAAAATGGAGCTCAGGGACACTGCAATTCAGAAACCCGCAGAGTTATGAATGATAACTCTCATCCACAGATATATTGAGGGAAGGCAACGAAGAGGATTTGAAAGCAAGGCAGAATTGCAGGAAACAGATTTCAGGAGGTAGATTCGAATCGCCTTTAAAGCACATGAAAAGCGGCAAAACGTCGACAATGATGCCCTTGGCCAAAAAGGGCGTATGCGTTTTTTCCTGAATATATTCAGGAAAAAACGCATACGCCCTTTTTGGCCAACCAAGCAACCTGGAAAGGCAAATCAGTGCTACAAAGAAGTCTCGCTTCCCATCGGTCAAAAGTGCCATGCTGCAAAATGTGGCAAAACCAGAAATGCAGGACAGGCCATGGAGAAATGGTAGCCTTGCTACGCTGATGGGCGGGATGTAAATTGCCAACAGCCACTCTGGAAAAGTGTACGGTGTGTCCTGAAACATCGAAAAAACACAGCTTAGGGAGCATAGGGCACGTCCACTCATGGGCGTATAAATTGGGAAAACTAAAAATCAGCAAGACACAGGCACCCCAAAGTTTAGGGCTGCTCTGTTGACAAGAACCTCCACTTCATGACACCTTAAATATCCCAGGAAAGAGAAAAATGGATAAAGAAGTTGTGGTCCTTATGTACAATGGAATATCACTCAGACATGAAATCAATGTCATAAGGCTAGTAGAAGCAAGATCAGTGGATTTAGGTACGATGATCCTAAGTGAAATAAGTCACACAGAAAAAGACACTTATCATAAGCTATCACTTATAGAGGGAATGTAAAAACCGCTACACTTGAATTGAATTACAAAACAGAACAGAGTCACACGTTTAGAAAACACACGATGGCTGCTGAGCGGGAAAGGTGAGGTGGGGTGATGCATAAAACAAGGGTTTCAAATTCGCTCAGATACCGTTCCATACACCCAATATGTAATAGACAAGACCTACTCCTTGCTCAGTGAACTGGACTCAACACCCCCTATTCACCGCACAAGAATATATGTGACTAGTAAGAATCTTAAAACCTATGTATTGATATCTGTCTGGAAGTGAGTCAAGTGGGTGTAAAGCCGCATAAACACAGCCGTGAAAAGCAGCTAAACCCCATTATAAAAATAAATTACTTTTAAAAACCCGTAAAACAAAGACAGTGAAAGAGAGAGAAATTCTTACACAATTCGTTCAGAGGCTGTGATGCAACCTGGATTGACCATATCTAGACCCACAGCTGGATGAGACATAAGGGTGGACACTCTTGGGGCTGAAAGGTTGGGTGAGGTTGGGTGAGCAAACGCAGACCCTTTAAAGTAATACTGCCTGGTACCCATCCCATGGGTCCCAAATCTCCAGGTTCAAGGGCATCTTCCTACATCGAAAACATGCATGAGAAACCCAGAAGATGGTACACCGTGTGATTTTGAAAGGTTTCTAATACGCACCTGATTTCTCATCTCCTTGTGCTAGGGTTCGCCTTTCCAGCTACTTTACTAGCAATCTCCCTACTTGGAGAATCAGCACCTTTAAGCTCCTGTTCCCTACAGGTTGCAATTTGTCCTGAGGATGAACGGGAAGAGGGGCAACCAATGAGAGACTAGATCTATGTGTTGGGACAGGCTCAGGTCACTCTATTTTCCCATCGGGAAGAAGAATTACCCACAGGCTCAGCCTGCCGCCCAGAAACAGAATAGGGCCTGAGGCAATCCCGCGCTTTTGCGGCCAGCTCCCAAAAAAGCCAGTTGAAAAATGGAGCTCAGGGACACTGCAATTCACAAACCCGCAGAGCTATAAATGATAACTCGCATCCACAGATATATTGAGGGAAGGCAACGAAGAGGATTTGAAAGCAAGGCAGAATTGCAGGAAACAGGTTTCAGGAGGTAGATTCGAATCGCCTTTAAAGCACATGAAAAGTGGTAAAACGTCGACAATGATGCCCTTGGCCAAACAGGGCGTATGCGTTTTTTCCTGAATATATTCAGGAAAAAACGCATACGCCCTGTTTGGCCAACCAAGCAACCTGGAAAGGCTAATCAGCGCTACAAAGAAATCTCGCTTCCCATCGGTCAAAAGGGCCATGCTGCAAAAAGTGTCAAAACCAGAAATGCAGGACAGGCCATGGAGAAATGGCAGCCTTGCTACGCTGATGGGTGGGATGTAAATTGCCAACAGCCACTCTGGAGAAGTGTACGGTGTGTCCTGAAACATCGAAAAAACACAGCTTAGGGAGCATAGGGCACGTCCTCTCATGGGCGTATATATTGGGAAAACTAAAAATCAGCAAGACACAGGCACCCCAAAGTTTAGGGCTGCTCTGTTGACAAGAACCTCCACTTCATGACACCTTAAATATCCCAGGAAAGACAAAAATGGATAAAGAAGTTGTGGTCCTTATGTACAATGGAATATCACTCAGACATGAAATCAATGTCATAAGGCTAGTAGAAGCAAGATGAGAGGATTTAGGTACGATGATTCTAAGTGAAATAAGTCACACAGAAAAAGACACTTATCATAAGCTATCACTTATAGAGGGAATGTAAAAACCGCTACACTTGAACTGAATTACAAAACAGAACAGAGTCACACGTTTAGAAAACACACTATGGCTGCTTAACGGGAAAGGTGAGGTGGCGTGATGCATAAAACAAGGGTTTCAAATTCGCTCAGATACCGTTCCATACACCCAATATGTAATAGACAAGACCTACTCCTTGCTCAGTGAACTGGACTCAACACCCCCTATTCACCGCACAAGAATATATGTGACTAGTAAGAATCTTAAAACCTATGTATTGATATCTGTCTGGAAGTGAGTCAAGTGGGTGTAAAGCCGCATAAACACAGCCGTGAAAAGCAGCTAAACCCCATTATAAAAATAAATTACCTTTAAAAACCCGTAAAACAAAGACAGTGAAAGAGAGAGAAATTCTTACAAAATTCGTTCAGAGGCTCTGATGCAACCTGGATTGACCATATCTAGACCCAGAGCTGGATGAGACATAAGGGTGGACACTCTTGGGGCTGAAAGGTTGGGTGAGGTTGGGTGAGCAAACGCAGACCCTTTAAAGTAATACTGCCTGGTACCCATCCCATGGGTCCCAAATCTCCAGGTTCAAGGGCATCTTCCTACATCGAAAACATGCATGAGTAACCCAGAAGATGGTACACCGTGTGATTTTGAAAGGTTTCTAATACGCACCTCATTTCTCATCTCCTTGTGCTCGGGTTCGCCTTTCCAGCTACTTTACTAGCAATCTCCCTACTTGGAGAATCAGCACCTTTAAGCTCCTGTTCCCTACAGGTTGCAATTTGTCCTTAGGATGAACGGGAAGAGGGGCAACCAATGAGAGACTAGATCTAGGTGTTGGGACAGGCACAGGTCACTCTATTTCCCATCAGGAAGAAGAATTAACCACAGGCTAAGCCTGCCGCCCAGAAGCAGAATAGGGCCTGAGGGAACCCCGCGCTTTTGCGGCCAGCTACCAAAAAAGCCAGTTGAAAAATGGAGCTCAGGGACACTGCAATTCAGAAACCCGCAGAGTTATGAATGATAACTCTCATCCACAGATATATTGAGGGAAGGCAACGAAGAGGATTTGAAAGCAAGGCAGAATTGCAGGAAACAGATTTCAGGAGGTAGATTCGAATCGCCTTTAAAGCACATGAAAAGCGGCAAAACGTCGACAATGATGCCCTTGGCCAAAAAGGGCGTAGGCGTTTTTTCCTGAATATATTCAGGAAAAAACGCATACGCCCTTTTTGGCCAACCAAGCAACCTGGAAAGGCAAATCAGTGCTACAAAGAAGTCTCGCTTCCCATCGGTCAAAAGTGCCATGCTGCAAAAAGTGTCAAAACCAGAAATGCAGGACAGGCCATGGAGAAATGGCAGCCTTGCTACGCTGATGGGCGGGATGTAAATTGCCAACAGCTACTCTGGAGAAGTGTACGGTGTGTCCTGAAACATCGAAAAAACACAGCTTAGGGAGCATAGGGCACGTCCACTCATTGGCGTATAAATTGGGAAAACTAAAAATCAGCAAGACACAGGCACCCCAAAGTTTAGGGCTGCTCTGTTGACAAGAACCTCCACTTCATGACACCTTAAATATCCCAGGAAAGAGAAAAATGGATAAAGAAGTTGTGGTCCTTATGTACAATGGAATATCACGCAGACATGAAATCAATGTCATAAGGCTAGTAGAAGCAAGATGAGTGGATTTACGTACGACGATTCTAAGTGAAATAAGTCACACAGAAAAAGACACTTATCATAAGCTATCACTTATAGAGGGAATGTAAAAACCGCTACACTTGAACTGAATTACAAAACAGAACAGAGTCACACGTTTAGAAAACACACTATGGCTGCTTAACGGGAAAGGTGAGGTGGGGTGATGCATAAAACAAGGGTTTCAAATTCGCTCAGATACCGTTCCATACACCCAATATGTAATAGACAAGACCTACTCCTTGCTCAGTGAACTGGACTCAACACCCCCTATTCACCGCACAAGAATATATGTGACTAGTAAGAATCTTAAAACCTATGTATTGATATCTGTCTGGAAGTGAGTCAAGTGGGTGTAAAGCCGCATAAACACAGCCCTGAAAAGCAGCTAAACCCCATTATAAAAATAAATTACTTTTAAAAACCCGTAAAACAAAGACAGTGAAAGAGAGAGAAATTCTTACAAAATTCGTTCAGAGGCTGTGATGCAACCTGGATTGACCATATCTAGACCCACAGCTGGATGAGACATAAGGGTGGACACTCTTGGGAGTGAAAGGTTGGGTGAGGTTGGGTGAGGTTGGGTGAGCAAACACAGACCCTTTAAAGTAATACTGCCTGGTACCCATCCCATGGGTCCCAAATCTCCAGGTTCAAGGGCATCTTCCTACATCGAAAACATGCATGAGAAACCCAGAAGATGGTACACCGTGTGGTTTTGAAAGTTTTCTAATACGCACCTCATTTCTCATCTCCTTGTGCTCGGGTTCGCCATTCCAGCTACTTTACTAGCAATCTCCCTACTTGGAAAATCAGCACCTTTAAGCTCCTGTTCCCTACAGGTTGCAATTTGTCCTGAGGATGAACGGGAAGAGGGGCAACCAATGAGAGACTAGATCTAGGTGTTGGGACAGGCACAGGTCACTCTATTTTCCCATCAGGAAGCAGAATTAACCACAGGCTCAGCCTGCCTCCCAGAAGCAGAATAGGGCCTGAGGCAATCCCGCGCTTTTGCGGCCAGCTCCCAAAAAAGCGACTTGAAAAATGGAGCTCAGGGACACTGCAATTCACAAAGACGCAGAGTTATAAATGATAACTCTCATCCACAGATATATTGAGGGAAGGCAACGAAGAGGATTTGAAAGCAAGGCAGAATTGCAGGAAACAGATTTCAGGAGGTAGATTCGAATCGCCTTTAAAGCACATGAAAAGCGGCAAAACGTCGACAATGATGCCCTTGGCCAAAAAGGGCGTATGCGTTTTATCCTGAATATATTCAGGAAAAAACGCATACGCCCTTTTTGGTCAACCAAGCAACCTGGAAAGGCAAATCAGCGCTACAAAGAAGTCTCGCTTCCCATCGGTCAAAAGGGCAATGCTGCAAAAAGTGTCAAAACCAGAAATGCAGGACAGGCCATGGAGAAATGGCAGCCTTGCTACGCTGATGGGCGGGATGTAAATTGCCAACAGCCACTCTGGAGAAGTGTACGGTGTGTCCTGAAACATCGAAAAAACACAGCTTAGGGAGCATAGGGCACGTCCACTCATGGGCGTATAAATTGGGAAAACTAAAAATCAGCAAGACACAGGCACCCCAAAATTTAGGGCTGCTCTGTTGACAAGAACCTCCACTTCATGACACCTTAAATATCCCAGGAAAGAGAAAAATGGATAAAGAAGTTGTGGTCCTTATGTACAATGGAATATCACTCAGACATGAAATCAATGTCATAAGGCTAGTAGAAGCAAGATGAGTGGATTTAGGTACAACAATTCTAAGTGAAATTAGTCACACAGGAAAAGACACTTATCATAAGCTATCACTTATAGAGGGAATGTAAAAACCGCTACACTTGATCTGAATTACAAAAGAGAACAGAGTCACACGTTTAGAAAACACACTATGGCTGCTTAACGGGAAAGGTGAGGTGGGGTGAGGCATAAAACAAGGGTTTCAAATTCGCTCAGATACCGTTCCATACACCCAATATGTAATAGACAAGACCTACTCCTTGCTCAGTGAACTGGACTCAACACCCCCTATTCACCGCACAAGAATATATGTGACTAGTAAGAATCTTAAAACCTATGTATTGATATCTGTCTGGAAGTGAGTCAAGTGGGTGTAAAGCCGCATAAACACAGCCGTGAAAAGCAGCTAAACCCCATTATAAAAATAAATTACTTTTAAAAACCCGTAAAACAAAGACAGTGAAAGAGAGAGAAATTCTTACAAAATTCGTTCAGAGGCTGTGATGCAACCTGGATTGACCAAATCTAGACCCACAGCTGGATGAGACATAAGGGTGGACACTCTTGGGGCTGAAATGTTGGGTGAGGTTGGGTGAGCAAACGCAGACCCTTTAAAGTAATACTGCCTGGTACCCATCCCATGGGTCCCAAATCTCCAGGTTCAAGGGCATCTTCCTACATCGAAAACATGCATGAGAAACCCAGAAGATGGTACACCGTGTGATTTTGAAAGGTTTCTAATACGCACCTCATTTCTCATCTCCTTGTGCTCGGGTTCGCCTTTCCAGCTACTTTACTAGCAATCTCCCTACTTGGAGAATCAGCACCTTTAAGCTCCTGTTCCCTACAGGTTGCAATTTGTCCTGAGGATGAACGGGAAGAGGGGCAACCAATGAGAGACTAGATCTAGGTGTTGGGACAGGCACAGGTCACTCTATTTCCCATCAGGAAGAAGAATTAACCACAGGCTAAGCCTGCCGCCCAGAAGCAGAATAGGGCCTGAGGCAATCCCGCGCTTTTGCGGCCAGCTCCCAAAAAAGCCAGTTGAAAAATGGAGCTCAGGGACACTGCAATTCAGAAACCCGCAGAGTTATGAATGATAACTCTCATCCACAGATATATTGAGGGAAGGCAACGAAGAGGATTTGAAAGCAAGGCAGAATTGCAGGAAACAGATTTCAGGAGGTAGATTCGAATCGCCTTTAAAGCACATGAAAAGAGGCAAAACGTCGACAATGATGCCCTTGGCCAAAAAGGGCGTATGCGTTTTTTCCTGAATATATTCAGGAAAAAACGCATACGCCCTTTTTGGCCAACCAAGCAACCTGGAAAGGCAAATCAGCGCTACAAAGAAGTCTCGCTTCCCATGGGTCAAAAGGGCCATGCTGCAAAAAGTGTCAAAACCAGAAATGCAGGACAGGCCATGGAGAAATGGCAGCCTTGCTACGCTGATGGGCGGGATGTAAATTGCCAACAGCCACTCTGGAGAAGTGTACGGTGTGTCCTGAAACATCGAAAAAACACAGCTTAGGGAGCATAGGGCACGTCCACTCATGGGCGTATAAATTGGGAAAACTAAAAATCAGCAAGACACAGGCACCCCAAAGTTTAGGGCTGCTCTGTTGACAAGAACCTCCACTTCATGACACTTTAAATATCCAAGGAAAGAGAAAAATGGATAAAGAAGTTGAGGTCCTTATGTACAATGGAATATCACTCAGACATGAAATCAATGTCATAAGGCTAGTAGAAGCAAGATGAGTGGATTTACGTACGACGATTCTAAGTGAAATAAGTCACACAGAAAAAGACACTTATCATAAGCTATCACTTATAGAGGGAATGTAAAAACCGCTACAATTGAACTGAATTACAAAACAGAACAGAGTCACACGTTTAGAAAACACACTATGGCTGCTTAACGGGAAAGGTGAGGTGGGGTGATGCATAAAACAAGGGTTTCAAATTCGCTCACATACCGTTCCATACACCCAATATGTAATAGACAAGACCTACCCCTTGCTCAGTGAACTGGACTCAACACCCCCTATTCACCGCACAAGAATATATGTGACTAGTAAGAATCTTAAAACCTATGTATTGATATCTGTCTGGAAGTGAGTCAAGTGGGTGTAAAGCCGCATAAACACAGCCCTGAAAAGCAGCTAAACCCCATTATAAAAATAAATTACTTTTAAAAACCCGTAAAACAAAGACAGTGAAAGAGAGAGAAATTCTTACAAAATTCGTTCAGAGGCTGTGATGCAACCTGGATTGACCATATCTAGACCCACAGCTGGATGAGACATAAGGGTGGACACTCTTGGGAGTGAAAGGTTGGGTGAGGTTGGGTGAGGTTGGGTGAGCAAACACAGACCCTTTAAAGTAATACTGCCTGGTACCCATCCCATGGGTCCCAAATCTCCAGGTTCAAGGGCATCTTCCTACATCGAAAACATGCATGAGAAACCCAGAAGATGGTACACCGTGTGGTTTTGAAAGTTTTCTAATACGCACCTCATTTCTCATCTCCTTGTGCTCGGGTTCGCCATTCCAGCTACTTTACTAGCAATCTCCCTACTTGGAAAATCAGCACCTTTAAGCTCCTGTTCCCTACAGGTTGCAATTTGTCCTGAGGATGAACGGGAAGAGGGGCAACCAATGAGAGACTAGATCTAGGTGTTGGGACAGGCACAGGTCACTCTATTTTCCCATCAGGAAGCAGAATTAACCACAGGCTCAGCCTGCCTCCCAGAAGCAGAATAGGGCCTGAGGCAATCCCGCGCTTTTGCGGCCAGCTCCCAAAAAAGCGACTTGAAAAATGGAGCTCAGGGACACTGCAATTCACAAAGACGCAGAGTTATAAATGATAACTCTCATCCACAGATATATTGAGGGAAGGCAACGAAGAGGATTTGAAAGCAAGGCAGAATTGCAGGAAACAGATTTCAGGAGGTAGATTCGAATCGCCTTTAAAGCACATGAAAAGCGGCAAAACGTCGACAATGATGCCCTTGGCCAAAAAGGGCGTATGCGTTTTATCCTGAATATATTCAGGAAAAAACGCATACGCCCTTTTTGGTCAACCAAGCAACCTGGAAAGGCAAATCAGCGCTACAAAGAAGTCTCGCTTCCCATCGGTCAAAAGGGCAATGCTGCAAAAAGTGTCAAAACCAGAAATGCAGGACAGGCCATGGAGAAATGGCAGCCTTGCTACGCTGATGGGCGGGATGTAAATTGCCAACAGCCACTCTGGAGAAGTGTACGGTGTGTCCTGAAACATCGAAAAAACACAGCTTAGGGAGCATAGGGCACGTCCACTCATGGGCGTATAAATTGGGAAAACTAAAAATCAGCAAGACACAGGCACCCCAAAATTTAGGGCTGCTCTGTTGACAAGAACCTCCACTTCATGACACCTTAAATATCCCAGGAAAGAGAAAAATGGATAAAGAAGTTGTGGTCCTTATGTACAATGGAATATCACTCAGACATGAAATCAATGTCATAAGGCTAGTAGAAGCAAGATGAGTGGATTTAGGTACAACAATTCTAAGTGAAATTAGTCACACAGGAAAAGACACTTATCATAAGCTATCACTTATAGAGGGAATGTAAAAACCGCTACACTTGAACTGAATTACAAAAGAGAACAGAGTCACACGTTTAGAAAACACACTATGGCTGCTTAACGGGAAAGGTGAGGTGGGGTGAGGCATAAAACAAGGGTTTCAAATTCGCTCAGATACCGTTCCATACACCCAATATGTAATAGACAAGACCTACTCCTTGCTCAGTGAACTGGACTCAACACCCCCTATTCACCGCACAAGAATATATGTGACTAGTAAGAATCTTAAAACCTATGTATTGATATCTGTCTGGAAGTGAGTCAAGTGGGTGTAAAGCCGCATAAACACAGCCGTGAAAAGCAGCTAAACCCCATTATAAAAATAAATTACTTTTAAAAACCCGTAAAACAAAGACAGTGAAAGAGAGAGAAATTCTTACAAAATTCGTTCAGAGGCTGTGATGCAACCTGGATTGACCATATCTAGACCCACAGCTGTATGAGACATAAGGGTGGACACTCTTGGGGCTGAAAGGTTGGGTGAGGTTGGGTGAGCAAACACAGACCCTTTAAAGTAATACTGCCTGGTACCCATCCCATGGGTCCCAAATCTCCAGGTTCAAGTGCATCTTCCTACATCGAAAACATGCATGAGAAACCCAGAAGATGGTACACCGTGTGATTTTGAAAGGTTTCTAATACGCACCTCATTTCTCATCTCCTTGTGCTCGGGTTCGCCATTCCAGCTACTTTACTAGCAATCTCCCTACTTGGAGAATCAGCACGTTTAAGCTCCTGTTCCCTACAGGTTGCAATCTGTCCTGAGGATGAACGGGAAGAGGGGCAACCAATGAGAGACTAGATCTAGGTGTTGGGACAGGCACAGGTCACTCTATTTTCCCATCAGGAAGAAGAATTATCCACAGGCTCTGCCTGCCGCCAGGAACCAGAATACGGCCTGAGGCAATCCCGTGCTTTTGCGGCCAGCTCCCAAAAAAGACAGTTGAAAAATGGAGCTCAGGGGCACTGCCATTCACAAACCTGCTGAGTTATAAATGATAACTCTTGTCCACTAATATATTGAGGGAAGGCAACGAAGAGGATTGGAAAGCAAGGCAGAATTGCAGGAAACAAGTTTCAGGAGGTAGATTCGAATCGCCTTTACAGCACATGAAAAGTGGCAAAACGTCGACAATGATGCCCTTGGCCAAACAGGGCGTATGCGTTTTTTCCTGAATATATTCAGGAAAAAACGCATACGCCCTGTTTGGCCAACCAAGCAACCTGGAAAGGCTAATCAGCGCTACAAAGAAGTCTCGCTTCCCATCGGTCAAAAGGGCCATGCTGCAAAAGGTGTCAAAACCAGAAATGCAGGACAGGCCATGGAGAAATGGCAGCCTTGCTACGCTGATGGGCCGGATGTAAATTGCCAACAGCCACTCTGGAGAAGTGTATGGTGTGTCCTGAAACATCGAAAAAACACAGCTTAGGGAGCATAGGGCACGTCCACTTATAGGCGTATAAATTGGGAAAACTAAAAATCAGCAAGACACAGGCACCCCAAAGTTTAGGGCTGCTCTGTTGACAAGAACCTCCACTTCATGACACCTTAAATATCCCAGGAAAGAGAAAAATGGATAAAGAAGTTGTGGTCCTTATGTACAATGGAATATCACTCAGACATGAAATCAATGTCATAAGGCTAGTAGAAGCAAGATGAGTGGATTTAGGTATGACGATTCTAAGTGAAATAAGTCACAGAGAAAAAGACACTTATCATAAGCTATCACTTATAGAGGGAATGTAAAAACCGCTACACTTGAACTGAATTACAAAACAGAACAGAGTCACACGTTTAGAAAACACACTATGGCTGCTTAACGGGAAATGTGAGGTGGGGTGATGCATAAAACAAGGGTTTCAAATTCGCACAGATACCGTTCCATACACCCAATATGTAATAGACAAGACCTACTCCTTGCTCAGTGAACTGGACTCAACACCCCCTATTCACCGCACAAGAATATATGTGACTAGTAAGAATCTTAAAACCTATGTATTGATATCTGTCTGGAAGTGAGTCAAGTGGGTGTAAAGCCGCATAAACACAGCCGTGAGAAGCAGCTAAACCCCATTATAAAAATAAATTACTTTTAAAAACCCGTAAAACAAAGACAGTGAAAGAGAGAGAAATTCTTACAAAATTCGTTCAGAGGCTGTGATGCAACCTGGATTGACCATATCTAGACCCACAGCTGGATGAGACATAAGGGTGGACACTCTTGGGGCTGAAAGGTTGGGTGAGGTTGGGTGAGCAAACGCAGACCCTTTAAAGTAACACTGCTTGGTACCCATCCCATGGGTCCCAAATCTCCAGGTTCAAGGGCATCTTCCTACATCGAAAACATGCATGAGAAACCCAGAAGATGGTACACCGTGTGATTTTGAAAGGTTTCTAATACGCACCTCATTTCTCATCTCCTTGTGCTCGGGTTCGCCTTTCCAGCTACTTTACTAGCAATCTCCCTACTTGGAGAATCAGCACCTTTAAACTTCTGTTCCCTACAGGTTGCAAATTGTCCTGAGGATGAACGGGAAGAGGGGCAACCAATGAGAGACTAGATCTAGGTGTTGGGACAGGCACAGGTCACTCTATTTTCCCATCAGGAAGAAGAATTAACCACAGGCTCAGCCTGCCGCCCAGAAGCAGAATAGGGCCTGAGGCAATCCCGCGCTTTTGCGGCCAGCTCCCAAAAAAGCCAGTTGAAAAATGGAGCTCAGGGACACTGCAATTCACAAACCCGCAGAGCTATAAATGATAACTCTCATCCACAGATATATTGAGGGAAGGCAACGAAGAGAATTTGAAAGCAAGGCAGAATTGCAGGAAACAGGTTTCAGGAGGTAGATTCGAATCGCCTTTAAAGCACATGAAAAGTGGCAAAATGTCGACAATGATGCCCTTGGCCAAACAGGGCGTATGCGTTTTTTCCTGAATATATTCAGGAAAAAACGCATACGCCCTGTTTGGCCAACCAAGCAACCTGGAAAGGCTAATCAGCGCTACAAAGAAGTCTCGCTTCCCATCGGTCAAAAGGGCCATGCTGCAAAAAGTGTCAAATCCAGAAATGCAGGACAGGCCATGGAGAAATGGCAGCCTTGCTACACTGATGGGCGGGATGTAAATTGCCAACAGCCACTCTGGAGACGTGTACGGTGTGTCCTGAAACATCGAAAAACCACAGCTTAGGGAGCATAGGGCACGTCCACTCATGGGCGTATAAATTGGGAAAAATAAAAATCAGCAAGACACAGGCACCCCAAAGTTTAGGGCTGCTCTGTTGACAAGAACCTCCACTTCATGACACCTTAAATATCCCAGGAAAGAGAAAAATGGATAAAGAAGTTGTGGTCCTTATGTACAATGGAATATCACTCAGACATGAAATCAATGTCATAAGGCTAGTAGAAGCAAGATGAGTGGATTTAGGTACGACGATTCTAAGTGAAATAAGTCACAGAGAAAAAGACACTTATCATAAGCTATCACTTATAGAGGGAATGTAAAAACCGCTACACTTGAACTGAATTACAAAACAGAACAGAGTCACACGTTTAGAAAACACACTATGGCTGCTTAACGGGAAAGGTGAGGTGGGGTGATGCATAAAACAAGGGTTTCAAATTCGCACAGATACCGTTCCATACACCCAATATGTAATAGACAAGACCTACTCCTTGCTCAGTGAACTGGACTCAACACCCCCTATTCACCGCACAAGAATATATGTGACTAGTAAGAATCTTAAAACCTATGTATTGATATCTGTCTGGAAGTGAGTCAAGTGGGTGTAAAGCCGCATAAACACAGCCGTGAGAAGCAGCTAAACCCCATTATAAAAATAAATTACTTTTAAAAACCCGTAAAACAAAGACAGTGAAAGAGAGAGAAATTCTTACAAAATTCGTTCAGAGGCTGTGATGCAACCTGGATTGACCATATCTAGACCCACAGCTGGATGAGACATAAGGGTGGACACTCTTGGGGCTGAAAGGTTGGGTGAGGTTGGGTGAGCAAACGCAGACCCTTTAAAGTAACACTGCTTGGTACCCATCCCATGGGTCCCAAATCTCCAGGTTCAAGGGCATCTTCCTACATCGAAAACATGCATGAGAAACCCAGAAGATGGTACACCGTGTGATTTTGAAAGGTTTCTAATACGCACCTCATTTCTCATCTCCTTGTGCTCGGGTTCGCCTTTCCAGCTACTTTACTAGCAATCTCCCTACTTGGAGAATCAGCACCTTTAAACTTCTGTTCCCTACAGGTTGCAAATTGTCCTGAGGATGAACGGGAAGAGGGGCAACCAATGAGAGACTAGATCTAGGTGTTGGGACAGGCACAGGTCACTCTATTTTCCCATCAGGAAGAAGAATTAACCACAGGCTCAGCCTGCCGCCCAGAAGCAGAATAGGGCCTGAGGCAATCCCGCGCTTTTGCGGCCAGCTCCCAAAAAAGCCAGTTGAAAAATGGAGCTCAGGGACACTGCAATTCACAAACCCGCAGAGCTATAAATGATAACTCTCATCCACAGATATATTGAGGGAAGGCAACGAAGAGAATTTGAAAGCAAGGCAGAATTGCAGGAAACAGGTTTCAGGAGGTAGATTCGAATCGCCTTTAAAGCACATGAAAAGTGGCAAAATGTCGACAATGATGCCCTTGGCCAAACAGGGCGTATGCGTTTTTTCCTGAATATATTCAGGAAAAAACGCATACGCCCTGTTTGGCCAACCAAGCAACCTGGAAAGGCTAATCAGCGCTACAAAGAAGTCTCGCTTCCCATCGGTCAAAAGGGCCATGCTGCAAAAAGTGTCAAATCCAGAAATGCAGGACAGGCCATGGAGAAATGGCAGCCTTGCTACACTGATGGGCGGGATGTAAATTGCCAACAGCCACTCTGGAGATGTGTACGGTGTGTCCTGAAACATCGAAAAACCACAGCTTAGGGAGCATAGGGCACGTCCACTCATGGGCGTATAAATTGGGAAAAATAAAAATCAGCAAGACACAGGCACCCCAAAGTTTAGGGCTGCTCTGTTGACAAGAACCTCCACTTCATGACACCTTAAATATCCCAGGAAAGAAAAAAATGGATAAAGAAGTTGTGGTCCTTATGTACAATGGAATATCACTCAGACATGAAATCAATGTCTTAAGGCTAGTAGAAGCACGATGAGTGGATTTAGGTACGATGATTCTAAGTGAAATAAGTCACACAGAAAAAGACACTTATCATAAGCTATCACTTATAGAGGGAATGTAAAAACCGCTACACTTGAACTGAATTACAAAACAGAACAGAGTCACACGTTTAGAAAACACACTATGGCTGCTTAACGGCAAAGGTGAGGTGGGGTGAGGCATAAAACAAGGGTTTCAAATTCGCTCAGATATCGTTCCATACACCCAATATGTAATAGACAACACCTGCTCCTTGCTCAGTGAACTGGACTCAACACCCCCTATTCACCGCACAAGAATATATGTGACTAGTAAGAATCTTAAAACCTATGTATTGATATCTGTCTGGCAGTGAGTCAAGTGGGTGTAAAGCCGCATAAACACAGCCGTGAAAAGCAGCTAAACCCCATTATAAAAATAAATTACTTTTAAAAACCCGTAAAACAAAGACAGTGAAAGAGAGAGAAATTCTTACAAAATTCGTTCAGAGGCTGTGATGCAACCTGGATTGACCTTATCTAGACCCACAGCTGGATGAGACATAAGGGTGGACACTCTTGGGGCTGAAAGGTTGTGTGAGGTTGGGTGAGCAAACACAGACCCTTTAAAGTACTACTGCCTGGTACCCACCCCATGGGTCCCAAATCTGCAGGTCCAAGGACATCTTCCTACATCGAAAACATGCATGAGGAACCCAGAAGATGGTACACCGTGTGATTTTGAAAGGTTTCTAATACGCACCTCATTTCTCATCTCCTTGTGCTCGGGTTCGCCTTTCCAGGTACTTTACTAGCAATCTCCCTACTTGGAGAATCAGCACCTTTAAGCTCCTGTTCCCTACAGGTTGCAATTTGTCCTGAGGATGGACGGGAAGAGGGGCAACCAATGAGAGACTAGATCTAGGTGTTGGGACAGGCAGATGTCACTCTATTTTCCCATCGGGAAGAAGAATTAACCACAGGCTCAGCCTGCCGCCCAGAAGCAGAATAGGGCCTGAGGCAATCCCGCGCTTTTGCGGCCAGCTCCCAAAAAAGCCAGTTGAAAAATGGAGCTCAGGGACACTGCAATTCACAAACCCGCAGAGCTATAAATGATAACTCTCATCCACAGATATATTGAGGGAAGGAAACGAAGAGGATTTGAAAACAAGGCAGAATTGCAGGAAACATGTTTCAGGAGGTAGATTCGAATCGCCTTTAAAGCACATGAAAAGTGGCAAAACATGGACAATGATGCCCTTGGCCAAACAGGGCGTAGGCGTTTTTTCCTGAATATATTCAGGAAAAAACGCCTACGCCCTGTTTGGCCAACCAAGCAACCTGGAAAGGCTAATCAGCGCTACAAAGAAGTCTCGCTTCCCAACGGTCAAAACGGCCATGCTGCAAAAAGTGTCAAAACCAGAAATGCAGGACAGGCCATGGAGAAATGGCAGCCTTGCTACGCTGATGGGCGGGATGTAAATTGCCAACAGCCACTCTGGAGAAGTGTACGGTGTGTCCTGAAACATCGAAAACACACAGCTTAGGGAGCATAGGGCACGTCCACTCATGGGCGTATAAATTGGGAAAACTAAAAATCAGCAAGACACAGGCACCCCAAAGTTTAGGGCTGCTCTGTTGACAAGAACCTCCACTTCATGACACCTTAAATATCCCAGGAAAGAGAAAAATGGATAAAGAAGTTGTGGTCCTTATGTACAATGGAATATCACTCAGACATGAAATCAATGTCATAAGGCTAGTAGAAGCAAGATGAGTGGATTTAGGTACGACGATTCTAAGTGAAATAAGTCACACAGAAAAAGACACATATCATAAGCTATCACGTATAGAGGGAATGTAAAAACCGCTACACTTGAACTGAATTACAAATCAGAACAGAGTCACACGTTTAGAAAACACACTATGGCTGCTTAACGGGAAAGGTGAGGTGGGGTGAGGCATAAAACAAGGGTTTCAAATTCGCTCAGATACCGTTCCATACACCCAATATGTAATAGACAAGACCTACTGCTTGCTCAGTGAACTGGACTCAACACCCCCTATTCACTGCACAAGAATATATGTGACTAGTAAGAATCTTAAAACCTATGTATTGATATCTGTCTGGAAGTGAGTCAAGTGGGTGTAAAGCCACATAAACACAGCCGTGAAAAGCAGCTAAACCCCATTATAAAAATAAATTACTTTTAAAAACCCGTAAAACAAAGACAGTGAAAGAGAGAGAAATTCTTACAAAATTCGTTCAGAGGCTGTGATGCAACCTGGATTGACCATATCTAGACCCACAGCTGGATGAGACATAAGGGTGGGCACTCTTGGGGCTGAAAGTTTGGGTGAGGTTGGGTGAGCAAAAGCAGACCCTTTAAAGTAATACTGCCTGGTACCCATCCCATGGGTCCCAAATCTCCAGGTTCAAGGGCATCTTCCTACATCGAAAACATGCATGAGAAACCCAGAAGATGGTACACCGTGTGATTTTGAAAGGTTTCTAATACGCACCTCATTTCTCATCTCCTTGTGCTCGGGTTCGCCTTTCCAGCTACTTTACTAGCAATCTCCCTACTTGGAGAATCAGCACCTTTAAGCTCCTGTTCCCTACAGGTTGCAATTTGTCCTGAGGATGAACGGGAAGAGGGGCAACCAATGAGAGACTAGATCTAGGTGTTGGGACAGGCAGAGGTCACTCTATTTTCCCATCGGGAAGAAGAATTAACCACAGGCTCAGCCTGCCGCCCAGAAGCAGAATAGGGCCTGAGGCAATCCCGCCCTTTTGCGCCCAGCTCCCAAAAAAGCCAGTTGAAAAATGGAGCTCAGGGACACTGCAATTCACAAACACGCAGAGCTATAAATGATAACTCTCATCCACAGATATATTGAGGGAAGGCAACGAAGAGGATTTGAAAGCAAGGCAGAATTGCAGGAAACAGGTTTCAGGAGGTAGATTCGAATCGCCTTTAAAGCACATGAAAAGTGGCAAAACTTCGACAATGATGCCCTTGGCCAAAAAGGGCGTATGCGTTTTTTCCTGAATATATTCAAGAAAAAACGCATACGCCCTTTTTTGCCAACCAAGCAACCTGGAAAGGCAAATCAGCGCTACAAAGAAGGCTCGCTTCCCATCGGTCAAAAGGGCCATGCTGCAAAAAGTGTCAAAACCAGAAATGCAGGACAGGCCATGGAGAAATGGCAGCCTAGCTACGCTGATGGGCGGGATGTAAATTGCCAACAGCCACTCTGGAGAAGTGTACGGTGTGTCCTGAAACATCGAAAAAACACAGCTTAGGGAGCATAGGGCACGTCCACTCATGGGCGTATAAATTGGGAAAACTAAAAATCAGCAAGACACAGGCACCCCAAAGTTTAGGGCTGCTCTGTTGACAAGAACCTCCATTTCATGACACCTTAAATATCCCAGGAAAGAGAAAAATGGATAAAGAAGTTGTGGTCCTTATGTACAATGGAATATCACTCAGACATGAAATCAATGTCATAAGGCTAGTAGAAGCAAGATGAGTGGATTTAGGTACGACGATTCTAAGTGAAATAAGTCACACAGAAAAAGACACTTATCATAAGCTATCACTTATAGAGGGAATGTAAAAACCGCTACACTTGAACTGAATTACAAATCAGAACAGAGTCACACGTTTAGAAAACACACTATGGCTGCTTAACGGGAAAGGTGAGGTGGGGTGAGGCATAAAACAAGGGTTTCAAATTCGCTCAGATACCGTTCCACACACCCAATATGTAATAGACAAGACCTACTGCTTGCTCAGTGAACTGGACTCAACACCCCCTATTCACTGCACAAGAATATATGTGACTAGTAAGAATCTTAAAACCTACGTATTGATATCTGTCTGGAAGTGAGTCAAGTGGGTGTAAAGCCACATAAACACAGCCGTGAAAAGCAGCTAAACCCCATTATAAAAATAAATTACTTTTAAAAACCCGTAAAACAAAGACAGTGAAAAAGAGAGAAATTCTTACAAAATTCGTTCAGAGGCTGTGATGCAACCTGGATTGACCATATCTAGACCCACAGCTGGATGAGACATAAGGGTGGGCACTCTTGGGGCTGAAAGTTTGGGTGAGGTTGGGTGAGCAAACGCAGACCCTTTAAAGTAATACTGCCTGGTACCCATCCCATGGGTCCCAAATCTCCAGGTTCAAGGGCATCTTCCTACATCGAAAACATGCATGAGAAACCCAGAAGATGGTACACCGTGTGATTTTGAAAGGTTTCTAATACGCACCTCATTTCTCATCTCCTTGTGCTCGGGTTCGCCTTTCCAGCTACTTTACTAGCAATCTCCCTACTTGGAGAATCAGCACCTTTAAGCTTCTGTTCCCTACAGGTTGCAATTTGTCCTGAGGATGAACGGGAAGAGGGGCAACCAATGAGAGACTAGATCTAGGTGTTGGGACAGGCACAGGTCACTCTATTTTCCCATCAGGAAGAAGAATTAACCACAGGCTCAGCCTGCCGCCCAGATGCAGAATAGGGCCTGAGGCAATCCCGCCCTTTTGCGGCCAGCTCCCAAAAAAGCGAGTTGAAAAATGGAGCTCAGGGACACTGCAATTCACAAACCCGCAGAGCTATAAATGATAACTCTCATCCACAGATATATTGAGGGAAGGCAACGAAGAGGATTTGAAAGCAAGGCAGAATTGCAGGAAACAGGTTTCAGGAGGTAGATTCGAATCGCCTTTAAAGCACATGAAAAGTGGCAAAATGTCGACAATGATGCCCTTGGCCAAACAGGGCGTATGCGTTTTTTCCTGAATATATTCAGGAAAAAACGCATACGCCCTGTTTGGCCAACCAAGCAACCTGGAAAGGCTAATCAGCGCTACAAAGAAGTCTCGCTTCCCATCGGTCAAAAGGGCCATGCTGCAAAAAGTGTCAAAACCAGAAATGCAGGACAGGCCATGGAGAAATGGCAGCCTTGCTACGCTGACGGGCGGGATGTAAATTGCCAACAGCCACTCTGGAGAAGTGCACGGTGTGTCCTAAAACATTGAAAAAACACAGCTTAGGGAGCATAGGGCACGTCCACTCATGGGCGTATAAATTGGGAAAACTAAAAATCAGCAAGACACAGGCACCCCAAAGTTTAGGGCTGCTCTGTTGACAAGAACCTCCACTTCATGACACCTTATATATCCCAGGAAAGAGAAAAATGCATAAAGAAGTTGTGGTCCTTATGTACAATGGAATATCACTCAGACATGAAATCAATGTCATAAGGCTAGTAGAAGCAAGATGAGTGGATTTAGGTACGATGATTCTACGTGAAATAAGTCACACAGAAAAAGACACTTATCATAAGCTATCACTTATAGAGGGAATGTAAAAACCGCTACACTTGAACTGAATTACAAAACAGAACAGAGTCACACGTTTAGAAAACACACTATGGCTGCTTAACGGGAAAGGTGAGGTGGGGTGATGCATAAAACAAGGGTTTCAAATTCGCACAGATACCGTTCCATACACCCAATATGTAATAGACAATACCTACTCCTTGCTCAGTGAACTGGACTCAACACCCCCTATTCACCGCACAAGAATATATGTGACTAGTAAGAATCTTAAAACCTATGTATTGATATCTGTCTGGAAGTGAGTCAAGTGGGTGTAAAGCCGCATAAACACAGCCGTGAAAAGCAGCTAAACCCCATTATAAAAATAAATTACTTTTAAAAACCCGTAAAACAAAGACAGTGAAAGAGAGAGAAATTCTTACAAAATTCGTTCAGAGGCTGTGATGCAACCTGGATTGACCATATCTAGACCCACAGCTGGATGAGACATAAGGGTGGGCACTCTTGGGGCTGAAAGTTTGGGTGAGGTTGGGTGAGCAAAAGCAGACCCTTTAAAGTAATACTGCCTGGTACCCATCCCATGGGTCCCAAATCTCCAGGTTCAAGGGCATCTTCCTACATCGAAAACATGCATGAGAAACCCAGAAGATGGTACACCGTGTGATTTTGAAAGGTTTCTAATACGCACCTCATTTCTCATCTCCTTGTGCTCGGGTTCGCCTTTCCAGCTACTTTACTAGCAATCTCCCTACTTGGAGAATCAGTACCTTTAAGCTCCTGTTCCCTAAAGGTTGCAATTTGTCCTGAGGATGAACGGGAAGAGGGGCAACCAATGAGAGACTAGATCTAGGTGTTGGGACAGGCAGAGGTCACTCTATTTTCCCATCGGGAAGAAGAATTAACCACAGGCTCAGCCTGCCGCCCAGAAGCAGAATAGGGCCTGAGGCAATCCCTCGCTTTTGCGGCCAGCTCCCAAAAAAGCCAGTTGAAAAATGGAGCTCAGGGACACTGCAATTCACAAACCCGCAGAGCTATAAATGATAACTCTCATCAACAGATATATTGAGGGAAGGCAACGAAGAGGATTTGAAAGCAAGGCAGAATTGCAGGAAACAGGTTTCAGGAGGTAGATTCGAATCGCCTTTAAAGCACATGAAAAGTGGCAAAACGTCGACAATGATGCCGTTGGCCAAACAGGGCGTATGCGTTTTTTCCTGAATATATTCAGGAAAAAACGCATACGCCCTGTTTGGCCAACCAAGCAACCTGGAAAGGCTAATCAGCGCTACAAAGAAGTCTCGCTTCCCATCGGTCAAAAGGGCCATGCTGCAAAAAGTGTCAAAACCAGAAATGCAGGACAGGCCATGGAGAAATGGCAGCCTTGATACGCTGATGGGCGGGATGTAAATTGCCAACAGCCACTCTGGAGAAGTGTACGGTGTGTCCTGAAACATCGAAAAAACACAGCTTAGGGAGCATAGGGCACGTCCACTCATGGGCGTATAAATTGGGAAAACTAAAAATCAGCAAGACACAGGCACCCCAAAGTTTAGGGCTGCTCTGTTGACAAGAACCTCCACTTCATGACACCTTAAATATCCCAGGAAAGAGAAAAAAGGATAAAGAAGTTGTGGTCCTTATGTACAATGGAATATCACTCAGACATGAAATCAATGTCATAAGGCTAGTAGAAGCAAGATGAGTGGATTTAGGTACGATGATTCTACGTGAAATAAGTCACACAGAAAAAGACACTTATCATAAGCTATCACTTATAGAGGGAATGTAAAAACCGCTACACTTGAACTGAATTACAAAACAGAACAGAGTCACACGTTTAGAAAACACACTATGGCTGCTTAATGGGAAAGGTGAGGTGGGGTGATGCATAAAACAAGGATTTCAAATTCGCTCAGATACCGTTCCATACACCCAATATGTAATAGACAAGACCTACTCCTTGCTCAGTGAACTGGACTCAACACCCCCTATTCACCGCACAAGAATATATGTGACTAGTAAGAATATTAAAACCTATGTATTGATATCTGTCTGGAAGTGAGTCAAGTGGGTGTAAAGCCGCATAAACACAGCCGTGAAAAGCAGCTGAACCCCATTATAAAAATAAATTACTTTTAAAAACCCGTAAAACAAAGACAGTGAAAGAGAGAGAAATTCTTACAGAATTCTTTCAGAGGCTGTGATGCAACCTGGATTGACCATATCTAGACCCACAGCTGGATGAGACATAAGGGTGGACACTCTTGGGGCTGAAAGTTTGGGTGAGGTTTGGTGAGCAAACGCAGACCCTTTAAAGTAATACTGCCTGGTACCCATCCCATGGGTCCCAAATCTCCAGGTTCAAGGACATCTTCCTACATCAAAAACATGCATGAGAAACCCAGAAGATGGTACACCGTGTGATTTTGAAAGGTTTCTAATACGCACCTGATTTCTCATCTCCTTGTGATCGGGTTCGCCTTTCCAGCTACTTTACTAGCAATCTCCCTACTTGGAGAATCAGCACCTTTAAGCTCCTGTTCCCTACAGGTTGCAATTTGTCCTGAGGATGAACGGGAAGAGGGGCAACCAATGAGAGACTAGATCTAGGTGTTGGGACAGGCACAGGTCACTCTATTTTCCCATCAGGAAGAAGAATTAACCACAGGCTCAGCCTGCCGCCCAGAAGCAGAATAGGGCCTGAGGCAATCCCGCCCTTTTGCGGCCAGCTCCCAAAAAAGCGAGTTGAAAAATGGGTCTCAGGGACACTGCAATTCACAAACACGCAGAGCTATAAATGATAATTCTCATCCACAGATATATTGAGGGAAGGCAACGAAGAGGATTTGAAAGCAAGGCAGAATTGCAGGAAACAGGTTTCAGGAGGTAGATTCGAATCGCATTTAAAGCACATGAAAAGTGGCAAAACTTCGACAATGATGCCCTTGGCCAAAAAGGGCGTATGCGTTTTTTCCTGAATATATTCAGGAAAAAACGCATACGCCCTTTTTTGCCAACCAAGCAACCTGGAAAGGCAAATCAGCGCTACAAAGAAGTCTCGCTTCCCATCGGTCAAAAGGGCCATGCTGCAAAAAGTGTCAAAACCAGAAATGCAGGACAGGCCATGGAGAAATGGCAGCCTTGCTACGCTGATGGGCAGGATGTAAATTGCCAACAGCCACTCTGGAGAAGTGTACGGTGTGTCCTGAAACATCGAAAAAACACAGCTTAGGGAGCATAGGGCACGTCCACTCATGGGCGTATAAATTGGGAAAACTAAAAATCAGCAAGGCACAGGCACCCCAAAGTTTAGGGCTGCTCTGTTGACAAGAACCTCCACTTCATGACACCTTAAATATCCCAGGAAAGAGAAAAATGGATAAAGAAGTTGTGGTCCTTATGTACAATGGAATATCACTCAGACATGAAATCAATGTCATAAGGCTAGTAGAAGCAAGATGAGTGGATTTAGGTACGACGATTCTAAGTGAAATAAGTCACACAGAAAAAGACACTTATCATAAGCTATCACTTATAGAGGGAATGTAAAAACCGCTACACTTGAACTGAATTACAAATCAGAACAGAGTCACACGTTTAGAAAACACACTATGGCTGCTTATCGGGAAAGGTGAGGTGGGGTGAGGCATAAAACAAGGGTTTCAAATTCGCTCAGATACCGTTCCATACACCCAATATGTAATAGACAAGACCTACTGCTTGCTCAGTGAACTGGACTCAACACCCCCTATTCACTGCACAAGAATATATGTGACTAGTAAGAATCTTAAAACCTATGTATTGATATCTGTCTGGAAGTGAGTCAAGTGGGTGTAAAGCCACATAAACACAGCCGTGAAAAGCAGCTAAACCCCATTATAAAAATAAATTACTTTTAAAAACCCGTAAAACAAAGACAGTGAAAGAGAGAGAAATTCTTACAAAATTCGTTCAGAGGCTGTGATGCAACCTGGATTGACCATATCTAGACGCACAGCTGGATGAGACATAAGGGTGGACACTCTTGGGGCTGAAAGGTTGGGTGAGGTTGGGTGAGCAAACGCAGACCCTTTAAAGTACTACTGCCTGGTACCCACCCCATGGGTCCCAAATCTCCAGGTTCAAGGGCATCTTCCTACATCGAAAACATGCATGAGGAACCCAGAAGATGGTACACCGTGTGATTTTGAATGGTTTCTAATACGCACCTCATTTCTCATCTCCTTGTGCTCGGGTTCGCCTTTCCAGCTACTTTACTAGCAATCTCCCTACTTGGAGAATCAGCACCTTTAAGCTCCTGTTCCCTACAGGTTGCAATTTGTCCTGAGGATGAACGGGAAGAGGGGCAACCAATGAGAGACTAGATCTAGGTGTTGGGACAGGCACAGGTAACTCTATTTTCCCATCAGGAAGAAGAATTAACCACAGGCTCAGCCTGCCGCCCAGATGCAGAATAGGGCCTGAGGCAATCACGCCCTTTTGCGGCCAGCTCCCAAAAAAGCGAGTTGAAAAATGGAGCTCAGGGACACTGCAATTCACAAACCCGCAGAGCTATAAATGATAACTCTCATCAACAGATATATTGAGGGAAGGCAACGAAGAGGATTTGAAAGCAAGGCAGAATTGCAGGAAACAGGTTTCAGGAGGTAGATTCGAATCGCCTTTAAAGCACATGAAAAGTGGCAAAACGTCGACAATGATGCCGTTGGCCAAACAGGGCTTATGCGTTTTTTCCTGAATATATTCAGGAAAAAACGCATACGCCCTGTTTGGCCAACCAAGCAACCTGGAAAGGCTAATCAGCGCTACAAAGAAGTCTCACTTCCCATCGGTCAAAAGGGCCATGCTGCAAAAAGTGTCAAAACCAGAAATGCAGGACAGGCCATGGAGAAATGGCAGCCTTGATACGCTGATGGCCGGGATGTAAATTGCCAACAGCCACTCTGGAGAAGTGTACGGTGTGTCCTGAAACATCGAAAAAACACAGCTTAGGGAGCATAGGGCACGTCCACTCATGGGCGTATAAATTGGGAAAACTAAAAATCAGCAAGACACAGGCACCCCAAAGTTTAGGGCTGCTCTGTTGACAAGAACCTCCACTTCATGACACCTTAAATATCCCAGGAAAGAGAAAAATGGATAAAGAAGTTGTGGTCCTTATGTACAATGGAATATCACTCAGACATGAAATCAATGTCATAAGGCTAGTAGAAGCAAGATGAGTGGATTTAGGTACGACGATTCTAAGTGAAATAAGTCACACAGAAAAAGACACTTATCATAAGCTATCACTTATAGAGGGAATGTAAAAACCGCTACACTTGAACTGAATTACAAAACAGAACAGAGTCACACGTTTAGAAAACACACTATGGCTGCTTAACGGGAAAGGTGAGGTGGGGTGATGCATAAAACAAGGGTTTCAAATTCGCACAGATACCGTTCCATACACCCAATATGTAATAGACAATACCTACTCCTTGCTCAGTGAACTGGACTCAACACCCCCTATTCACCGCACAAGAATATATGTGACTAGTAAGAATCTTAAAACCTATGTATTGATATCTGTCTGGAAGTGAGTCAAGTGGGTGTAAAGCCGCATAAACACAGCCGTGAAAAGCAGCTAAACCCCATTATAAAAATAAATTACTTTTAAAAACCCGTAAAACAAAGACAGTGAAAGAGAGAGAAATTCTTACAAAATTCGTTCAGAGGCTGTGATGCAACCTGGATTGACCATATCTAGACCCACAGCTGGATGAGACATAAGGGTGGACACTCTTGGGGCTGAAAAGTTGGGTGAGGTTGGGTGAGCAAACGCAGACCCTTTAAAGTACTACTGCCTGGTACCCACCCCATGGGTCCCAAATCTCCAGGTTCAAGGGCATCTTCCTACATCGAAAACATGCATGAGGAACCCAGAAGATGGTACACCGTGTGATTTTGAAAGGTTTCTAATACGCACCTCATTTCTCATCTCCTTGTGCTCGGGTTCGCCTTTCCAGCTACTTTACTAGCAATCTCCCTACTTGGAGAATCAGCACCATTAAGCTCCTGTTCCCTACAGGTTACAATTTGTCCTGAGGATGAACGGGAAGAGGGGCAACCAATGAGAGACTAGATCTAGGTGTTGGGACAGGCACAGGTCACTCTATTTTCCCATCAGGAAGAAGAATTAACCACAGGCTCAGCCTGCCGCCCAGAAGCAGAATACGGCCTGACGCAATCCCGCGCTTTTGCGGCCAGCTCGCAAAAAAGCCAGTTGAAAAATGGAGCTCAGGGACACTGCAATTCACAAACCCGCAGAGCTATAAATGATAACTCTCATCCACAGATATATTGAGGGAAGGCAATGAAGAGGATTTGAAAGCAAGGCAGAATTGCAGGAAACAGGTTTCAGGAGGTAGATTCGAATCGCATTTAAAGCACATGAAAAGTGGCAAAATGTCGACAATGATGCCCTTGGCCAAACAGGGCGTATGCGTTTTTTCCTGAATATATTCAGGAAAAAACGCATACGCCCTGTTTGCCCAACCAAGCAACCTGGAAAGGCTAATCAGCGCTACAAAGAAGTCTCGCTTCCCATCGGTCAAAAGGGCCATGCTGCAAAAAGTGTCAAAACCAGAAATGCAGGACAGGCCATGGAGAAATGGCAGCCTTGCTACACTGATGGGCGGGATGTAAATTGCCAACAGCCACTCTGGAGAAGTGTACGGTGTGTCCTGAAACATCGAAAAACCACAGCTTAGGGAGCATAGGGCACGTCCACTCATGGGCGTATAAATTGGGAAAACTAAAAATCAGCAAGACACAGGCACCCCAAAGTTTAGGGCTGCTCTGTTGACAAGAACCTCCACTTCATGACACCTTAAATATCCCAGGAAAGAAAAAAATGGATAAAGAAGTTGTGGTCCTTATGTACAATGGAATATCACTCAGACATGAAATCAATGTCTTAAGGCTAGTAGAAGCAAGATGAGTGGATTTAGGTAGATGATTCTAAGTGAAATAAGTCACACAGAAAAAGACACTTATCATAAGCTATCACTTATAGAGGGAATGTAAAAACCGCTACACTTGAACTGAATTACAAAACAGAACAGAGTCACACGTTTAGAAAACACACTATGGCTGCTTAACGGGAAAGGTGAGGTGGGTGAGGCATAAAACAAGGGTTTCAAATTCGCTCAGATACCGTTCCATACACCCAATATGTAATAGACAACACCTGCTCCTTGCTCAGTGAACTGGACTCAACACCCCCTATTCACCGCACAAGAATATATGTGACTAGTAAGAATCTTAAAACCTATGTATTGATATCTGTCTGGCAGTGAGTCAAGTGGGTGTAAAGCCGCATAAACACAGCCGTGAAAAGCAGCTAAACTCCATTATAAAAATAAATTACTTTTAAAAACCCGTAAAACAAAGACAGTGAAAGAGAGAGAAATTCTTACAAAATTCGTTCAGAGGCTGTGATGCAACCTGGATTGACCTTATCTAGACCCACAGCTGGATGAGACATAAGGGTGGACACTCGTGGGGCTGAAAGGTTGGGTGAGGTTGGGTGAGCAAACACAGACCCTTTAAAGTACTACTGCCTGGTACCCACCCCATGGGTCCCAAATCTGCAGGTCCAAGGGCATCTTCCTACATCGAAAACATGCATGAGGAACCCAGAAGATGGTACACCGTGTGATTTTGAAAGGTTTCTAAAACGCACCTCATTTCTCATCTCCTTGTGTTCGGGTTCGCCATTCCAGCAACTTTACTAGCAATCTCCTTACTTGGAGAATCAGCACCTTTAACCTCCTGTTCCGTACAGGTTGCAATTTGTCCTCAGGGTGAAAGGGAAGAGGGGCAACCAATGAGAGACTAGATCTAGGTGTGGGGACACGCACAGGTCACTCTATTTTCCCATCAGGAAGAAGAATTAACCACAGGCTCAGCCTGACCCCGGAACCAGAATAGGGCCTGAGGCAATCCCGTGCTTTTGCGGCCAGCTCCCAAAAAAGACAGTTGAAAAATGGAGCTCAGGGGCACTGCCTTTCACAAACCCGCTGAGTTATAAATGATAACTCTCGTCCACAAATATATTGAGGGAAGGCAACGAAGAGGATTTGAAAGCAAGGCAGAATTGCAGGAAACAGGTTTCAGGAGGTAGATTCGAATCGCCTTTAAAGCACATGAAAAGTGGGAAAACGTCGACAGTGATGTCCTTGGCCAAACAGGGCGTATGCGTTTTTTCCTGAATATATTCAGGAAAAAACGCATACGCCCTGTTTGGCCAACCAAGCAACCTGGAAAGGCAAATCAGCGCTAGAAAGAAGTCTCGCTTCCCATCGGTCAAAAGGGCCATGCTGCAAAAAGTGTCAAAACCAGAAATGCAGGACAGGCCATGGAGAAATGGCAGCCTTGCTACGCTGATGGGCGGGACGTAAATTGCTAACAGCCACTCTGGAGAAGTGTACGGTGTGTCCTGAAACATCGAAAAAACACAGCTTAGGGAGCATAGGGCACGTCCACTCATGGGCGTATAAATTGGGAAAACTAAAAATCAGCAAGACACAGGCACCCCAAAGTTTAGGGCTGCTCTGTTGAGAAGAACCTCCACTTCATGACACCTTAAATATCCCAGGAAAGAGAAAAATGGATAAAGAAGTTGTGGTCCTTATGTACAATGGAATATCACTCAGACATGAAATCAATGTCATAAGGCTACTAGAAGCAAGATGAGTGGATTTAGGTACGACGATTCTAAGTGAAATAAGTCACACAGAAAAAGACACTTATCATAAGCTATCACTTATAGAGGGAATGTAAAAACTGCTACACTTGAACTGAATTACAAAACAGAACAGAGTCACACGTTTAGAAAACACACTATGGCTGCTTAACGGGAAAGGTGAGGTGGGGTGATGCATAAAACAAGGGTTTCAAATTCGCTCAGATACCGTTCCATACACCCAATATGTAATAGACAAGACCTACTCCTTGCTCAGTGAACAGGACTCAACACCCCCTATTCACTGCACAAGAATATATGTGACTAGTAAGAATCTTAAAACCTATGTATTGATATCTGTCTGGAAGTGAGTCAAGTGGGTGTAAAGCTGCATAAACACAGCCGTGAAAAGCAGCTAAACCCCATTATAAAAATAAATTACTTTTAAAAACCCGTAAAACAAAGACAGTGAAAGAGAGAGAAATTCTTACAAAATTCGTTCAGAGGCTGTGATGCAACCTGGATTGACCATATCTAGACCCACAGCTGGATGAGACATAAGGGTGGACACTCTTGGGGCTGAAAGGTTGGGTGAGGTTGGGTGAGCAAACACAGACCCTTTAAAGTAATACTGCCTGGTACCCATCCCATGGGTCCCAAATCTCCACGTTCAAGGGCATCTTCCTACATCGAAAACATACATGAGAAACCCAGAAGATGGTACACCGTGTGATTTTGAAAGGTTTCTAATACGCACCTCATTTCTCATCTCCTTGTGCTCGGGTTCGCCTTTCCAGCTACTTTACTAGAAATCTCCCTACTTGGAGAATCAGCACCTTTAAGCTCCTGTTCCCTACAGGTTGCAATTTGTCCTGAGGATGAACGGGAAGAGGGGCAACCAATGAGAGACTAGATCTAGGTGTAGGGACAGGCACAGGTCACTCTATTTTCCCATCGGGAAGAAGAATTAACCACAGGCTCAGCCTGCCGCCCAGAAGCAGAATAGGGCCTGAGGCAATCCCGCGCTTTTGCGGCCAGCTCCCAAAAAAGCCAGTTGAAAAATGGAGATCAGGGACACTGCAATTCACAAACCCGCAGATCTATAAATGATAACTCTCATCCACAGATATATTGAGGGAAGGCAACGAAGAGGATTTGAAAGCAAGGCAGAATTGCAGGAAACAGGTTTCAGGAGGTAGATTCGAATCGCCTTTAAAGCACATGAAAATTGGCAAAACGTCGACAATGATGCCCTTGGCCAAACAGGGCGTATGCGTTTTTTCCTGAATATATTCAGGAAAAAACGCATACGCCCTGTTTGGCCAACCAAGCAACCTGGAAAGGTTAATCAGCGCTACAAAGAAGTCTCGCTTCCCATCGGTCAAAAGGGCCATGCTGCAAAAAGTGTCAAAACCAGAAATGCAGGACAGGCCATGGAGAAATGGCAGCCTTGCTACGCTGATGGGCGGGATGTAAATTGCCAACAGCCACTCTGGAGAAGTGTACGGTGTGTCCTGAAACATCGAAAAAACACAGCTTAGGGAGCATAGGGCAAGTCCACTCATGGGCGTATAAATTGGGAAAACTAAAAATCAGCAAGACACAGGCACTCCAAAGTTTAGGGCTGCTCTGTTGACAAGAACCTCCACTTCATGACACCTTAAATATCCCAGGAAAGAGAAAAATGGATAAAGAAGTTGTGGTCCTTATGTACAATGGAATATCACTCAGACATGAAATCAAGGTCATAAGGCTAGTAGAAGCAAGATGAGTGGATTTAGGTACGATGATTCTAAGTGAAATAAGTCACACAGAAAAAGACACTTATCATTAGCTATCACTTATAGAGGGAATGTAAAAACCGCTACACTTGAACTGAATTACAAAACAGAACAGAGTCACACGTTTAGAAAACACACTATGGCTGCTTAACGGGAAAGGTGAGGTGGGGTGAGGCATAAAACAAGGGTTTCAAATTCGCTCAGATACCGTTCCATACACCCAATATGTAATAGACAAGACCTACTCCTTGCTCAGTGAACTGGACTCAACACCCCCTATTCACCGCACAAGAATATATGTGACTAGTAAGAATCTTAAAACCTATGTATTGATATCTGTCTGGAAGTGAGTCAAGTGGGTGTAAAGCCGCATAAACACAGCCGTGAAAAGCAGCTAAACCCCATTATAAAAATAAATTACTTTTAAAAACCCGTAAAACAAAGACAGTGAAAGATAGAGAAATTCTTACACAATTCGTTCAGAGGCTGTGATGCAACCTGGATTCACCATATCTAGACCCACAGCTGGATGAGACATAAGGGTGGACACTCTTGGGGCTGAAAGGTTGGGTGAGGTTGGGTGAGCAGATGCAGACCCTTTAAAGTAATACTGCCTGGTACCCATCCCATGGGTCCCAAATCTCCAGGTTCAAGGGCATCTTCCTACATCGAAAACATGCATGAGAAACCCAGAAGATGGTACACCGTGTGATTTTGAAAGGTTTCTAATACGCACCTGATTTCTCATCTCCTTGTGCTAGGGTTCGCCTTTCCAGCTACTTTACTAGCAATCTCCCTACTTGGAGAATCAGCACCTTTAAGCTCCTGTTCCCTACAGGCTGCAATTTGTCCTGAGGATGAACGGGAAGAGGGGCAACCAATGAGAGACTAGATCTAGGTGTTGGGACAGGCACAGGTCACTCTATTTTCCCATCGGGAAGAAGAATTAACCACAGGCTCAGCCTGCCCCCCAGAAGCAGAATAGTGCCTGAGGCAATCCCACGCTTTTGCTGCCAGCTCCCAAAGAAGCCAGTTGAAACATGGAGCTCAGGGACACTGGAATTCACAAACCCGCAGAGCTATAAATGATAACTCTCATCAACAGATATATTGAGGGAAGGCAACGAAGAGGATTTGAAAGCAAGGCAGAATTGCAGGAAACAGGTTTCAGGAGGTAGATTCAAATCGCCTTTAAAGCACATGAAAAGTGGCAAAACGTCGACAATGATGCCCTTGGCCAAACAGGGCGTATGCGTTTTTTCCTGAATATATTCAGGAAAAAACGCATACGCCCTGTTTGGCCAACCAAGCAACCTGGAAAGGCTAATCAGCGCTACAAAGAAGTCTTGCTTCCCATCGGTCAAAAGGGCCATGCTGCAAAAAGTGTCAAAACCAGAAATGCAGGACAGGCCATGGAGAAATGGCAGCCTTGCTACGCTGATGGGCGGGATGTAAATTGCCAACAGCCACTCTGGAGAAGTGTACGGTGTGTCCTGAAACATCGAAAAACCACAGCTTAGGGAGCATAGGGCACGTCCACTCATCGGCGTATAAATTGGGAAAACTAAAAATCAGCAAGACACAGGCACCCCAAAGCTTAGGGCTGCTCTGTTGACAAGAACCTCCACTTCATGACACCTTAAATATCCCAGGAAAGAAAAAAATGGATAAAGAAGTTGTGGTCCTTATGTACAATTGAATATATCTCAGACATGAAATCAATGTCTTAAGGCTAGTAGAAGCAAGATGAGTGGATTTAGGTACGATGATTCTAAGTGAAATAAGTCACACAGAAAAAGACACTTATCATAAGCTATCACTTATAGAGGGAATGTAAAAACCGCTACACTTGAACTGAATTACAAAACAGAACAGAGTCACACGTTTAGAAAACACACTATGGCTGCTTAACGGGAAAGGTGAGGTGGGGTGAGGCATAAAACAAGGGTTTCAAATTCGCTCAGATACCGTTCCATACACCCAATATGTAATAGACAACACCTGCTCCTTGCTCAGTGAACTGGACTCAACACCCCCTATTCACCGCACAAGAATATATGTGACTAGTAAGAATCTTAAAACCTATGTATTGATATCTGTCTGGAAGTGAGTCAAGTGGGTGTAAAGCCGCATAAACACAGCCGTGAAAAGCAGCTAAACCCCATTATAAAAATAAATTCCTTTTAAAAACCCTTAAAATAAAGACAGTGAAAGAGAGAAATTCTTATAAAATTCGTTCAGAGGCTGTGATGCAACCTGGATTGGCCATATCTAGACACACAGCTGGATGAGACATAAGGGTGGACACTCTTGGGGTTGAGAGGTTGGGTGAGCAAACGCAGACCCTTTAAAGTAATACTGCGTGGTACCCATCCCATGGGTCCCAAATCTCCAGGTTCAAGGGCATCTTCCTACATCGAAAACATGCATGAGAAACCCAGATGATCGTACACCGTGTGATTTTGAAAGGTTTCTAATACGCATCTCATTTCTCATCTCCTTGTGTTCGGGTTCGCCTTTCCAGCTACTTTACTAGCAATCTCCCTACTTGGAGAATCAGCACCTTTAAGCTCCTGTTACCTACAGGTTGCACTTTGTCCTGAGGATGAAGGGGAAGAGGGGCAACCAATGAGAGACTAGATCTAGGTGTTGGGACAGGCACAGGTCACTCTATTTTCCCATCAGGAAGAAGAATTTACCACAGGCTCAGCCTGCCGCCCAGAAGCAGTATAGGGCCTGAGGCAATCCCGCGCTCTTGCGGCCAGCTCCCAAAAAAGCGAGTTGAAAAATGGAGCCCAGGGACACTGCCATTCACAAACCCGCAGAGTTATAAATGATAACTCTCGTCCACAAATATATTGAGGGAAGGCAATGAAGAGGATTTGAAAGCAAGGCAGAATTGCAGGAAACAGGTTTCAGGAGGTAGATTCGAATCGCCTTTAAAGCACATGAAAAGTCGCAAAATGTCGACAACGATGCCCTTGGCCAAAAAGGGCGTATGCGTTTTTTCCTGAATATATTCAGGAAAAAACGCATACGCCCTTTTTGGCCAACCAAGCAACCTGGAAAGGCAAATCAGCGCTACAAAGTAGTCTCGCTTCCCATCGGTCAAAAGGGCCATGCTGCAAAAAGTGTCAAAACCAGAAATGCAGGACAGACCATGGAGAAATGGCAGCCTTGCTACGCTGATGGGCGGGATGTAAATTGCCAACAGCCACTCTAGAGAAGTGTACGGTGTGTCCTGAAACATCTAAAACACACAGCTTAGGGAGCATAGGGTACGTCCACTCATGGGCGTATAAATTGGGAAAACTAAAAATCAGCAAGACACAGGCACCCCAAAGTTTAGGGCTGCTCTGTTGACAAGAACCTCCACTTCATGACACCTTAAATATCCCAGGAAAGAGAAAAATGGATAAAGAAGTTGTGGTCCTTATGTACAATGGAATATCACTCAGACATGAAATCAATGTCATAAGGCTACTAGAAGCAAGATGAGTGGATATAGGTACGACGATTCTAAGTGAAATAAGTCACACAGAAAAAGACACTTATCATAAGTTATCACTTATAGAGGGAATGTAAAAACCGCTACACTTGAACTGAATTACAAAACAGAACAGAGTCACACGTTTAGAAAACACACTATGGCTGCTTAACGGGAAAGGTGAGGTGGGGTGATGCATAAAACAAGGGTTTCAAATTCGCTCAGATACCGTTCCATACACCCAATATGTAATAGACAAGACCTACTCCTTGCTCAGTGAACTGGACTCAACACCCCCTATTCACGGCACAAGAATATATGTGACTAGTAAGAATCTTAAAACCTATGTATTGATATCTGTCTGGAAGTGAGGCAATTGGGTGTAAAGCCGCATAAACACAGCCGTGAAAAGCAGCTAAACCCCATTATAAAAATAAATTACTTTTAAAAACCCATAAAACAAAGACAGTGAAAGAGAGAAATTCTTCCAAAATTCGTTCAGGGGCTGTGATGCAACCTGGATTGACCATATCTAGACCCACAGCTGGATGAGACATAACGGTGGACACTCTTGGGGCTGAGAGGTTTGGTTAGGTTGGGTGAGCAAACGCAGAACCTTTAAAGTAATACTGCGTGGTACGCATCCCATGGGTCCCAAATCTCCAGGTTCAAGGGCATCTTCCGACATCGAAAACATACATGAGAAACCCAGAAGATGGTACACCGTGTGATTTTGAAAGGTTTCTAAAACGCACCTCATTTCTCATCTCCTTGTGCTCGGGTTCGCCATTCCAGGTACTTTACTAGCAATCTCCCTACTTGGAGAATCAGCACCTTTAACCTCCTGTTCCCTACAGGTTGCAATTTGTCCTGAGGATGAACGGGAAGAGGGGCAACCAATGAGAGACTAGATCTAGGTGTTGGGACAGGCACAGGTCACTCTATTTTCCCATCAGGAAGAAGAATTAACCACAGGCTCAGCCTGCCGCCCAGATGCAGAATAGGGCCTGAGGCAATCCCGCCCTTTTGCGGCCAGCTCCCAAAAAAGCGAGTTGAAAAATGGAGCTCAGGGACACTGCAATTCACAAACCCGCAGATCTATAAATGATAACTCTCATCCACAGATATATTGAGGGAAGGCAACGAAGAGAATTTGAAAGCAAGGCAGAATTGCAGGAAACAGGTTTCAGGAGGTAGATTCGAATCGCCTTTAAAGCACATGAAAAGTGGCAAAATGTCGACAATGATGCCCTTGGCCAAACAGGGCGTATGCGTTTTTTCCTGAATATATTCAGGAAAAAACGCATACGCCCTGTTTGGCCAACCAAGCAACCTGGAAAGGCTAATCAGCGCTACAAAGAAGTCTCGCTTCCCATCGGTCAAAAGGGCCATGCTGCAAAAAGTGTCAAATCCAGAAATGCAGGACAGGCCATGGAGAAATGGCAGCCTTGCTACACTGATGGGCGGGATGTAAATTGCCAACAGCCACTCTGGAGACGTGTACGGTGTGTCCTGAAACATCGAAAAACCACAGCTTAGGGAGCATAGGGCACGTCCACTCATGGGCGTATAAATTGGGAAAAATAAAAATCAGCAAGACACAGGCACCCCAAAGTTTAGGGCTGCTCTGTTGACAAGAACCTCCACTTCATGACACCTTAAATATCCCAGGAAAGAGAAAAATGGATAAAGAAGTTGTGGTCCTTATGTACAATGGAATATCACTCAGACATGAAATCAATGTCATAAGGCTAGTAGAAGCAAGATGAGTGGATTTAGGTACGACGATTCTAAGTGAAATAAGTCACACAGAAAAAGACACTTATCATAAGCTATCACTTATAGAGGGAATGTAAAAACCGCTACACTTGAACTGAATTACAAAACAGAACAGAGTCACACGTTTAGAAAACACACTATGGCTGCTTAACGGGAAAGGTGAGGTGGGGTGATGCATAAAACAAGGGTTTCAAATTCGCACAGATACCGTTCCATACACCCAATATGTAATAGACAAGACCTACTCCTTGCTCAGTGAACTGGACTCAACACCCCCTATTCACCGCACAAGAATATATGTGACTAGTAAGAATCTTAAAACCTATGTATTGATATCTGTCTGGAAGTTAGTCAAGTGGGTGTAAAGCCGCATAAACACAGCCGTGAGAAGCAGCTAAACCCCATTATAAAAATAAATTACTTTTAAAAACCCGTAAAACAAAGACAGTGAAAGAGAGAGAAATTCTTACAAAATTCGTTCAGAGGCTGTGATGCAACCTGGATTGACCATATCTAGACCCACAGCTGGATGAGACATAAGGGTGGACACTCTTGGGGCTGAAAGGTTGGGTGAGGTTGGGTGAGCAAACGCAGACCCTTTAAAGTAACACTGCTTGGTACCCATCCCATGGGTCCCAAATCTCCAGGTTCAAGGGCATCTTCCTACATCGAAAACATGCATGAGAAACCCAGAAGATGGTACACCGTGTGATTTTGAAAGGTTTCTAATACGCACCTCATTTCTCATCTCCTTGTGCTCGGGTTCGCCTTTCCAGCTACTTTACTAGCAATCTCCCTACTTGGAGAATCAGCACCTTTAAACTTCTGTTCCCTACAGGTTGCAAATTGTCCTGAGGATGAACGGGAAGAGGGGCAACCAATGAGAGACTAGATCTAGGTGTTGGGACAGGCACAGGTCACTCTATTTTCCCATCAGGAAGAAGAATTAACCACAGGCTCAGCCTGCCGCCCAGAAGCAGAATAGGGCCTGAGGCAATCCCGCGCTTTTGCGGCCAGCTCCCAAAAAAGCCAGTTGAAAAATGGAGCTCAGGGACACTGCAATTCACAAACCCGCAGAGCTATAAATGATAACTCTCATCCACAGATATATTGAGGGAAGGCAACGAAGAGAATTTGAAAGCAAGGCAGAATTGCAGGAAACAGGTTTCAGGAGGTAGATTCGAATCGCCTTTAAAGCACATGAAAAGTGGCAAAATGTCGACAATGATGCCCTTGGCCAAACAGGGCGTATGCGTTTTTTCCTGAATATATTCAGGAAAAAACGCATACGCCCTGTTTGGCCAACCAAGCAACCTGGAAAGGCTAATCAGCGCTACAAAGAAGTCTCGCTTCCCATCGGTCAAAAGGGCCATGCTGCAAAAAGTGTCAAATCCAGAAATGCAGGACAGGCCATGGAGAAATGGCAGCCTTGCTACACTGATGGGCGGGATGTAAATTGCCAACAGCCACTCTGGAGATGTGTACGGTGTGTCCTGAAACATCGAAAAACCACAGCTTAGGGAGCATAGGGCACGTCCACTCATGGGCGTATAAATTGGGAAAAATAAAAATCAGCAAGACACAGGCACCCCAAAGTTTAGGGCTGCTCTGTTGACAAGAACCTCCACTTCATGACAACTTAAATATCCCAGGAAAGAAAAAAATGGATAAAGAAGTTGTGGTCCTTATGTACAATGGAATATCACTCAGACATGAAATCAATGTCTTAAGGCTAGTAGAAGCACGATGAGTGGATTTAGGTACGATGATTCTAAGTGAAATAAGTCACACAGAAAAAGACACTTATCATAAGCTATCACTTATAGAGGGAATGTAAAAACCGCTACACTTGAACTGAATTACAAAACAGAACAGAGTCACACGTTTAGAAAACACACTATGGCTGCTTAACGGCAAAGGTGAGGTGGGGTGAGGCATAAAACAAGGGTTTCAAATTCGCTCAGATATCGTTCCATACACCCAATATGTAATAGACAACACCTGCTCCTTGCTCAGTGAACTGGACTCAACACCCCCTATTCACCGCACAAGAATATATGTGACTAGTAAGAATCTTAAAACCTATGTATTGATATCTGTCTGGCAGTGAGTCAAGTGGGTGTAAAGCCGCATAAACACAGCCGTGAAAAGCAGCTAAACCCCATTATAAAAATAAATTACTTTTAAAAACCCGTAAAACAAAGACAGTGAAAGAGAGAGAAATTCTTACAAAATTCGTTCAGAGGCTGTGATGCAACCTGGATTGACCTTATCTAGACCCACAGCTGGATGAGACATAAGGGTGGACACTCTTGGGGCTGAAAGGTTGTGTGAGGTTGGGTGAGCAAACACAGACCCTTTAAAGTACTACTGCCTGGTACCCACCCCATGGGTCCCAAATCTGCAGGTCCAAGGACATCTTCCTACATCGAAAACATGCATGAGGAACCCAGAAGATGGTACACCGTGTGATTTTGAAAGGTTTCTAATACGCACCTCATTTCTCATCTCCTTGTGCTCGGGTTCGCCTTTCCAGGTACTTTACTAGCAATCTCCCTACTTGGAGAATCAGCACCTTTAAGCTCCTGTTCCCTACAGGTTGCAATTTGTCCTGAGGATGGACGGGAAGAGGGGCAACCAATGAGAGACTAGATCTAGGTGTTGGGACAGGCAGATGTCACTCTATTTTCCCATCGGGAAGAAGAATTAACCACAGGCTCAGCCTGCCGCCCAGAAGCAGAATAGGGCCTGAGGCAATCCCGCGCTTTTGCGGCCAGCTCCCAAAAAAGCCAGTTGAAAAATGGAGCTCAGGGACACTGCAATTCACAAACCCGCAGAGCTATAAATGATAACTCTCATCCACAGATATATTGAGGGAAGGCAACGAAGAGGATTTGAAAACAAGGCAGAATTGCAGGAAACATGTTTCAGGAGGTAGATTCGAATCGCCTTTAAAGCACATGAAAAGTGGCAAAACATGGACAATGATGCCCTTGGCCAAACAGGGCGTAGGCGTTTTTTCCTGAATATATTCAGGAAAAAACGCCTACGCCCTGTTTGGCCAACCAAGCAACCTGGAAAGGCTAATCAGCGCTACAAAGAAGTCTCGCTTCCCAACGGTCAAAACGGCCATGCTGCAAAAAGTGTCAAAACCAGAAATGCAGGACAGGCCATGGAGAAATGGCAGCCTTGCTACGCTGATGGGCGGGATGTAAATTGCCAACAGCCACTCTGGAGAAGTGTACGGTGTGTCCTGAAACATCGAAAACACACAGCTTAGGGAGCATAGGGCACGTCCACTCATGGGCGTATAAATTGGGAAAACTAAAAATCAGCAAGACACAGGCACCCCAAAGTTTAGGGCTGCTCTGTTGACAAGAACCTCCACTTCATGACACCTTAAATATCCCAGGAAAGAGAAAAATGGATAAAGAAGTTGTGGTCCTTATGTACAATGGAATATCACTCAGACATGAAATCAATGTCATAAGGCTAGTAGAAGCAAGATGAGTGGATTTAGGTACGACGATTCTAAGTGAAATAAGTCACACAGAAAAAGACACATATCATAAGCTATCACGTATAGAGGGAATGTAAAAACCGCTACACTTGAACTGAATTACAAATCAGAACAGAGTCACACGTTTAGAAAACACACTATGGCTGCTTAACGGGAAAGGTGAGGTGGGGTGTGGCATAAAACAAGGGTTTCAAATTCGCTCAGATACCGTTCCATACACCCAATATGTAATAGACAAGACCTACTGCTTGCTCAGTGAACTGGACTCAACACCCCCTATTCACTGCACAAGAATATATGTGACTAGTAAGAATCTTAAAACCTATGTATTGATATCTGTCTGGAAGTGAGTCAAGTGGGTGTAAAGCCACATAAACACAGCCGTGAAAAGCAGCTAAACCCCATTATAAAAATAAATTACTTTTAAAAACCCGTAAAACAAAGACAGTGAAAGAGAGAGAAATTCTTACAAAATTCGTTCAGAGGCTGTGATGCAACCTGGATTGACCATATCTAGACCCACAGCTGGATGAGACATAAGGGTGGGCACTCTTGGGGCTGAAAGTTTGGGTGAGGTTGGGTGAGCAAAAGCAGACCCTTTAAAGTAATACTGCCTGGTACCCATCCCATGGGTCCCAAATCTCCAGGTTCAAGGGCATCTTCCTACATCGAAAACATGCATGAGAAACCCAGAAGATGGTACACCGTGTGATTTTGAAAGGTTTCTAATACGCACCTCATTTCTCATCTCCTTGTGCTCGGGTTCGCCTTTCCAGCTACTTTACTAGCAATCTCCCTACTTGGAGAATCAGCACCTTTAAGCTCCTGTTCCCTACAGGTTGCAATTTGTCCTGAGGATGAACGGGAAGAGGGGCAACCAATGAGAGACTAGATCTAGGTGTTGGGACAGGCAGAGGTCACTCTATTTTCCCATCGGGAAGAAGAATTAACCACAGGCTCAGCCTGCCGCCCAGAAGCAGAATAGGGCCTGAGGCAATCCCGCCCTTTTGCGCCCAGCTCCCAAAAAAGCCAGTTGAAAAATGGAGCTCAGGGACACTGCAATTCACAAACACGCAGAGCTATAAATGATAACTCTCATCCACAGATATATTGAGGGAAGGCAACGAAGAGGATTTGAAAGCAAGGCAGAATTGCAGGAAACAGGTTTCAGGAGGTAGATTCGAATCGCCTTTAAAGCACATGAAAAGTGGCAAAACTTCGACAATGATGCCCTTGGCCAAAAAGGGCGTATGCGTTTTTTCCTGAATATATTCAAGAAAAAACGCATACGCCCTTTTTTGCCAACCAAGCAACCTGGAAAGGCAAATCAGCGCTACAAAGAAGGCTCGCTTCCCATCGGTCAAAAGGGCCATGCTGCAAAAAGTGTCAAAACCAGAAATGCAGGACAGGCCATGGAGAAATGGCAGCCTAGCTACGCTGATGGGCGGGATGTAAATTGCCAACAGCCACTCTGGAGAAGTGTACGGTGTGTCCTGAAACATCGAAAAAACACAGCTTAGGGAGCATAGGGCACGTCCACTCATGGGCGTATAAATTGGGAAAACTAAAAATCAGCAAGACACAGGCACCCCAAAGTTTAGGGCTGCTCTGTTGACAAGAACCTCCATTTCATGACACCTTAAATATCCCAGGAAAGAGAAAAATGGATAAAGAAGTTGTGGTCCTTATGTACAATGGAATATCACTCAGACATGAAATCAATGTCATAAGGCTAGTAGAAGCAAGATGAGTGGATTTAGGTACGACGATTCTAAGTGAAATAAGTCACACAGAAAAAGACACTTATCATAAGCTATCACTTATAGAGGGAATGTAAAAACCGCTACACTTGAACTGAATTACAAATCAGAACAGAGTCACACGTTTAGAAAACACACTATGGCTGCTTAACGGGAAAGGTGAGGTGGGGTGAGGCATAAAACAAGGGTTTCAAATTCGCTCAGATACCGTTCCACACACCCAATATGTAATAGACAAGACCTACTGCTTGCTCAGTGAACTGGACTCAACACCCCCTATTCACTGCACAAGAATATATGTGACTAGTAAGAATCTTAAAACCTACGTATTGATATCTGTCTGGAAGTGAGTCAAGTGGGTGTAAAGCCACATAAACACAGCCGTGAAAAGCAGCTAAACCCCATTATAAAAATAAATTACTTTTAAAAACCCGTAAAACAAAGACAGTGAAAAAGAGAGAAATTCTTACAAAATTCGTTCAGAGGCTGTGATGCAACCTGGATTGACCATATCTAGACCCACAGCTGGATGAGACATAAGGGTGGGCACTCTTGGGGCTGAAAGTTTGGGTGAGGTTGGGTGAGCAAACGCAGACCCTTTAAAGTAATACTGCCTGGTACCCATCCCATGGGTCCCAAATCTCCAGGTTCAAGGGCATCTTCCTACATCGAAAACATGCATGAGAAACCCAGAAGATGGTACACCGTGTGATTTTGAAAGGTTTCTAATACGCACCTCATTTCTCATCTCCTTGTGCTCGGGTTCGCCTTTCCAGCTACTTTACTAGCAATCTCCCTACTTGGAGAATCAGCACCTTTAAGCTTCTGTTCCCTACAGGTTGCAATTTGTCCTGAGGATGAACGGGAAGAGGGGCAACCAATGAGAGACTAGATCTAGGTGTTGGGACAGGCACAGGTCACTCTATTTTCCCATCAGGAAGAAGAATTAACCACAGGCTCAGCCTGCCGCCCAGATGCAGAATAGGGCCTGAGGCAATCCCGCGCTCTTACGGCCAGCTCCCAAAAAAGCCAGTTGAAAAATGGAGCTCAGGGACACTGCAATTCACAAACCCGCAGAGCTATAAATGATAACTCTCATCCACAGATATATTGAGGGAAGGCAACGAAGAGGATTTGAAAGCAAGGCAGAATTGCAGGAAACATGTTTCAGGAGGTAGATTCGAATCGCCTTTAAAGCACATGAAAAGTGGCAAAACATCGACAATGATGCCCTTGGCCAAACAGGGCGTATGCGTTTTTTCCTGAATATATTCAGGAAAAAACGCATATGCCCTGTTTGGCCAACCAAGCAACCTGGAAAGGCTAATCAGCGCTACAAAGAAGTCTCGCTTCCCAACGGTCAAAACGGCCATGCTGCAAAAAGTGTCAAAACCAGAAATGCAGGACAGGCAATGGAGAAATGGCAGCCTTGCTACGCTGACGGGCGGGATGTAAATTGCCAACAGCCACTCTGGAGAAGTGCACGGTGTGTCCTAAAACATTGAAAAAACACAGCTTAGGGAGCATAGGGCACGTCCACTCATGGGCGTATAAATTGGGAAAACTAAAAATCAGCAAGACACAGGCACCCCAAAGTTTAGGGCTGCTCTGTTGACAAGAACCTCCACTTCATGACACCTTATATATCCCAGGAAAGAGAAAAATGGATAAAGAAGTTGTGGTCCTTATGTACAATGGAATATCACTCAGACATGAAATCAATGTCATAAGGCTAGTAGAAGCAAGATGAGTGGATTTAGGTACGATGATTCTACGTGAAATAAGTCACACAGAAAAAGACACTTATCATAAGCTATCACTTATAGAGGGAATGTAAAAACCGCTACACTTGAACTGAATTACAAAACAGAACAGAGTCACACGTTTAGAAAACACACTATGGCTGCTTAACGGGAAAGGTGAGGTGGGGTGATGCATAAAACAAGGGTTTCAAATTCGCACAGATACCGTTCCATACACCCAATATGTAATAGACAATACCTACTCCTTGCTCAGTGAACTGGACTCAACACCCCCTATTCACCGCACAAGAATATATGTGACTAGTAAGAATCTTAAAACCTATGTATTGATATCTGTCTGGAAGTGAGTCAAGTGGGTGTAAAGCCGCATAAACACAGCCGTGAAAAGCAGCTAAACCCCATTATAAAAATAAATTACTTTTAAAAACCCGTAAAACAAAGACAGTGAAAGAGAGAGAAATTCTTACAAAATTCGTTCAGAGGCTGTGATGCAACCTGGATTGACCATATCTAGACCCACAGCTGGATGAGACATAAGGGTGGGCACTCTTGGGGCTGAAAGTTTGGGTGAGGTTGGGTGAGCAAAAGCAGACCCTTTAAAGTAATACTGCCTGGTACCCATCCCATGGGTCCCAAATCTCCAGGTTCAAGGGCATCTTCCTACATCGAAAACATGCATGAGAAACCCAGAAGATGGTACACCGTGTGATTTTGAAAGGTTTCTAATACGCACCTCATTTCTCATCTCCTTGTGCTCGGGTTCGCCTTTCCAGCTACTTTACTAGCAATCTCCCTACTTGGAGAATCAGTACCTTTAAGCTCCTGTTCCCTAAAGGTTGCAATTTGTCCTGAGGATGAACGGGAAGAGGGGCAACCAATGAGAGACTAGATCTAGGTGTTGGGACAGGCAGAGGTCACTCTATTTTCCCATCGGGAAGAAGAATTAACCACAGGCTCAGCCTGCCGCCCAGAAGCAGGATAGGGCCTGAGGCAATCCCTCGCTTTTGCGGCCAGCTCCCAAAAAAGCCAGTTGAAAAATGGAGCTCAGGGACACTGCAATTCACAAACCCGCAGAGCTATAAATGATAACTCTCATCAACAGATATATTGAGGGAAGGCAACGAAGAGGATTTGAAAGCAAGGCAGAATTGCAGGAAACAGGTTTCAGGAGGTAGATTCGAATCGCCTTTAAAGCACATGAAAAGTGGCAAAACGTCGACAATGATGCCGTTGGCCAAACAGGGCGTATGCGTTTTTTCCTGAATATATTCAGGAAAAAACGCATACGCCCTGTTTGGCCAACCAAGCAACCTGGAAAGGCTAATCAGCGCTACAAAGAAGTCTCGCTTCCCATCGGTCAAAAGGGCCATGCTGCAAAAAGTGTCAAAACCAGAAATGCAGGACAGGCCATGGAGAAATGGCAGCCTTGATACGCTGATGGGCGGGATGTAAATTGCCAACAGCCACTCTGGAGAAGTGTACGGTGTGTCCTGAAACATCGAAAAAACACAGCTTAGGGAGCATAGGGCACGTCCACTCATGGGCGTATAAATTGGGAAAACTAAAAATCAGCAAGACACAGGCACCCCAAAGTTTAGGGCTGCTCTGTTGACAAGAACCTCCACTTCATGACACCTTAAATATCCCAGGAAAGAGAAAAAAGGATAAAGAAGTTGTGGTCCTTATGTACAATGGAATATCACTCAGACATGAAATCAATGTCATAAGGCTAGTAGAAGCAAGATGAGTGGATTTAGGTACGATGATTCTACGTGAAATAAGTCACACAGAAAAAGACACTTATCATAAGCTATCACTTATAGAGGGAATGTAAAAACCGCTACACTTGAACTGAATTACAAAACAGAACAGAGTCACACGTTTAGAAAACACACTATGGCTGCTTAATGGGAAAGGTGAGGTGGGGTGATGCATAAAACAAGGATTTCAAATTCGCTCAGATACCGTTCCATACACCCAATATGTAATAGACAAGACCTACTCCTTGCTCAGTGAACTGGACTCAACACCCCCTATTCACCGCACAAGAATATATGTGACTAGTAAGAATATTAAAACCTATGTATTGATATCTGTCTGGAAGTGAGTCAAGTGGGTGTAAAGCCGCATAAACACAGCCGTGAAAAGCAGCTGAACCCCATTATAAAAATAAATTACTTTTAAAAACCCGTAAAACAAAGACAGTGAAAGAGAGAGAAATTCTTACAGAATTCTTTCAGAGGCTGTGATGCAACCTGGATTGACCATATCTAGACCCACAGCTGGATGAGACATAAGGGTGGACACTCTTGGGGCTGAAAGTTTGGGTGAGGTTTGGTGAGCAAACGCAGACCCTTTAAAGTAATACTGCCTGGTACCCATCCCATGGGTCCCAAATCTCCAGGTTCAAGGACATCTTCCTACATCAAAAACATGCATGAGAAACCCAGAAGATGGTACACCGTGTGATTTTGAAAGGTTTCTAATACGCACCTGATTTCTCATCTCCTTGTGATCGGGTTCGCCTTTCCAGCTACTTTACTAGCAATCTCCCTACTTGGAGAATCAGCACCTTTAAGCTCCTGTTCCCTACAGGTTGCAATTTGTCCTGAGGATGAACGGGAAGAGGGGCAACCAATGAGAGACTAGATCTAGGTGTTGGGACAGGCACAGGTCACTCTATTTTCCCATCAGGAAGAAGAATTAACCACAGGCTCAGCCTGCCGCCCAGAAGCAGAATAGGGCCTGAGGCAATCCCGCCCTTTTGCGGCCAGCTCCCAAAAAAGCGAGTTGAAAAATGGAGCTCAGGGACACTGCAATTCACAAACACGCAGAGCTATAAATGATAATTCTCATCCACAGATATATTGAGGGAAGGCAACGAAGAGGATTTGAAAGCAAGGCAGAATTGCAGGAAACAGGTTTCAGGAGGTAGATTCGAATCGCATTTAAAGCACATGAAAAGTGGCAAAACTTCGACAATGATGCCCTTGGCCAAAAAGGGCGTATGCGTTTTTTCCTGAATATATTCAGGAAAAAACGCATACGCCCTTTTTTGCCAACCAAGCAACCTGGAAAGGCAAATCAGCGCTACAAAGAAGTCTCGCTTCCCATCGGTCAAAAGGGCCATGCTGCAAAAAGTGTCAAAACCAGAAATGCAGGACAGGCCATGGAGAAATGGCAGCCTTGCTACGCTGATGGGCAGGATGTAAATTGCCAACAGCCACTCTGGAGAAGTGTACGGTGTGTCCTGAAACATCGAAAAAACACAGCTTAGGGAGCATAGGGCACGTCCACTCATGGGCGTATAAATTGGGAAAACTAAAAATCAGCAAGGCACAGGCACCCCAAAGTTTAGGGCTGCTCTGTTGACAAGAACCTCCACTTCATGACACCTTAAATATCCCAGGAAAGAGAAAAATGGATAAAGAAGTTGTGGTCCTTATGTACAATGGAATATCACTCAGACATGAAATCAATGTCATAAGGCTAGTAGAAGCAAGATGAGTGGATTTAGGTACGACGATTCTAAGTGAAATAAGTCACACAGAAAAAGACACTTATCATAAGCTATCACTTATAGAGGGAATGTAAAAACCGCTACACTTGAACTGAATTACAAATCAGAACAGAGTCACACGTTTAGAAAACACACTATGGCTGCTTATCGGGAAAGGTGAGGTGGGGTGAGGCATAAAACAAGGGTTTCAAATTCGCTCAGATACCGTTCCATACACCCAATATGTAATAGACAAGACCTACTGCTTGCTCAGTGAACTGGACTCAACACCCCCTATTCACTGCACAAGAATATATGTGACTAGTAAGAATCTTAAAACCTATGTATTGATATCTGTCTGGAAGTGAGTCAAGTGGGTGTAAAGCCACATAAACACAGCCGTGAAAAGCAGCTAAACCCCATTATAAAAATAAATTACTTTTAAAAACCCGTAAAACAAAGACAGTGAAAGAGAGAGAAATTCTTACAAAATTCGTTCAGAGGCTGTGATGCAACCTGGATTGACCATATCTAGACGCACAGCTGGATGAGACATAAGGGTGGACACTCTTGGGGCTGAAAGGTTGGGTGAGGTTGGGTGAGCAAACGCAGACCCTTTAAAGTACTACTGCCTGGTACCCACCCCATGGGTCCCAAATCTCCAGGTTCAAGGGCATCTTCCTACATCGAAAACATGCATGAGGAACCCAGAAGATGGTACACCGTGTGATTTTGAATGGTTTCTAATACGCACCTCATTTCTCATCTCCTTGTGCTCGGGTTCGCCTTTCCAGCTACTTTACTAGCAATCTCCCTACTTGGAGAATCAGCACCTTTAAGCTCCTGTTCCCTACAGGTTGCAATTTGTCCTGAGGATGAACGGGAAGAGGGGCAACCAATGAGAGACTAGATCTAGGTGTTGGGACAGGCACAGGTAACTCTATTTTCCCATCAGGAAGAAGAATTAACCACAGGCTCAGCCTGCCGCCCAGATGCAGAATAGGGCCTGAGGCAATCACGCCCTTTTGCGGCCAGCTCCCAAAAAAGCGAGTTGAAAAATGGAGCTCAGGGACACTGCAATTCACAAACCCGCAGAGCTATAAATGATAACTCTCATCAACAGATATATTGAGGGAAGGCAACGAAGAGGATTTGAAAGCAAGGCAGAATTGCAGGAAACAGGTTTCAGGAGGTAGATTCGAATCGCCTTTAAAGCACATGAAAAGTGGCAAAACGTCGACAATGATGCCGTTGGCCAAACAGGGCTTATGCGTTTTTTCCTGAATATATTCAGGAAAAAACGCATACGCCCTGTTTGGCCAACCAAGCAACCTGGAAAGGCTAATCAGCGCTACAAAGAAGTCTCACTTCCCATCGGTCAAAAGGGCCATGCTGCAAAAAGTGTCAAAACCAGAAATGCAGGACAGGCCATGGAGAAATGGCAGCCTTGATACGCTGATGGCCGGGATGTAAATTGCCAACAGCCACTCTGGAGAAGTGTACGGTGTGTCCTGAAACATCGAAAAAACACAGCTTAGGGAGCATAGGGCACGTCCACTCATGGGCGTATAAATTGGGAAAACTAAAAATCAGCAAGACACAGGCACCCCAAAGTTTAGGGCTGCTCTGTTGACAAGAACCTCCACTTCATGACACCTTAAATATCCCAGGAAAGAGAAAAATGGATAAAGAAGTTGTGGTCCTTATGTACAATGGAATATCACTCAGACATGAAATCAATGTCATAAGGCTAGTAGAAGCAAGATGAGTGGATTTAGGTACGACGATTCTAAGTGAAATAAGTCACACAGAAAAAGACACTTATCATAAGCTATCACTTATAGAGGGAATGTAAAAACCGCTACACTTGAACTGAATTACAAAACAGAACAGAGTCACACGTTTAGAAAACACACTATGGCTGCTTAACGGGAAAGGTGAGGTGGGGTGATGCATAAAACAAGGGTTTCAAATTCGCACAGATACCGTTCCATACACCCAATATGTAATAGACAATACCTACTCCTTGCTCAGTGAACTGGACTCAACACCCCCTATTCACCGCACAAGAATATATGTGACTAGTAAGAATCTTAAAACCTATGTATTGATATCTGTCTGGAAGTGAGTCAAGTGGGTGTAAAGCCGCATAAACACAGCCGTGAAAAGCAGCTAAACCCCATTATAAAAATAAATTACTTTTAAAAACCCGTAAAACAAAGACAGTGAAAGAGAGAGAAATTCTTACAAAATTCGTTCAGAGGCTGTGATGCAACCTGGATTGACAATATCTAGACCCACAGCTGGATGAGACATAAGGGTGGACACTCTTGGGGCTGAAAGGTTGGGTGAGGTTGGGTGAGCAAACGCAGACCCTTTAAAGTACTACTGCCTGGTACCCACCCCATGGGTCCCAAATCTCCAGGTTCAAGGGCATCTTCCTACATCGAAAACATGCATGAGGAACCCAGAAGATGGTACACCGTGTGATTTTGAAAGGTTTCTAATACGCACCTCATTTCTCATCTCCTTGTGCTCGGGTTCGCCTTTCCAGCTACTTTACTAGCAATCTCCCTACTTGGAGAATCAGCACCTTTAAGCTTCTGTTCCCTACAGGTTGCAAATTGTCCTGAGGATGAACGGGAAGAGGGGCAACCAATGAGAGACTAGATCTAGGTGTTGGGACAGGCACAGGTCACTCTATTTTCCCATCAGGAAGAAGAATTAACCACAGGCTCAGCCTGCCGCCCAGAAGCAGAATACGGCCTGACGCAATCCCGCGCTTTTGCGGCCAGCTCGCAAAAAAGCCAGTTGAAAAATGGAGCTCAGGGACACTGCAATTCACAAACCCGCAGAGCTATAAATGATAACTCTCATCCACAGATATATTGAGGGAAGGCAATGAAGAGGATTTGAAAGCAAGGCAGAATTGCAGGAAACAGGTTTCAGGAGGTAGATTCGAATCGCATTTAAAGCACATGAAAAGTGGCAAAATGTCGACAATGATGCCCTTGGCCAAACAGGGCGTATGCGTTTTTTCCTGAATATATTCAGGAAAAAACGCATACGCCCTGTTTGCCCAACCAAGCAACCTGGAAAGGCTAATCAGCGCTACAAAGAAGTCTCGCTTCCCATCGGTCAAAAGGGCCATGCTGCAAAAAGTGTCAAAACCAGAAATGCAGGACAGGCCATGGAGAAATGGCAGCCTTGCTACACTGATGGGCGGGATGTAAATTGCCAACAGCCACTCTGGAGAAGTGTACGGTGTGTCCTGAAACATCGAAAAACCACAGCTTAGGGAGCATAGGGCACGTCCACTCATGGGCGTATAAATTGGGAAAACTAAAAATCAGCAAGACACAGGCACCCCAAAGTTTAGGGCTGCTCTGTTGACAAGAACCTCCACTTCATGACACCTTAAATATCCCAGGAAAGAAAAAAATGGATAAAGAAGTTGTGGTCCTTATGTACAATGGAATATCACTCAGACATGAAATCAATGTCTTAAGGCTAGTAGAAGCAAGATGAGTGGATTTAGGTAGATGATTCTAAGTGAAATAAGTCACACAGAAAAAGACACTTATCATAAGCTATCACTTATAGAGGGAATGTAAAAACCGCTACACTTGAACTGAATTACAAAACAGAACAGAGTCACACGTTTAGAAAACACACTATGGCTGCTTAACGGGAAAGGTGAGGTGGGTGAGGCATAAAACAAGGGTTTCAAATTCGCTCAGATACCGTTCCATACACCCAATATGTAATAGACAACACCTGCTCCTTGCTCAGTGAACTGGACTCAACACCCCCTATTCACCGCACAAGAATATATGTGACTAGTAAGAATCTTAAAACCTATGTATTGATATCTGTCTGGCAGTGAGTCAAGTGGGTGTAAAGCCGCATAAACACAGCCGTGAAAAGCAGCTAAACTCCATTATAAAAATAAATTACTTTTAAAAACCCGTAAAACAAAGACAGTGAAAGAGAGAGAAATTCTTACAAAATTCGTTCAGAGGCTGTGATGCAACCTGGATTGACCTTATCTAGACCCACAGCTGGATGAGACATAAGGGTGGACACTCGTGGGGCTGAAAGGTTGGGTGAGGTTGGGTGAGCAAACACAGACCCTTTAAAGTACTACTGCCTGGTACCCACCCCATGGGTCCCAAATCTGCAGGTCCAAGGGCATCTTCCTACATCGAAAACATGCATGAGGAACCCAGAAGATGGTACACCGTGTGATTTTGAAAGGTTTCTAAAACGCACCTCATTTCTCATCTCCTTGTGTTCGGGTTCGCCATTCCAGCAACTTTACTAGCAATCTCCTTACTTGGAGAATCAGCACCTTTAACCTCCTGTTCCGTACAGGTTGCAATTTGTCCTCAGGGTGAAAGGGAAGAGGGGCAACCAATGAGAGACTAGATCTAGGTGTGGGGACACGCACAGGTCACTCTATTTTCCCATCAGGAAGAAGAATTAACCACAGGCTCAGCCTGACCCCGGAACCAGAATAGGGCCTGAGGCAATCCCGTGCTTTTGCGGCCAGCTCCCAAAAAAGACAGTTGAAAAATGGAGCTCAGGGGCACTGCCTTTCACAAACCCGCTGAGTTATAAATGATAACTCTCGTCCACAAATATATTGAGGGAAGGCAACGAAGAGGATTTGAAAGCAAGGCAGAATTGCAGGAAACAGGTTTCAGGAGGTAGATTCGAATCGCCTTTAAAGCACATGAAAAGTGGGAAAACGTCGACAGTGATGTCCTTGGCCAAACAGGGCGTATGCGTTTTTTCCTGAATATATTCAGGAAAAAACGCATACGCCCTGTTTGGCCAACCAAGCAACCTGGAAAGGCAAATCAGCGCTAGAAAGAAGTCTCGCTTCCCATCGGTCAAAAGGGCCATGCTGCAAAAAGTGTCAAAACCAGAAATGCAGGACAGGCCATGGAGAAATGGCAGCCTTGCTACGCTGATGGGCGGGACGTAAATTGCTAACAGCCACTCTGGAGAAGTGTACGGTGTGTCCTGAAACATCGAAAAAACACAGCTTAGGGAGCATAGGGCACGTCCACTCATGGGCGTATAAATTGGGAAAACTAAAAATCAGCAAGACACAGGCACCCCAAAGTTTAGGGCTGCTCTGTTGAGAAGAACCTCCACTTCATGACACCTTAAATATCCCAGGAAAGAGAAAAATGGATAAAGAAGTTGTGGTCCTTATGTACAATGGAATATCACTCAGACATGAAATCAATGTCATAAGGCTACTAGAAGCAAGATGAGTGGATTTAGGTACGACGATTCTAAGTGAAATAAGTCACACAGAAAAAGACACTTATCATAAGCTATCACTTATAGAGGGAATGTAAAAACTGCTACACTTGAACTGAATTACAAAACAGAACAGAGTCACACGTTTAGAAAACACACTATGGCTGCTTAACGGGAAAGGTGAGGTGGGGTGATGCATAAAACAAGGGTTTCAAATTCGCTCAGATACCGTTCCATACACCCAATATGTAATAGACAAGACCTACTCCTTGCTCAGTGAACAGGACTCAACACCCCCTATTCACTGCACAAGAATATATGTGACTAGTAAGAATCTTAAAACCTATGTATTGATATCTGTCTGGAAGTGAGTCAAGTGGGTGTAAAGCTGCATAAACACAGCCGTGAAAAGCAGCTAAACCCCATTATAAAAATAAATTACTTTTAAAAACCCGTAAAACAAAGACAGTGAAAGAGAGAGAAATTCTTACAAAATTCGTTCAGAGGCTGTGATGCAACCTGGATTGACCATATCTAGACCCACAGCTGGATGAGACATAAGGGTGGACACTCTTGGGGCTGAAAGGTTGGGTGAGGTTGGGTGAGCAAACACAGACCCTTTAAAGTAATACTGCCTGGTACCCATCCCATGGGTCCCAAATCTCCACGTTCAAGGGCATCTTCCTACATCGAAAACATACATGAGAAACCCAGAAGATGGTACACCGTGTGATTTTGAAAGGTTTCTAATACGCACCTCATTTCTCATCTCCTTGTGCTCGGGTTCGCCTTTCCAGCTACTTTACTAGAAATCTCCCTACTTGGAGAATCAGCACCTTTAAGCTCCTGTTCCCTACAGGTTGCAATTTGTCCTGAGGATGAACGGGAAGAGGGGCAACCAATGAGAGACTAGATCTAGGTGTAGGGACAGGCACAGGTCACTCTATTTTCCCATCGGGAAGAAGAATTAACCACAGGCTCAGCCTGCCGCCCAGAAGCAGAATAGGGCCTGAGGCAATCCCGCGCTTTTGCGGCCAGCTCCCAAAAAAGCCAGTTGAAAAATGGAGATCAGGGACACTGCAATTCACAAACCCGCAGATCTATAAATGATAACTCTCATCCACAGATATATTGAGGGAAGGCAACGAAGAGGATTTGAAAGCAAGGCAGAATTGCAGGAAACAGGTTTCAGGAGGTAGATTCGAATCGCCTTTAAAGCACATGAAAATTGGCAAAACGTCGACAATGATGCCCTTGGCCAAACAGGGCGTATGCGTTTTTTCCTGAATATATTCAGGAAAAAACGCATACGCCCTGTTTGGCCAACCAAGCAACCTGGAAAGGTTAATCAGCGCTACAAAGAAGTCTCGCTTCCCATCGGTCAAAAGGGCCATGCTGCAAAAAGTGTCAAAACCAGAAATGCAGGACAGGCCATGGAGAAATGGCAGCCTTGCTACGCTGATGGGCGGGATGTAAATTGCCAACAGCCACTCTGGAGAAGTGTACGGTGTGTCCTGAAACATCGAAAAAACACAGCTTAGGGAGCATAGGGCAAGTCCACTCATGGGCGTATAAATTGGGAAAACTAAAAATCAGCAAGACACAGGCACTCCAAAGTTTAGGGCTGCTCTGTTGACAAGAACCTCCACTTCATGACACCTTAAATATCCCAGGAAAGAGAAAAATGGATAAAGAAGTTGTGGTCCTTATGTACAATGGAATATCACTCAGACATGAAATCAAGGTCATAAGGCTAGTAGAAGCAAGATGAGTGGATTTAGGTACGATGATTCTAAGTGAAATAAGTCACACAGAAAAAGACACTTATCATTAGCTATCACTTATAGAGGGAATGTAAAAACCGCTACACTTGAACTGAATTACAAAACAGAACAGAGTCACACGTTTAGAAAACACACTATGGCTGCTTAACGGGAAAGGTGAGGTGGGGTGAGGCATAAAACAAGGGTTTCAAATTCGCTCAGATACCGTTCCATACACCCAATATGTAATAGACAAGACCTACTCCTTGCTCAGTGAACTGGACTCAACACCCCCTATTCACCGCACAAGAATATATGTGACTAGTAAGAATCTGAAAACCTATGTATTGATATCTGTCTGGAAGTGAGTCAAGTGGGTGTAAAGCCGCATAAACACAGCCGTGAAAAGCAGCTAAACCCCATTATAAAAATAAATTACTTTTAAAAACCCGTAAAACAAAGACAGTGAAAGATAGAGAAATTCTTACACAATTCGTTCAGAGGCTGTGATGCAACCTGGATTCACCATATCTAGACCCACAGCTGGATGAGACATAAGGGTGGACACTCTTGGGGCTGAAAGGTTGGGTGAGGTTGGGTGAGCAGACGCAGACCCTTTAAAGTAATACTGCCTGGTACCCATCCCATGGGTCCCAAATCTCCAGGTTCAAGGGCATCTTCCTACATCGAAAACATGCATGAGAAACCCAGAAGATGGTACACCGTGTGATTTTGAAAGGTTTCTAATACGCACCTGATTTCTCATCTCCTTGTGCTAGGGTTCGCCTTTCCAGCTACTTTACTAGCAATCTCCCTACTTGGAGAATCAGCACCTTTAAGCTCCTGTTCCCTACAGGCTGCAATTTGTCCTGAGGATGAACGGGAAGAGGGGCAACCAATGAGAGACTAGATCTAGGTGTTGGGACAGGCACAGGTCACTCTATTTTCCCATCGGGAAGAAGAATTAACCACAGGCTCAGCCTGCCCCCCAGAAGCAGAATAGTGCCTGAGGCAATCCCACGCTTTTGCTGCCAGCTCCCAAAGAAGCCAGTTGAAACATGGAGCTCAGGGACACTGGAATTCACAAACCCGCAGAGCTATAAATGATAACTCTCATCAACAGATATATTGAGGGAAGGCAACGAAGAGGATTTGAAAGCAAGGCAGAATTGCAGGAAACAGGTTTCAGGAGGTAGATTCGAATCGCCTTTAAAGCACATGAAAAGTGGCAAAACGTCGACAATGATGCCCTTGGCCAAACAGGGCGTATGCGTTTTTTCCTGAATATATTCAGGAAAAAACGCATACGCCCTGTTTGGCCAACCAAGCAACCTGGAAAGGCTAATCAGCGCTACAAAGAAGTCTTGCTTCCCATCGGTCAAAAGGGCCATGCTGCAAAAAGTGTCAAAACCAGAAATGCAGGACAGGCCATGGAGAAATGGCAGCCTTGCTACGCTGATGGGCGGGATGTAAATTGCCAACAGCCACTCTGGAGAAGTGTACGGTGTGTCCTGAAACATCGAAAAACCACAGCTTAGGGAGCATAGGGCACGTCCACTCATCGGCGTATAAATTGGGAAAACTAAAAATCAGCAAGACACAGGCACCCCAAAGCTTAGGGCTGCTCTGTTGACAAGAACCTCCACTTCATGACACCTTAAATATCCCAGGAAAGAAAAAAATGGATAAAGAAGTTGTGGTCCTTATGTACAATTGAATATATCTCAGACATGAAATCAATGTCTTAAGGCTAGTAGAAGCAAGATGAGTGGATTTAGGTACGATGATTCTAAGTGAAATAAGTCACACAGAAAAAGACACTTATCATAAGCTATCACTTATAGAGGGAATGTAAAAACCGCTACACTTGAACTGAATTACAAAACAGAACAGAGTCACACGTTTAGAAAACACACTATGGCTGCTTAACGGGAAAGGTGAGGTGGGGTGAGGCATAAAACAAGGGTTTCAAATTCGCTCAGATACCGTTCCATACACCCAATATGTAATAGACAACACCTGCTCCTTGCTCAGTGAACTGGACTCAACACCCCCTATTCACCGCACAAGAATATATGTGACTAGTAAGAATCTTAAAACCTATGTATTGATATCTGTCTGGAAGTGAGTCAAGTGGGTGTAAAGCCGCATAAACACAGCCGTGAAAAGCAGCTAAACCCCATTATAAAAATAAATTCCTTTTAAAAACCCTTAAAATAAAGACAGTGAAAGAGAGAAATTCTTATAAAATTCGTTCAGAGGCTGTGATGCAACCTGGATTGGCCATATCTAGACACACAGCTGGATGAGACATAAGGGTGGACACTCTTGGGGTTGAGAGGTTGGGTGAGCAAACGCAGACCCTTTAAAGTAATACTGCGTGGTACCCATCCCATGGGTCCCAAATCTCCAGGTTCAAGGGCATCTTCCTACATCGAAAACATGCATGAGAAACCCAGATGATCGTACACCGTGTGATTTTGAAAGGTTTCTAATACGCATCTCATTTCTCATCTCCTTGTGTTCGGGTTCGCCTTTCCAGCTACTTTACTAGCAATCTCCCTACTTGGAGAATCAGCACCTTTAAGCTCCTGTTACCTACAGGTTGCACTTTGTCCTGAGGATGAAGGGGAAGAGGGGCAACCAATGAGAGACTAGATCTAGGTGTTGGGACAGGCACAGGTCACTCTATTTTCCCATCAGGAAGAAGAATTTACCACAGGCTCAGCCTGCCGCCCAGAAGCAGTATAGGGCCTGAGGCAATCCCGCGCTCTTGCGGCCAGCTCCCAAAAAAGCGAGTTGAAAAATGGAGCCCAGGGACACTGCCATTCACAAACCCGCAGAGTTATAAATGATAACTCTCGTCCACAAATATATTGAGGGAAGGCAATGAAGAGGATTTGAAAGCAAGGCAGAATTGCAGGAAACAGGTTTCAGGAGGTAGATTCGAATCGCCTTTAAAGCACATGAAAAGTCGCAAAATGTCGACAACGATGCCCTTGGCCAAAAAGGGCGTATGCGTTTTTTCCTGAATATATTCAGGAAAAAACGCATACGCCCTTTTTGGCCAACCAAGCAACCTGGAAAGGCAAATCAGCGCTACAAAGTAGTCTCGCTTCCCATCGGTCAAAAGGGCCATGCTGCAAAAAGTGTCAAAACCAGAAATGCAGGACAGACCATGGAGAAATGGCAGCCTTGCTACGCTGATGGGCGGGATGTAAATTGCCAACAGCCACTCTAGAGAAGTGTACGGTGTGTCCTGAAACATCTAAAACACACAGCTTAGGGAGCATAGGGTACGTCCACTCATGGGCGTATAAATTGGGAAAACTAAAAATCAGCAAGACACAGGCACCCCAAAGTTTAGGGCTGCTCTGTTGACAAGAACCTCCACTTCATGACACCTTAAATATCCCAGGAAAGAGAAAAATGGATAAAGAAGTTGTGGTCCTTATGTACAATGGAATATCACTCAGACATGAAATCAATGTCATAAGGCTACTAGAAGCAAGATGAGTGGATATAGGTACGACGATTCTAAGTGAAATAAGTCACACAGAAAAAGACACTTATCATAAGTTATCACTTATAGAGGGAATGTAAAAACCGCTACACTTGAACTGAATTACAAAACAGAACAGAGTCACACGTTTAGAAAACACACTATGGCTGCTTAACGGGAAAGGTGAGGTGGGGTGATGCATAAAACAAGGGTTTCAAATTCGCTCAGATACCGTTCCATACACCCAATATGTAATAGACAAGACCTACTCCTTGCTCAGTGAACTGGACTCAACACCCCCTATTCACGGCACAAGAATATATGTGACTAGTAAGAATCTTAAAACCTATGTATTGATATCTGTCTGGAAGTGAGGCAATTGGGTGTAAAGCCGCATAAACACAGCCGTGAAAAGCAGCTAAACCCCATTATAAAAATAAATTACTTTTAAAAACCCATAAAACAAAGACAGTGAAAGAGAGAAATTCTTCCAAAATTCGTTCAGGGGCTGTGATGCAACCTGGATTGACCATATCTAGACCCACAGCTGGATGAGACATAACGGTGGACACTCTTGGGGCTGAGAGGTTTGGTTAGGTTGGGTGAGCAAACGCAGAACCTTTAAAGTAATACTGCGTGGTACGCATCCCATGGGTCCCAAATCTCCAGGTTCAAGGGCATCTTCCGACATCGAAAACATACATGAGAAACCCAGAAGATGGTACACCGTGTGATTTTGAAAGGTTTCTAAAACGCACCTCATTTCTCATCTCCTTGTGCTCGGGTTCGCCATTCCAGGTACTTTACTAGCAATCTCCCTACTTGGAGAATCAGCACCTTTAACCTCCTGTTCCCTACAGGTTGCAATTTGTCCTGAGGATGAACGGGAAGAGGGGCAACCAATGAGAGACTAGATCTAGGTGCTGGGACAGGCACAGGTCACTCTATTTTCCCATCAGGAAGAAGAATTAACCACAGGCTCAGCCTGCCGCCCAGAAGCAGAATAGGGCCTGAGGCAATCCCGCGCTCTTGCGGCCAGCTCCCAAAAAAGCGAGTTGCAAAATGGAGCCCAGGGACACTGCCTTTCACAAACCCGCAGAGTTATAAATGATAACTCTCGTCCACAAATATATTGAGGGAAGGCAATGAAGAGGATTTGAAAGCAAGGCAGAATTGCAGGAAACAGGTTTCAGGAGGTAGATTCGAATCGCCTTTAAAGCACATGAAAAGTCGCAAAACGTCGACAATGATGCCCTTGGCCAAAAAGGGCGTATGCGTTTTTTCCTGAATATATTCAGGAAAAAACGCATACGCCCTGTTTGGCCAACCAAGCAACCTGGAAAGGCTAATCAGCGCTACAAAGTAGTCTCGCTTCCCATCGGTCAAAAGGGCCATGCTGCAAAAAGTGTCAAAACCAGAAATGCAGGACAGGCCATGGAGAAATGGCAGCCTTGCTACGCTGATGGGCGGGATGTAAATTGCCAACAGCCACTCTGAAGAAGTGTACGGTGTGTCCTGAAACATCTAAAACACACAGCTTAGGGAGCATAGGGCACGTCCACTCATGGGCGTATAAATTGGGAAAACTAAAAATCAGCAAGACACAGGCACCCCAAAGTTTAGGGCTGCTCTGTTGACAAGAACCTCCACTTCATGACACCTTAAATATCCCAGGAAAGAGAAAAATGGATAAAGAAGTTGTGGTCCTTATGTACAATGGAATATCACGCAGACATGAAATCAATATCATAAGGCTAGAAGAAGCAAGATGAGTGGACTTAGGTACGATGATTCTACGTGAAATAAGTCACACAGAAAAAGACACTTATCATAAGCTATCACTTATAGAGGGAATGTAAAAACCGCTACACTTGAACTGAGTTACAAAACAGAACAGAGTCACACGTTTAGAAAACACACTATGGCTGCTTAACGGGAAAGGTGAGGTGGGGTGATGCATAAAACAAGGGTTTCAAATTCGCTCAGATACCGTTCCATACACCCAATATGTAATAGAAAAGACCGACTCATTGCTCAGTGAACTGGACTCAACACCCCCTATTCACCGCACAAGAATATATGTGACTAGTAAGAATCTTAAAACCTATGTATTGATATCTGTCTGGAAGTGAGTCAAGTGGGTGTAAAGCCGCATAAACACAGCCGTGAAAAGCAGCTAAACCCCATTATAAAAATAAATTACTTTTAAAAACCCGTAAAACAAAGACAGTGAAAGAGAGAGAAATTCTTACAAAATTCGTTCAGAGGCTGTGATGCAACCTGGATTGACCATATCTAGACCCAAAGCTGGATGAGTCATAAGGGTGGACACACTTGGGGCTGAGAGGTTGGGAGAGGTTGGGTGAGCAAACACAGACCCTTTAAAGTAATACTGCGTGGTACCCATCCCATGGGTCCCAAATCTCCAGGTTCAAGGGCATCTTCCTACATCGAAAACATGCATGAGAAACCCAGAAGATGGTACACCATGTGATTTTGAAAGGTTTCTAAAACGCACCTCATTTCTCATCTCCTTGTGTTCGGGTTCGCCATTCCAGCTACTTTACTAGCAATCTCCCTACTTGGAGAATCAGCACCTTTAACCTCCTGTTCCGTACAGGTTGCAATTTGTCCTGAGGATGAAAGGGAAGAGGGGCAACCAATGAGAGACTAGATCTAGGTGTTGGGACAGGCACAGGTCACTCTATTTTCCCATCAGGAAGAAGAATTAACCACAGGCTCAGCCTACCGCCGGGAACCAGAATAGGGCCTTAGGCAATCCCGTGCGTTTGCGGCCAGCTCCCAAAAAAGACAGTTGAAAAATGGAGCTCAGGGGCACTGCAATTCACAAACCTGCTGAGTTATAAATGATAACTCTCGTCCAAAAATATATTGAGGGAAGGCAACGAAGAGGATTTGAAAGAAAGGCAGAATTGCAGGAAACAGATTTCAGGAGGTAGATTCGAATCGCCTTTAAAGCACATGAAAGGTGGCAAAACGTCGACAATGATGACCTTGGCCAAAAAGAGCGTATGCGTTTTTTCCTGAATATATTCAGGAAAAAACGCATACGCCCTTTTTGGCCAACCAAGCAACCTGGAAAGGCAAATCAGCGCTACAAAGAAGTCTCGCTTCCCATCGGTCAAAAGGGCCATGCTGCAAAAATTTTCAAAACCAGAAATGCAGGACAGGCCATGGAGAAATGGCAGCCTTGCTACGCTGATGGGAGGGATGTAAATTGCCAACAGCCACACTGGAGAAGTGTACGGTGTGTCCTGAAACTTCGAAAAAACACAGCTTAGGGAGCATAGGGCACGTCCACTCATGGTCGTATAAATTGGGAAAACTAAAAATCAGCAAGACACAGGCACCCCAATGATTAGGGCTGCTCTGTTGACAAGAACCTCCACTTCATGACACCTTAAATATCCCAGGAAAGAAAAAAATGGATAAAGAAGTTGTGGTCCTTATGTAAAATGGAATATCACTCAGACATGAAATCAATGTCATAAGGCTAGTAGAAGCAAGATGAGTGGATTTAGGAACGACGATTCTAAGTGAAATAAGTCACACAGAAAAAGACACTTATCATAAGCTATCACTTATAGAGGGAATGTAAAAACCGCTACACTTGAACTGAATTACAAAACAGAACAGAGTCACACGTTTAGAAAACACACTATGGCTGCTTAACGGGAAAGGTGAGGTGGGGTGATGCATAAAACAAGGGTTTCAAATTCGCTCACATACCGTTCCATACACCCAATATGTAATAGACAAGACCTACTCCTTGCTCAGTGAACTGGACACAACACCCCCTATTCACCGCACAAGAATATATCTGACTAGTAAGAATCGTAAAACCTATGTATTGATATCTCTCTGGAAGTGAGTCAAGTGGGTGTAAAGCCGCATCAACACAGCCGTGAAAGGCCGCTAAACCCCATTATAAAAATAAATTACTTTTAAAAACCCGTAAAACAAAGACAGTGAAAGAGAGAGAAATTCTTCCAAAATTCGGTCAGGGGCTGTGATGCAACCTGGATTGACCATATCTAGACACACAGCTGGATGAGACATAAGGGTGGACACTCTTGGGGCTGAGAGGTTGGGTGAGGTTGGGTGAGCAAACGCACAACCTTTAAAGTAATACTGCGTGGTACGCATCCCATGGGTCCCAAATCTCCAGGTTCAAGGGCATCTTCCTACATCGAAAACATACATGAGAAACCCAGAAGATGGTACACCGTGTGATTTTGAAAGGTTTCTAATACGCACCTCATTTCTCATCTCCTTGTGCTCGGGTTCGCCATTCCAGGTACTTTACTAGCAATCTCCCTACTTGGAGAATCAACACCTTTAACCTCCTGTTCCCTACAGGTTGCAATTTGTCCTGAGGATGAACGGGAAGAGGGGCAACCAATGAGAGACTAGATCTAGGTGTTGGGACAGGCACAGGTCACTCTATTTTCCCATCAGGAAGAAGAATTAACCACAGGCTCAGCCTGCCGCCCAGAAGCAGAATAGGGCCTGAGGCAATCCCGCGCTCTTGCGGCCAGCTCCCAAAAAAGCGAGTTGCAAAATGGAGCCCAGGGACACTGCCTTTCACAAACCCGCAGAGTTATAAATGATAACTCTCGTCCACAAATATATTGAGGGAAGGCAATGAAGAGGATTTGAAAGCAAGTCAGAATTGCAGGAAACAGGTTTCAGGAGGTAGATTCGAATCGCCTTTAAAGCACATGAAAAGTCGCAAAACGTCGACAATGATGCCCTTGGCCAAAAAGGGCGTATGCGTTTTTTCCTGAATATATTCAGGAAAAAACGCATACGCCCTTTTTGGCCAACCAAGCAACCTGGAAAGGCAAATCAGCGCTACAAAGTAGTCTCGCTTCCCATCGGTCAAAAGGGCCATGCTGCAAAAAGTGTCAAAACAAGAAATGCAGGACAGGCCATGGAGAAATGGCAGCCTTGCTACGCTGATGGGCGGGATGTAAATTGCCAACAGCCACTCTGAAGAAGTGTACGGTGTGTCCTGAAACATCTAAAACACACAGCTTAGGGAGCATAGGGCACGTCCTCTCATGGGCGTATAAATTGGGAAAACTAAAAATCAGCAAGACACAGGCACCCCAAAGTTTAGGGCTGCTCTGTTTACAAGAACCTCCACTTCATGACACCTTAAATATCCCAGGAAAGAGAAAAATGGATAAAGAACTTGTGGTCCTTATGTACAATGGAATATCACGCAGACATGAAATCAATATCATAAGGCTAGAAGAAGCAAGATGAGTGGACTTAGGTACGATGATTCTAAGTGAAATAAGTCACACAGAAAAAGACACTTATCATAAGCTATCACTTATAGAGGGAATGTAAAAACCGCTACACTTGAACTGAGTTACAAAACAGAACAGAGTCACACGTTTAGAAAACACACTATGGCTGCTTAACGGGAAAGGTGAGGTGGGGTGATGCATAAAACAAGGGTTTCAAATTCGCTCACATACCGTTCCATACACCCAATATGTAATAGAAAAGACCGACTCCTTGCTCAGTGAACTGGACTCAACACCCCCTATACACCACACAAGAATATATGTGACTAGTAAGAATCTTAAAACCTATGTATTGATATCTGTCTGGAAGTGAGTCAAGTGGGTGTAAAGCCGCATAAACACAGCCGTGAAAAGCAGCTAAACCCCATTATAAAAATAAATTACTTTTAAAAACCCGTAAAACAAAGACAGTGAAAGAGAGAGAAATTCTTACAAAATTCGTTCAGAGGCTGTGATGCAACCTGGATTGAACATATCTAGACCCACAGCTGGATGAGACATAAGGGTGGACACACTTGGGGCTGAGAGGTTGGGTGAGGTTGGGTGAGCAAACACAGACCCTTTAAAGTAATACTGCGTGGTACCCATCCCATGGGTCCCAAATCTCCAGGTTCAAGGGCATCTTCCTACATCGAAAACATGCATGAGAAACCCAGAAAATGGTACACCGTGTGATTTTGAAAGGTTTCTAAAACGCACCTCATTTCTCATCTCCTTCTGCTCGGGTTCGCCATTCCAGGTACGTTACTAGCAATCTCCCTACTTGGAGAATCAGCACCTTTAACCTCCTGTTCCCTACAGGTTGCAATTTGTCCTGAGGATGAACGGGAAGAGGGGCAACCAATGAGAGACTAGATCTAGGTGTTGGGACAGGCACAGGTCACTCTATTTTCCCATCAGGAAGAAGAATTAACCACAGGCTCAGCCTGCCGCCCAGAAGCAGAATAGGGCCTGAGGCAATCCCGCGCTCTTACGGCCAGCTCCCAAAAAAGCGAGTTGAAAAATGGAGCCCAGGGACACTGCCATTCACAAACCCGCAGAGTTATAAATGATAACTCTCGTCCACAAATATATTGAGGGAAGGCAACGAAGAGGATTTGAAAGCAAGGCAGAATTGCAGGAAACAGGTTTCAGGAGGTAGATTCGAATCGCCTTTAAAGCACATTAAAAGTCGCAAAACGTCGACAATGATGCCCTTGGCCAAAAAGGGCGTATGCGTTTTTTCCTGAATATATTCAGGAAAAAACGCATACGCCCTTTTTGGCCAACCAAGCAACCTGGAAAGGCAAATCAGCGCTACAAAGTAGTCTCGCTTCCCATCGGTCAAAAGGGCCATGCTGCAAAAAGTGTCAAAACCAGAAATGCAGGATAGGCCATGGAGAAATGGCAGCCTTGCTACGCTGAGGGGCGGGATGTAAATTGCCAACAGCCACTCTGGAGAAGTGTACGGTGTGTCCTGAAACATCTAAAACACACAGCTTAGGGAGCATAGGGCACGTCCACTCATGGGCGTATAAATTGGGAAAACTAAAAATCAGCAAGACACAGGCACCCCAAAGTTTAGGGCTGCTCTGTTGACAAGAACCTCCACTTCATGACACCTTAAATATCCCAGGAACGAGAAAAATGGATAAAGAAGTTGTGGTCCTTATGTACAATGGAATATCACTCAGACATGAAATCAATATCATAAGGCTAGAAGAAGCAAGATGAGTGGACTTAGGTACGATGATTCTACGTGAAATAAGTAACACAGAAAAAGACACTTATCATAAGCTATCACTTATAGAGGGAATGTAAAAACCGCTACACTTGAACTGAGTTACAAAACAGAACAGAGTCACACGTTTAGAAAACACACTATGGCTGCTTAACGGGAAAGGTGAGGTGGGGTGATGCATAAAACAAGGGTTTCAAATTCGCTCAGATACCGTTCCATACACCCAATATGTAATAGAAAAGACCGACTCATTGCTCAGTGAACTGGACTCAACACCCCCTATTCACCGCACAAGAATATATGTGACTAGTAAGAATCTTAAAACCTATGTATTGATATCTGTCTGGAAGTGAGTCAAGTGGGTGTAAAGCCGCATAAACACAGCCGTGAAAAGCAGCTAAACCCCATTATAAAAATAAATTACTTTTAAAAACCCGTAAAACAAAGACAGTGAAAGAGAGAGAAATTCTTACAAAATTCGTTCAGAGGCTGTGATGCAACCTGGATTGACCATATCTAGACCCACAGCTGGATGAGTCATAAGGGTGGACACACTTGGGGCTGAGAGGTTGGGTGAGGTTGGGTGAGCAAACACAGACCCTTTAAAGTAATACTGCGTGGTACCCATCCCATGGGTCCCAAATCTCCAGGTTCAAGGGCATCTTCCTACATCGAAAACATACATGAGAAACCCAGAAAATGGTACACCGTGTGATTTTGAAAGGTTTCTAAAACGCACCTCATTTCTCATCTCCTTGTGCTCGGGTTCGCCATTCCAGGTACTTTACTAGCAATCTCCCTACTTGGAGAATCAGCACCTTTAACCTCCTGTTCCCTACAGGTTGCAATTTGTCCTGAGGATGAACGGGAAGAGGGGCAACCAATGAGAGACTAGATCTAGGTGTTGGGACAGGCACAGGTCACTCTATTTTCCCATCAGGAAGAAGAATTAACCACAGGCTCAGCCTGCCGGCCAGAAGCAGAATAGGGCCTGAGGCAATCCCGCGCTCTTGCGGCCAGCTCCCAAAAAAGCGAGTTGCAAAATGGAGCCCAGGGACACTGTCTTTCACAAACCCGCAGAGTTATAAATGATAACTCTCGTCCACAAATATATTGAGGGAAGGCAATGAAGAGGATTTGAAAGCAAGGCAGAATTGCAGGAAACAGGTTTCAGGAGGTAGATACGAATCGCCTTTAAAGCACATGAAAAGTCGCAAAACGTCGACAATGATGCCCTTGGCCAAAAAGGGCGTATGCGTTTTTTCCTGAATATATTCAGGAAAAAACGCATACGCCCTTTTTGGCCAACCAAGCAACCTGGAAAGGCAAATCAGCGCTACAAAGAAGTCTCGCTTCCCATCGGTCAAAAGGGCCATGCTGCAAAAATTTTCAAAACCAGAAATGCAGGACAGGCCATGGAGAAATGGCAGCCTTGCTACGCTGATGGGAGGGATGTAAATTGCCAACAGCCACACTGGAGAAGTGTACGGTGTGTCCTGAAACTTCGAAAAAACACAGCTTAGGGAGCATAGGGCACGTCCACTCATGGTCGTATAAATTGGGAAAACTAAAAATCAGCAAGACACAGGCACCCCAATGATTAGGGCTGCTCTGTTGACAAGAACCTCCACTTCATGACACCTTAAATATCCCAGGAAAGAAAAAAATGGATAAAGAAGTTGTGGTCCTTATGTAAAATGGAATATCACTCAGACATGAAATCAATGTCATAAGGCTAGTAGAAGCAAGATGAGTGGATTTAGGAACGACGATTCTAAGTGAAATAAGTCACACAGAAAAAGACACTTATCATAAGCTATCACTTATAGAGGGAATGTAAAAACCGCTACACTTGAACTGAATTACAAAACAGAACAGAGTCACACGTTTAGAAAACACACTATGGCTGCTTAACGGGAAAGGTGAGGTGGGGTGATGCATAAAACAAGGGTTTCAAATTCGCTCACATACCGTTCCATACACCCAATATGTAATAGACAAGACCTACTCCTTGCTCAGTGAACTGGACACAACACCCCCTATTCACCGCACAAGAATATATCTGACTAGTAAGAATCGTAAAACCTATGTATTGATATCTCTCTGGAAGTGAGTCAAGTGGGTGTAAAGCCGCATCAACACAGCCGTGAAAGGCCGCTAAACCCCATTATAAAAATAAATTACTTTTAAAAACCCGTAAAACAAAGACAGTGAAAGAGAGAGAAATTCTTCCAAAATTCGGTCAGGGGCTGTGATGCAACCTGGATTGACCATATCTAGACACACAGCTGGATGAGACATAAGGGTGGACACTCTTGGGGCTGAGAGGTTGGGTGAGGTTGGGTGAGCAAACGCACAACCTTTAAAGTAATACTGCGTGGTACGCATCCCATGGGTCCCAAATCTCCAGGTTCAAGGGCATCTTCCTACATCGAAAACATACATGAGAAACCCAGAAGATGGTACACCGTGTGATTTTGAAAGGTTTCTAATACGCACCTCATTTCTCATCTCCTTGTGCTCGGGTTCGCCATTCCAGGTACTTTACTAGCAATCTCCCTACTTGGAGAATCAACACCTTTAACCTCCTGTTCCCTACAGGTTGCAATTTGTCCTGAGGATGAACGGGAAGAGGGGCAACCAATGAGAGACTAGATCTAGGTGTTGGGACAGGCACAGGTCACTCTATTTTCCCATCAGGAAGAAGAATTAACCACAGGCTCAGCCTGCCGCCCAGAAGCAGAATAGGGCCTGAGGCAATCCCGCGCTCTTGCGGCCAGCTCCCAAAAAAGCGAGTTGCAAAATGGAGCCCAGGGACACTGCCTTTCACAAACCCGCAGAGTTATAAATGATAACTCTCGTCCACAAATATATTGAGGGAAGGCAATGAAGAGGATTTGAAAGCAAGTCAGAATTGCAGGAAACAGGTTTCAGGAGGTAGATTCGAATCGCCTTTAAAGCACATGAAAAGTCGCAAAACGTCGACAATGATGCCCTTGGCCAAAAAGGGCGTATGCGTTTTTTCCTGAATATATTCAGGAAAAAACGCATACGCCCTTTTTGGCCAACCAAGCAACCTGGAAAGGCAAATCAGCGCTACAAAGTAGTCTCGCTTCCCATCGGTCAAAAGGGCCATGCTGCAAAAAGTGTCAAAACCAGAAATGCAGGACAGGCCATGGAGAAATGGCAGCCTTGCTACGCTGATGGGCGGGATGTAAATTGCCAACAGCCACTCTGAAGAAGTGTACGGTGTGTCCTGAAACATCTAAAACACACAGCTTAGGGAGCATAGGGCACGTCCTCTCATGGGCGTATAAATTGGGAAAACTAAAAATCAGCAAGACACAGGCACCCCAAAGTTTAGGGCTGCTCTGTTTACAAGAACCTCCACTTCATGACACCTTAAATATCCCAGGAAAGAGAAAAATGCATAAAGAACTTGTGGTCCTTATGTACAATGGAATATCACGCAGACATGAAATCAATATCATAAGGCTAGAAGAAGCAAGATGAGTGGACTTAGGTACGATGATTCTAAGTGAAATAAGTCACACAGAAAAAGACACTTATCATAAGCTATCACTTATAGAGGGAATGTAAAAACCGCTACACTTGAACTGAGTTACAAAACAGAACAGAGTCACACGTTTAGAAAACACACTATGGCTGCTTAACGGGAAAGGTGAGGTGGGGTGATGCATAAAACAAGGGTTTCAAATTCGCTCACATACCGTTCCATACACCCAATATGTAATAGAAAAGACCGACTCCTTGCTCAGTGAACTGGACTCAACACCCCCTATACACCACACAAGAATATATGTGACTAGTAAGAATCTTAAAACCTATGTATTGATATCTGTCTGGAAGTGAGTCAAGTGGGTGTAAAGCCGCATAAACACAGCCGTGAAAAGCAGCTAAACCCCATTATAAAAATAAATTACTTTTAAAAACCCGTAAAACAAAGACAGTGAAAGAGAGAGAAATTCTTACAAAATTCGTTCAGAGGCTGTGATGCAACCTGGATTGAACATATCTAGACCCACAGCTGGATGAGACATAAGGGTGGACACACTTGGGGCTGAGAGGTTGGGTGAGGTTGGGTGAGCAAACACAGACCCTTTAAAGTAATACTGCGTGGTACCCATCCCATGGGTCCCAAATCTCCAGGTTCAAGGGCATCTTCCTACATCGAAAACATGCATGAGAAACCCAGAAAATGGTACACCGTGTGATTTTGAAAGGTTTCTAAAACGCACCTCATTTCTCATCTCCTTCTGCTCGGGTTCGCCATTCCAGGTACGTTACTAGCAATCTCCCTACTTGGAGAATCAGCACCTTTAACCTCCTGTTCCCTACAGGTTGCAATTTGTCCTGAGGATGAACGGGAAGAGGGGCAACCAATGAGAGACTAGATCTAGGTGTTGGGACAGGCACAGGTCACTCTATTTTCCCATCAGGAAGAAGAATTAACCACAGGCTCAGCCTGCCGCCCAGAAGCAGAATAGGGCCTGAGGCAATCCCGCGCTCTTACGGCCAGCTCCCAAAAAAGCGAGTTGAAAAATGGAGCCCAGGGACACTGCCATTCACAAACCCGCAGAGTTATAAATGATAACTCTCGTCCACAAATATATTGAGGGAAGGCAACGAAGAGGATTTGAAAGCAAGGCAGAATTGCAGGAAACAGGTTTCAGGAGGTAGATTCGAATCGCCTTTAAAGCACATTAAAAGTCGCAAAACGTCGACAATGATGCCCTTGGCCAAAAAGGGCGTATGCGTTTTTTCCTGAATATATTCAGGAAAAAACGCATACGCCCTTTTTGGCCAACCAAGCAACCTGGAAAGGCAAATCAGCGCTACAAAGTAGTCTCGCTTCCCATCGGTCAAAAGGGCCATGCTGCAAAAAGTGTCAAAACCAGAAATGCAGGATAGGCCATGGAGAAATGGCAGCCTTGCTACGCTGAGGGGCGGGATGTAAATTGCCAACAGCCACTCTGGAGAAGTGTACGGTGTGTCCTGAAACATCTAAAACACACAGCTTAGGGAGCATAGGGTACGTCCACTCATGGGCGTATAAATTGGGAAAACTAAAAATCAGCAAGACACAGGCACCCCAAAGTTTAGGGCTGCTCTGTTGACAAGAACCTCCACTTCATGACACCTTAAATATCCCAGGAAAGAGAAAAATGGATAAAGAAGTTGTGGTCCTTATGTACAATGGAATATCACTCAGACATGAAATCAATGTCATAAGGCTAGGAGAAGCAAGATGATTGGATTTAGGTACGACGATTCTAAGTGAAATAAGTCACACAGAAAAAGACACTTATCATAAGCTATCACTTATAGAGGGAATGTAAAAACCGCTACACTTGAACTGAATTACAAAACAGAACAGAGTCACACGTTTAGAAAACACACTATGGCTGCTTAACGGGAAAGGTGAGGTGGGGTGAGGCATAAAACAAGGGTTTCAAATTCGCTCAGATACCATTCCATACACCCAATATGTAATAGACAAGACCTACTCCTTGCTCAGTGAACTGGACTCAACACCCCCTATTCACCGCACAAGAATATATGTGACTAGTAAGAATCTTAAAACCTATGTATTGATATCTGTCTGGAAGTGAGTCAAGTGGGTGTAAAGCTGCATAAACACAGCCGTGAAAAGCAGCTAAACCCCATTATAAAAATAAATTACTTTTAAAAACCCGTAAAACAAAGACAGTGAAAGCGAGAGAAATTATTACAAAATTCGTTCAGAGGCTCTGATGCAACCTGGATTGACCATATCTAGACCCACAGCTGGATGAGACATAAGGGTGGACACTCTTGGGGCTGAAAGGTTGGGTGAGGTTGGGTGAGCAAACGCAGACCCTTTAAAGTAATACTGCCTGGTACCCATCCCATGGGTCCCAAATCTCCAGGTTCAAGGGCATCTTCCTACATCGAAAACATGCATGAGAAACCCAGAAGATGGTACACCGTGTGATTTTGAAAGGTTTCTAATACGCACCTCATTTCTCATCTCCTTGTGCTCGGGTTCACCTTTCCAGCTACTTTACTAGCAATCTCCCTACTTGGAGAATCAGCACCTTTAAGCTCCTGTTCCCTACAGGTTGCAATTTGTCCTGAGGATGAACGGGAAGAGGGGCAACCAATGAGAGACTAGATGTAGGTGTTGGGACAGGCACAGCTCACTCTATTTTCCCATCGGTAAGAAGAATTAACCACAGGCTCAGCCTGCCGCCCAGAAGCAGAATAGGGCCTGAGGCAATTCCGCGCTTTTGCGGCCAGCTCCCAAAAAAGCCAGTTGAAAAATGGAGCTCAGGGACACTGCAATTCACAAACCCGCAGAGCTATAAATGATAACTCTCATCCACAGATATATTGAGGGAAGGCAACGAAGAGGATTTGAAAGCAAGGCAGAATTGCAGGAAACAGGTTTCAGGAGGTAGATTCAAATCGCCTTAAAAGCACATGAAAAGTGGTAAAACGTCGACAATAATGCCCTTGGCCAAACAGGGCGTATGCGTTTTTTCCTGAATATATTCAGGAAAAAACGCATACGCCCTTTTTGGCCAACCAAGCAACCTGGAAAGGCTAATCAGCGCTACAAAGAAGTCTCGCTTCCCATCGGTCAAAAGGGCCATGCTGCAAAAAGTGTCAAAACCAGAAATGCAGGACAGGCCATGGAGAAATGGCAGCCTTGCTACGCTGATGGGCGGGATGTAAATTGCCAACAGCCACTCTGGAGAAGTGTAAGGTGTGTCCTGAAACATCGAAAAAACACAGCTTAGGGAGCATAGGGCACGTCCTCTCATGGGCGTATAGATTGGGATAACTAAAAATCAGCAAGACACAGGCACCCCAAAGTTTAGGGCTGCTCTGTTGACAAGAACCTCCACTTCATGACACCTTAAATATCCCAGGAAAGAGAAAAATGGATAAAGAAGTTGTGGTCCTTATGTACAATGGAATATCACTCAGACATGAAATCAATGTCATAAGGCTAGTAGAAGCAAGATGAGTGGATTTAGGTACGACGATTCTAAGTGAAATAAGTCACACAGAAAAAGACACTTATCATAAGCTATCACTTATAGAGGGAATGTAAAAACCGCTACACTTGAACTGAATTACAAAACAGAACAGAGTCACACGTTTAGAAAACAAACTATGGCTGCTTAACGGGAAAGGTGAGGTGGGGTGAGGCATAAAACAAGGGTTTCAAATTCGCTCAGATACCGTTCCATACACCCAATATGTAATAGACAAGACCTACGCCTTGCTCAGTGAACAGGACTCAACACCCCCTATTCACCGCACAAGAATATATGTGACTAGTAAGAATCTTAAAACCTATGTATTGATATCTGTCAGGAAGTGGGTAAAGTGGGTGTAAAGCTGCATAAACACAGCCGTGAAAAGCAGCTAAACCCCATTATAAAAATAAATTACTTTTAAAAACCCGTAAAACAAAGACAGTGAAAGAGAGAGAAATTCTTACAAAATTCGTTCAGAGGCTGTGATGCAACCTGGATTGACCATATCTAGACCCACAGCTGGATGAGACATAAGGGTGGACACTCTTGGGGCTGAAAGGTTGGGTGAGGTTGGGTGAGCAAACACAGACCCTTTAAAGTAATACTGCCTGGTACCCATCCCATGGGTCCCAAATCTCCAGGTTCAAGGGCATCTTCCTACATCGAAAACATGCATGAGAAACCCAGAAGATGGTACACCGTGTGATTTTCAAAGGTTTCTAATACGCACCTCATTTCTCATCTCCTTGTGCTCGGGTTCGCCTTTCCAGCTATTTTACTAGAAATCTCCCTACTTGGAGAATCAGCACCTTTAAGCTCCTGTTCCCTACAGGTTGCAATTTGTCCTGAGGATGAACGGGAAGAGGGGCAACCAATGAGAGACTAGATATAGGTGTTGGGACAGGCACAGCTCACTCTATTTTCCCATCGGTAAGAAGAATTAACCACAGGCTCAGCCTGCTGCCCAGAAGCAGAATAGGGCCTGAGGCAATTCCGCGCTTTTGCGGCCAGCTCCCAAAAAAGCCAGTTGAAAAATGGAGCTCAGGGACACTGCAATTCACAAACCCGCAGAGCTATAAATGATAACTCTCATCCACAGATATATTGAGGGAAGGCAACGAAGAGGATTTGAAAGCAAGGCAGAATTGCAGGAAACAGGTTTCAGGAGGAAGATTCAAATCGCCTTAAAAGCACATGAAAAGTGGTAAAACGTCGACAATAATGCCCTTGGCCAAACAGGGCGTATGCGTTTTTTCCTGAATATATTCAGGAAAAAACGCATACGCCCTTTTTGGCCAACCAAGCAACCTGGAAAGGCTAATCAGCGCTACAAAGAAGTCTCGTTTCCATCGGTCAAAAGGGCCATGCTGCAAAAAGTGTCAAAACCAGAAATGCAGGACAGGCCATGGAGAAATGGCAGCCTTGCTACGCTGATGGGCGGGATGTAAATTGCCAACAGCCACTCTGGAGAAGTGTACGGTGTGTCCTGAAACATCGAAAAAACACAGCTTAGGGAGCATAGGGCACGTCCTCTCATGGGCGTATAAATTGGGAAAACTAAAAATCAGCAAGACACAGGTACCCCAAAGTTTAGGGCTGCTCTGTTGACAAGAACCTCCACTTCATGACACCTTAAATATCCCAGGAAAGAGAAAAATGGATAAAGAAGTTGTGGTCCTTATGTACAATGGAATATCACTCAGACATGAAATCAATGTCATAACGCTAGTAGAAGCAAGATGAGTGGATTTAGGTACGATGATTCTAAGTGAAATAAGTCACACAGAAAAAGACACTTATCATAAGCTATCACTTAGAGAGGGAATGTAAAAACCGCTACACTTGAACTGAATTACAAAACAGAACAGAGTCACACGTTTAGAAAACACACTATGGCTGCTTAACGGGAAAGGTGAGGTGGGGTGAGGCATAAAACAAGGGTTTCAAATTCGCTCAGATACCATTCCATACACCCAATATGTAATAGACAAGACCTACTCCTTGCTCAGTGAACTGGACTCAACACCCCCTATTCACCGCACAAGAATATATGTGACTAGTAAGAATCTTAAAACCTATGTATTGATATCTGTCTGGAAGTGAGTCAAGTGGGTGTAAAGCTGCATAAACACAGCCGTGAAAAGCAGCTAAACCCCATTATAAAAATAAATTACTTTTAAAAACCCGTAAAACAAAGACAGTGAAAGCGAGAGAAATTATTACAAAATTCGTTCAGAGGCTCTGATGCAACCTGGATTGACCATATCTAGACCCACAGCTGGATGAGACATAAGGGTGGACACTCTTGGGGCTGAACGGTTGGGTGAGGTTGGGTGAGCAAACGCAGACCCTTTAAAGTAATACTGCCTGGTATCCATCCCATGGGTCCCAAATCTCCAGGTTCAAGGGCATCTTCCTACATCGAAAACATGCATGAGAAACCCAGAAGATGGTACACCGTGTGATTTTGAAAGGTTTCTAATACGCACCTCATTTCTCATCTCCTTGTGCTCGGGTTCGCCTTTCCAGCTACTTTACTAGCAATCTCCCTACTTGGAGAATCAGCACCTTTAAGCTCCTGTTCCCTACAGGTTGCAATTTGTCCTGAGGATGAACGGGAAGAGGGGAAACCAATGAGAGACTATATCTTGGTGTTGGGACAGGCACAGGTCACTCTATTTTCCCATCGGGAAGAAGAATTAACCACAGGCTCAGCCTGCAGGCCAGAAGCTGAATAGGGCCTGAGGCAATCCCGCGCTTTTGCGGCCAGCTCCCAAAAAAGCCAGTTGAAAAATGGAGCTCAGGGACACTGCAATTCACAAACCCGCAGAGCTATAAATGATAACTCTCATCCACAGATATATTGAGGGAAGGCAACGAAGAGGATTTGAAAGCAAGGCAGGATTGCAGGAAACAGGTTTCAGGAGGTAGATTCGAATCGCCTTTAAAGCACATGAAAAGTGGTAAAACGTCGACAATGATGCCCTTGGCCAAACAGGGCGTATGCATTTTTTCCTGAATATATTCAGGAAAAAACGCATACGCCCTGTTTGGCCAACCAAGCAACTTGGAAAGGCTAATCAGCGCTACAATGAAGTCTCGCTTCCCATCGGTCAAAAGGGCCATGCTGCAAAAAGTGTCAAAACCAGAAATGCAGGACAGGCCCTGGAGAAATGGCAGCCTTGCTACGCTGATGGGCGGGATGTAAATTGCCAACAGCCACTCTGGAGAAGTGTAAGGTGTGTCCTGAAACATCGAAAAAACACAGATCTAGGAGCATAGGGCACGTCCTCTCATGGGCGTATAAATTGGGAAAACTAAAAATCAGCAAGACACAGGCACCCCAAAGTTTAGGGCTGCTCTGTTGACAAGAACCTCCACTTCATGACACCTTAAATATCCCAGGAAAGAGAAAAATGGATAAAGAAGTTGTGGTCCTTATGTACAATGGAATATCACTCAGACATGAAATCAATGTCATAAGGCTAGTAGAAGCAAGATGAGTGGATTTAGGTACGACGATTCTAAGTGAAATAAGTCACACAGAAAAAGACACTTATCATAAGCTATCACTTATAGAGGGAATGTAAAAACCGCTACACTTGAACTGAATTACAAAACAGAACAGAGTCACACGTTTAGAAAACACACTATGGCTGCTTAACGGGAAAGGTGAGGTGGGGTGAGGCATAAAACAAGGGTTTCAAATTCGCTCAGATACCGTTCCATACACCCAATATGTAATAGACAAGACCTACTCCTTGCTCAGTGAACAGGACTCAACACCCCCTATTCACCGCACAAGAATATATGTGACTAGTAAGAATCTTAAAACCTATGTATTGATATCTGTCTGGAAGTGAGTCAAGTGGGTGTAAAGCCGCATAAACACAGCCGTGAAAAGCAGCTAAACCCCATTATAAAAATAAATTACTTTTAAAAACCCGTAAAACAAAGACAGTGAAAGAGAGAGAAATTCTTACAAAATTCGTTCAGAGGCTGTGATGCAACCTGGATTGACCATATCTAGACCCACAGCTGGATGAGACATAAGGGTGGACACTCTTGGGGCTGAAAGGTTGGGTGAGGTTGGGTGAGCAAACGCAGACCCTTTAAAGTAATACTGCCTGGTACCCATCCCATGGGTCCCAAATCTCCAGGTTCAAGGGCATCTTCCTACATCGAAAACATGCATGAGAAACCCAGAAGATGGTACACCGTGTGATTTTGAAAGGTTTCTAATACGCACCTCATTTCTCATCTCCTTGTGCTCGGGTTCACCTTTCCAGCTACTTTACTAGCAATCTCCCTACTTGGAGAATCAGCACCTTTAAGCTCCTGTTCCCTACAGGTTGCAATTTGTCCTGAGGATGAACGGGAAGAGGGGCAACCAATGAGAGACTAGATGTAGGTGTTGGGACAGGCACAGCTCACTCTATTTTCCCATCGGTAAGAAGAATTAACCACAGGCTCAGCCTGCCGCCCAGAAGCAGAATAGGGCCTGAGGCAATTCCGCGCTTTTGCGGCCAGCTCCCAAAAAAGCCAGTTGAAAAATGGAGCTCAGGGACACTGCAATTCACAAACCCGCAGAGCTATAAATGATAACTCTCATCCACAGATATATTGAGGGAAGGCAACGAAGAGGATTTGAAAGCAAGGCAGAATTGCAGGAAACAGGTTTCAGGAGGTAGATTCAAATCGCCTTAAAAGCACATGAAAAGTGGTAAAACGTCGACAATAATGCCCTTGGCCAAACAGGGCGTATGCGTTTTTTCCTGAATATATTCAGGAAAAAACGCATACGCCCTTTTTGGCCAACCAAGCAACCTGGAAAGGCTAATCAGCGCTACAAAGAAGTCTCGCTTCCCATCGGTCAAAAGGGCCATGCTGCAAAAAGTGTCAAAACCAGAAATGCAGGACAGGCCATGGAGAAATGGCAGCCTTGCTACGCTGATGGGCGGGATGTAAATTGCCAACAGCCACTCTGGAGAAGTGTAAGGTGTGTCCTGAAACATCGAAAAAACACAGCTTAGGGACCATAGGGCACGTCCTCTCATGGGCGTATAGATTGGGATAACTAAAAATCAGCAAGACACAGGCACCCCAAAGTTTAGGGCTGCTCTGTTGACAAGAACCTCCACTTCATGACACCTTAAATATCCCAGGAAAGAGAAAAATGGATAAAGAAGTTGTGGTCCTTATGTACAATGGAATATCACTCAGACATGAAATCAATGTCATAAGGCTAGTAGAAGCAAGATGAGTGGATTTAGGTACGATGATTCTAAGTGAAATAAGTCACACAGAAAAAGACACTTATCATAAGCTATCACTTAGAGAGGGAATGTAAAAACCGCTACACTTGAACTGAATTACAAAACAGAACAGAGTCACACGTTTAGAAAACACACTATGGCTGCTTAACGGGAAAGGTGAGGTGGGGTGAGGCATAAAACAAGGGTTTCAAATTCGCTCAGATACCGTTCCATACACCCAATATGTAATAGACAAGACCTACTCCTTGCTCAGTGAACTGGACTCAACACCCCCTATTCACCGCACAAGAATATATGTGACTAGTAAGAATCTTAAAACCTATGTATTGATATCTGTCTGGAAGTGAGTCAAGTGGGTGTAAAGCTGCATAAACACAGCCGTGAAAAGCAGCTAAACCCCATTATAAAAATAAATTACTTTTAAAAACCCGTAAAACAAAGACAGTGAAAGCGAGAGAAATTATTACAAAATTCGTTCAGAGGCTCTGATGCAACCTGGATTGACCATATCTAGACCCACAGCTGGATGAGACATAAGGGTGGACACTCTTGGGGCTGAACGGTTGGGTGAGGTTGGGTGAGCAAACGCAGACCCTTTAAAGTAATACTGCCTGGTATCCATCCCATGGGTCCCAAATCTCCAGGTTCAAGGGCATCTTCCTACATCGAAAACATGCATGAGAAACCCAGAAGATGGTACACCGTGTGATTTTGAAAGGTTTCTAATACGCACCTCATTTCTCATCTCCTTGTGCTCGGGTTCGCCTTTCCAGCTACTTTACTAGCAATCTCCCTACTTGGAGAATCAGCACCTTTAAGCTCCTGTTCCCTACAGGTTGCAATTTGTCCTGAGGATGAACGGGAAGAGGGGAAACCAATGAGAGACTAGATCTTGGTGTTGGGACAGGCACAGGTCACTCTATTTTCCCATCGGGAAGAAGAATTAACCACAGGCTCAGCCTGCCGGCCAGAAGCTGAATAGGGCCTGAGGCAATCCCGCGCTTTTGCGGCCAGCTCCCAAAAAAGCCAGTTGAAAAATGGAGCTCAGGGACACTGCAATTCACAAACCCGCAGAGCTATAAATGATAACTCTCATCCACAGATATATTGAGGGAAGGCAACGAAGAGGATTTGAAAGCAAGGCAGGATTGCAGGAAACAGGTTTCAGGAGGTAGATTCGAATCGCCTTTAAAGCACATGAAAAGTGGTAAAACGTCGACAATGATGCCCTTGGCCAAACAGGGCGTATGCGTTTTTTCCTGAATATATTCAGGAAAAAACGCATACGCCCTGTTTGGCCAACCAAGCAACCTGGAAAGGCTAATCAGCGCTACAAAGAAGTCTCGCTTCCCATCGGTCAAAAGGGCCATGCTGCAAAAAGTGTCAAAACCAGAAATGCAGGACAGGCCCTGGAGAAATGGCAGCCTTGCTACGCTGATGGGCGGGATGTAAATTGCCAACAGCCACTCTGGAGAAGTGTAAGGTGTGTCCTGAAACATCGAAAAAACACAGCTCTAGGAGCATAGGGCACGTCCTCTCATGGGCGTATAAATTGGGAAAACTAAAAATCAGCAAGACACAGGCACCCCAAAGTTTAGGGCTGCTCTGTTGACAAGAACCTCCACTTCATGACACCTTAAATATCCCAGGAAAGAGAAAAATGGATAAAGAAGTTGTGGTCCTTATGTACAATGGAATATCACTCAGACATGAAATCAATGTCATAAGGCTAGTAGAAGCAAGATGAGTGGATTTAGGTACGACGATTCTAAGTGAAATAAGTCACACAGAAAAAGACACTTATCATAAGCTATCACTTATAGAGGGAATGTAAAAACCGCTACACTTGAACTGAATTACAAAACAGAACAGAGTCACACGTTTAGAAAACACACTATGGCTGCTTAACGGGAAAGGTGAGGTGGGGTGAGGCATAAAACAAGGGTTTCAAATTCGCTCAGATACCGTTCCATACACCCAATATGTAATAGACAAGACCTACTCCTTGCTCAGTGAACAGGACTCAACACCCCCTATTCACCGCACAAGAATATGTCTGAGTAGTAAGAATCTTAAAACCTATGTATTGATATCTGTCTGGAAGTGAGTCAAGTGGGTGTAAAGCCGCATAAACACAGCCGTGAAAAGCAGCTAAACCCCATTATAAAAATAAATTACTTTTAAAAACCCGTAAAACAAAGACAGTGAAAGAGAGAGAAATTCTTACAAAATTCGTTCAGGGGCTGTGATGCAACCTGGATTGACCATATCTAGACCCACACCTGGATGAGACATAAGGGTGGACACTCTTGGGGCTGAGAGGTTGGGTGAGGTTGGGTGAGCAAACGCAGACCCTTTAAAGTAATACTGTGTGGTACCCATCCCATGGGTCCCAAATCTCCAGGTTCAAGGGCATCTTCCTACATCGAAAACATGCATGAGAAACCCAGAAGATGGTACACCGTGTGATTTTGAAAGGTTTCTAAAACGCACCCAATTTCTCATCTCCTTGTGCTCGGGTTCGCCTTTCCAGCTACTTTACTAGCAATCTCCCTACTTGGAGAATCAGCACCTTTAACCTCCTGTTCCCTACAGGTTGCAATTTGTCCTGAGGATGAACGGGAAGAGGGGCAACCAATGAGAGACTAGATCTAGGTGTTGGGACAGGCCCAGGTCACGCTATTTTCCCATCAGGAAGAAGAATTAACCACAGGCTCAGCCTGCCGCCAGGAACCAGAATAGGGCCTGAGGCAATCCCGCGCTTTTGCGGCCAGCTCCCAAAAAAGCGAGTTGAAAAATGGAGCTCAGGGACACTGCAATTCACAAACCCGCAGAGTTATAAATGATAACTCTCATCCACAGATATATTGAGGGAAGGCAACGAAGAGGATTTGAAAGCAAGGCAGAATTGCAGGAAACAGATTTCAGGAGGTAGATTCGAATCGCCTTTAAAGCACATGAAAAGCGGCAAAACGTCGACAATGATGCCCTTGGCCAAAAAGGGCGTATGCGTTTTTTCCTGAATATATTCAGGAAAAAACGCATACGCCCTTTTTGGCCAACCAAGCAACCTGGAAAGGCAAATCAGCGCTTCAAAGAAGTTTCGCTTCCCATCGGTCAAAAGGGTCATGCTGCAAAAAGTGTCAAAACCAGAAATGCAGGACAGGCCATGGAGAAATGGCAGCCTTGCTACGCTGATGGGCGGGATGTAAATTGCCAACAGCCACTCTGGAGAAGTGTATGGTGTGTCATGAAACATCGAAAAAACACAGCTTAGGGAGCATAGGGCACCTCCACTCATGGGCGTATAAATTGGGAAAACTAAAAATCAGCAAGACACAGGCACCCCAATGTTTAGGGCTGCTATGTTGACAAGAACCTCCACTTCATGACACCTTAAATATCCCAGGAAAGAGAAAAATGGATAAAGAAGTTGTGGTCCTTATGTACAAAGGAATATCACTCAGACATGAAATCAATGTCATAAGGCTAGTAGAAGCAAGATGAGTGGATTTAGGTATGACGATTCTAAGTGAAATAAGTCACACAGAAAAAGACACTTATCATAAGCTATCACTTATAGAGGGAATGTAAAAACCGCTACACTTGAACTGAATTACAAAACAGAACAGAGTCACACGTTTAGAAAACACACTATGGCTGCTTAACGGGAAAGGTGAGGTGGGGTGAGGCATAAAACAAGGGTTTCAAATTCGCTCAGATACTGTTCCATACACCCAATATGTAATAGACAAGACCTACTCCTTGCTCAGTGAACTGGACTCAACACCCCCTATTCACCGCACAAGAATATATCTGACTAGTAAGAATCGTAAAACCTATGTATTGATATCTCTCTGGAAGTGAGCCAAGTGGGTGTAAAGCCGCATAAACACAGCCGTGAAAAGCAGCTAAACCCCATTATAAAAATAAATTACTTTTAAAAACCCGTAAAACAAAGACAGTGAAAGAGAGAGAAATTCTTACAAAATTCGTTCAGGGGCTGTGATGCAACCTGGATTGACCATATCTAGACCCACAGCTGGATGAGACATAAGGGTGGACACTCTTGGGGCTGAGAGGTTGGGTGAGGTTGGGTGAGCAAACGCAGACCCTTTAAAGTAATACTGTGTGGTACCCATCCCATGGGTCCCAAATCTCCAGGTTCAAGGGCATCTTCCTACATCGAAAACATGCATGAGAAACCCAGAAGATGGTACACCGTGTGATTTTGAAAGGTTTCTAAAACGCACCCCATTTCTCATTTTCTTGTGCTCGGGTTCGCCTTTCCAGCTATTTTACTAGCAATCTCCCTACTTGGAGAATCAGCACCTTTAAGCTCCTGTTCCCTACAGGTTGCAATTTGTCCTGAGGATGAACGGGAAGAGGGGCAACCAATGAGAGATTAGATCTAGATGTTGGGACAGGCCCAGGTCACTCTATTTTCCCATCAGGAAGAAGAATTAACCACAGGCTCAGCCTGCCGCCAGGAACCAGAATAGGGCCTGAGGCAATCCCGCGATTTTGCGGCCAGCTACCAAAAAAGCGAGTTAAAAAATGGAGCTCAGGGACACTGCAATTCACAAACCCGCAGAGTTATAAATGATAACTCTCATCCACAGATATATTGAGGGAAGGCAACGAAGAGGATTTGAAAGCAAGGCAGAATTGCAGGAAACAGATTTCAGGAGGTAGATTCGAATCGCCTTTAAAGCACATGAAAAGCGGCAAAACGTCGACAATGATGCCCTTGGCCAAAAAGGGCGTATGCGTTTTTTCCTGAATATATTCAGGAAAAAACGCATACGCCCTTTTTGGCCAACCAAGCAACCTGGAAAGGCAAATCAGCGCTTCAAAGAAGTTTCGCTTCCCATCAGTCAAAAGGGTGATGCTGCAAAAAGTGTCAAAACCAGAAATGCAGGACAGGCCATGGAGAAATGGCAGCCTTGCTACGCTGATGGGCGGGATGTAAATTGCCAAAAGCCACTCTGGAGAAATGTACGGTGTGTCCTGAAACATCGAAAAAACACAGCTTAGGGAGCATAGGGCACGTCCACTCATGGGTGTATAAATTGGGAAAACTAAAAATCAGCAAGACACAGGCACCCCAATGTTTAGGGCTGCTATGTTGACAAGAACCTCCACTTCATGACACCTTAAATATCCCAGGAAAGAGAAAAATGGATAAAGAAGTTGTGGTCCTTATATACAAAGGAATATCCCTCAGACATGAAATCAATGTCATAAGGCTAGTAGAAGCAAGATGAGTGGATTTAGGTACGACGATTCTAAGTGAAATAAGTGACACAGAAAAAGACACTTATCATAAGCTATCACTTATAGAGGGAATGTAAAAACCGCTACACCTGAAATGAATTACAAAACATAACAGAGTCACACGTTTAGAAAACACACTATGGCTGCTTAACGGGAAAGGTGAGGTGGGGTGATGCATAAAACAAGGATTTCAAATTCGCTCAGATACCGTTCCATACACCCAATATGTAATAGAAAAGACCTACTCCTTGCTCAGTGAACTGGACTCAACACCCCCTATTCACCGCACAAGAATATATCTGACTAGTAAGAATCTTAAAACCTATGTATTGATATCTCTCTGGAAGTGAGCCAAGTGGGTGTAAAGCCGCATAAACACAGCCGTGAAAAGCAGCTAAACACCATTATAAAAATAAATTACTTTTAAAAACCCGTAAAACAAAGACAGTGAAAGAGAGAGAAATTCTTACAAAATTCGTTCAGGGGCTGTGATGCAACCTGGATTGACCATATCTAGACCCACACCGGGATGAGACATAAGGGTGGACACTCTTGGGGCTGAGAGGTTGGGTGAGGTTGGGTGAGCAAACTCAGTCCCTTTAAAGTAATACTGCGTGGTACCAATCCCATGGGTCCCAAATCTCCAGGTTCAAAGGCATCTTCCTACATAGAAAACATGCATGAGAAACCCAGAAGATGGTACACCGTTTGATTTTGAAAGGTTTCTAAAACGCACCCAATTTCTCATCTCCTTGTGCTCGGGTTCACCTTTCCAGCTACTTTACTAGCAATCTCCCTACTTGGAGAATCAGCACCTTTAACCTCCTGTTCCCTACAGGTTGCAATTTGTCCTGAGGATGAACGGGAAGAGGGGAAACAAATGAGAGACTAGATCTAGGTGTTGGGACAGGCACAGGTCACTCTATTTTCCCATCAGGAAGAAGAATTAAACACAGGCTCAGCCTGCCGCCAGGAACCAGAATAGGGCCTGAGGCAATCCCGAGCTTTTGCGGCCAGCTCCCAAGAAAGACAGTTGAAAAATGGAGCTCAGGGGCACTGCAATTCACAAACCTGCTGAGTTATAAATGATAACTCTCGTCCACAAATATATTGAGGGAAGGCAACGAAGAGGAGTTGAAAGCAAGGCAGAATTGCAGGAAACAGGTTTCAGGAGGTAGATTCGAATCGCCTTTAAAGCACATGAAAAGTGGCAAAACATCGACAGTGATGCCCTTGGCCAAAAAGGGCGTAAGCGTTTTTTCGTGAATATATTCAGGAAAAAACGCATACGCCCTTTTTGGCCAACCAAGCAACCTGGAAAGGCAAATCAGCGCTACAAAGAAGTCTCGCTTCCCATCGGTCTAAAGGGCCATGCTGATAAAAGTGTCAAAACCACAAATGCAGGACAGGCCATGGAGAAATTGGAGCCTTGCTACGCTGATGGGCGGGATGTAAATTGCCAGCAGCCACTCTGGAGAAGTGTACGGTGTGTCCTGAAACATCGAAAAAACACAGCTTAGGGAGCATAGGGAACGTCCACTCATGGGCGTATAAATTGGGAAAAATAAAAATCAGCAAGACACAGGCACCCCAAAGTTTAGGGCTGCTCTGTTGACAAGAACCTCCACTTCATGACACCTTAAATATCCCCGGAAAGAGAAAAATGGATAAAGAAGTTGTGGTCCTTATGTACAATGGAATATCACTCAGATATGAAATCAATGTCATAAGGCAAGTAGAAGCAAGATGAGTGAACTTAGGTACGACGATTCTAAGTGAAATAAGTCACACAGAAAAAGACACTTATCATAAGCTATCACTTATAGAGGGAATGTAAAAACCGCTACAGTTGAACTGAATTACAAAACAGAACAGACTCACACGTTTAGAAAACACACTATGGCTGCTTAACGGGAAAGGTGAGGTGGTGTGATGCATAAAACAAGTGTTTCAAATTAGCTCAGATACCGTTCCATACACCCAATATGTAATAGACAAGACCTACTCCTTGCTCAGTGAACTGGACTCAACACCCCCTATTCACCGCACAAGAATATATGTGACTAGTAAGAATCTTAAAACCTATGTATTGATATCTCTCTGGAAGTGAGTCAAGTGAGTGTAAATCCGCATAAACACAGCCGTGAAAAGCAGCTAAACCCCATTATAAAAATAAATTACTTTTAAAAACCCGTAAAACAAAGACAGTGAAAGAGAGAGAAATTCTTACAAAATTCGTTCAGAGGCTGTGATGCAACCTGGATTGACCATATCTAGACCCACAGCTGGATGAGACATAAGGGTGGACACTCTTGGGGATGAGAGGTTTGGTGAGGTTGGGTGAGCAAACGCAGACCCTTTAAAGTAATACTGTGTGGTACCCATCCCATGGGTCCCAAATGTCCAGGTTCAAGGGAATCTTCCTACATCGAAAACATGCATGAGAAACCTAGAAGATGGTACACCGTCTGAACGGGAAAGGTTTCTGAAACGCACCTCATTTCTCATCTCCTTGTGCTCGGGTTCGCCATTCCAGCTTCTTAACTAGTAATCTCCCTAGTTGGAGAAACAGCACCTTTAACCTCCTGTTCCATACAGGTTGCACTTTGTCCTGAGTATGAACGGGAAGAGGGGCAACCAATGAGAGACTAGATCTAGGTGTTGGGACAGGCACAGGTCACTCTATTTTCACATCAGGAAGAAGAATTAACCACAGGCTCAGCCTGCCGCCAGGAACCAGAATAGGGCCTGAGGCAATCCCGCGCTTCTGCGGCCACGTCCCAAAAAAGCCAGTTGAAAAATGGAGCACATGGGTACTGCAATTCACAAACCTGCAGAGTTATAAATGATAACTCTCGTCCACAAATATATTGAGGGAAGGCAACGAAGAGCATTTGAAAGCTAGGCAGAATTGCAGGAAACTGGTTTCAGGAGGTAGATTCGAATCGGCTTTAAAGCACATGAAAAGCGGCAAAACGTTGACAATGATGCCCTTGGCCAAAAAGGGCGTATGCGTTTATTCCTGAATATATTCAGGAAAAAACGCATACGCCCTTTTAGGCCAACCAAGCAACATGGAAAGGCAAATCAGCACTACAAAGGAGTCTCGCTTCGAATAGGTCAAAAGGGCCAAGCTGAAAAATGTGTCAAAACCACAAAAGCAGGACAGGCCATGGAGAAATGGGAGCCTTGCTACACTGATGGGCGGGATGTAAATTGCCAGCAGCCACTCTGGAGAAGTGTACGGTGTGGCCTTAAACATCGAAAAAACACAGCTTAGGGAGCATAGGGCACTTCCACTCATGGGCGTATAAATTGGGAAAACTAAAAATCAGCAAGACACAGGCACCCCAACGTTTAGGGCTGCTCTGTTGACAAGAACCTCCACTTCATGACACCTTAAATATCCCAGGAAAGAGAAAAATGGATAAAGAAGTTGCGGTCCTTATGTACAATGGAATATCACTCAGCCATGAAATCAATGTCATAAGGCTAGTAGCAGCATGATGAGTGGATTTAGGTACGACGACTCTAAGTGAAATAAGTCACACAGAAAAAGACACTTATCATAAGCTATCACGTATAGAGGGAATGTAAAAACTGCTACACTTGAACTGAATTACAAAAGAGAAGAGTCACACGTTTAGAAAACACACTATGGCTGCTTAACGGGAAAGGTGAGGTGGTGTGATGCATAAAACAAGGGTTTCAAATTAGCTCAGATACCGTTCCATACACCCAATATGTAATAGACAAGACCTACTCCTTGCTCAGTGAACTGGACTCAACACCCCCTATGCACCGCACAAGAATATATGTGACTAGTAAGAATCTTAAAACCTATGTATTGATATCTCTCTGGAAGTGTGTCAAGTGTGTGTAAAGCCGCATAAACACAGCCGTGAAAAGCAGGTAAACCCCATTATAAAAATAAATTAGTTTTAAAAACCCATGAAACAAAGACAGTGAAAGAGACAGAAATTCTTACAAAATTCATTCAGGGGCTGTGACGCAACCTGGATTGACCATATCTAGACCCACAGCTGGATGAGACATAAGGGTGGACATTCTTGGGGCTGAGAGTTTTGGTGAGGTTGGGTGAGCCAACACAGACCCTTTAAGGTAATACTGCGTGGTACCCATCCCATGGGTCGCAAATCTCCAGGTTCAAGGGCATCTTCCTACATCGAAAACTTGCATGAGGAACCCAGAAGATGGTACACCGTGTGATTTTGAAAGGTTTCTAAAACGCACCTCATTTCTCATCTCCTTGTGCTCGGGTTCGCCATTCCAGGTACTTCACTAGCAATCTCCCTACTTGGAGAATCAGCACCTTTAACCTCCTGTTCCGTACAGGTTTCAATTTGTCTTGAGGATGAACGGGAAGAGGGACAGCCAATGAGAGACTAGATCTAGGTGTTGGAACAGGCACAGGTCACTCTATTTTCTCATCAGGAAGAAGAAATAACCACAGGCTCAGCCTGCCACCCGGAACCAGAATAGGGCCTGAGGCAATCCCGCGCTTCTGCGGCCAGCTCCCAAAAAAGCCAGTTGAAAAACGGAGCACATGGGCACTGCAATTCACAACCCTGCAGAGTTATAAATGATAACTCTCGTCCACAAATATATTGAGGGAAGGCAACGAAGAGGATTTGAAAGCAAGGCAGAATTGCAGGAAACAGGTTTCAGGAGGTAGATTCGAATCGCCTTTAAAGCACATGAAAAGCGGCAAAACGTGGACAATGATGCCCTTGGCCAAAAAGGGCGTATGCGTTTTTTCCTGAATATATTCAGGAAAAAACGCATACGCCCTTTTTGGCCAACCAAGCAACATGGAAAGGCAAATCAGCACTACAAAGGAGTCTCACTTCGAATCGGTCAAAAGGGCCATGCTGAATAAAGTGTCAAAATCACAAAAGCAGGACAGGCCATGGAGAAATGGGAGCCTTGCTACACTGATGGGCGGGATGTAAATTGCCAGCAGCCACTCTGGAGAAGTGTACGGTGTGGCCTTAAACATCAAAAAAACACAGCTTAAGGAGCATAGGGCACTTCCACTCATGGGCGTATAAATTGGGAAAACTAAAAATCAGCAAGACACAGGCACCCCAAAGTTTAGGGCTGCTCTGTTGACAAGAACCTCCACTTCATGACACCTTAAATATCCCAGGAAAGAGAAAAATGGATAAAGAATTTGTGGTCCTTATGTACAATGGAATATCACTCAGCCATGAAATCAATGTCATAAGGCTAGTAGCAGCATGATGAGTGGATTTAGGTACGACGACTCTAAGTGAAATAAGTCACATAGAAAAAGTCACTTACCATAATCTATCACGTATAGAGGGAATGTAAAAACTGCTACACTTGAACTGAATTACAAAAGAGAACAGAGTCACACGTTTAGAAAACACACTATGGCAGCTTAACGGGAAAGGTGAGGTGGTGTGATGCATAAAACAAGGGTTTCAAATTAGCTCAGATACCGTTCCATACACCCAATATGTAATAGACAAGACCTACTCCTTGCTCAGTGAACTGGACTCAACACCCCCTATTCAACGCACAAGAATATATGTGACTAGTAAGAATCTTAAAACCTATGTATTGATATCTCTCTGGAAGTGTGTCAAGTGTGTGTAAAGCCGCATAAACACAGCCGTGAAAAGCAGCTAAACCCCATTATAAAAATAAATTAGTTTTAAAAACCCATGAAACAAAGACAGTGAAAGAGACAGAAATTCTTACAAAATTCATTCAGGGGCTGTGACGCAACCTGGATTGACCATATCTAGACCCACAGCTGGATGAGACATAAGGGTGGACATTCTTGGGGCTGAGAGGTTTGGTGAGGTTGGGTGAGCCAACACAGACCCTTTAAGGCAATACTGCGTGGTACCCATCCCATGGGTCCCAAATCTCCAGGTTCAAGGGCATCTTCCTACATCGAAGACTTGCATGAGGAACCCAGAAGATGGTACACCGTGTGATTTTGAAAGGTTTCTAAAACGCACCTCATTTCTCATCTCCTTGTGCTCGGGTTCGCCATTCCAGCTACTTCACTAGCAATCTCCCTACTTGGAGAATCAGCACCTTTAACCTCCTGTTCCGTACAGGTTGCAATTTGTCCTGAGGATGAACGGGAAGAGGGGCAGCCAATGAGAGACTAGATCTAGGTGTTGGGACAGGCACAGGTCACTCTATTTTCTCATCAGGAAGAAGAAATAACCACAGGCTCAGCCTGCCACCCGGAACCAGAATAGGGCCTGAGGCAATCCCGCGCTTCTGCGGCCAGCTCCCAAAAAAGCCAGTTGAAAAACGGAGCACATGGGCACTGCAATTCACAACCCTGCAGAGTTATAAATGATAACTCTCGTCCACAAATATATTGAGGGAAGGCAACGAAGAGGATTTGAAAGCAAGGCAGAATTGCAGGAAACAGGTTTCAGGAGGTAGATTCGAATCGCCTTTAAAGCACATGAAAAGCGGCAAAACGTGGACAATGATGCCCTCGGCCAAAAAGGGCGTATGCGTTTTTTCCTGAATATATTCAGGAAAAAACGCATACGCCCTTTTTGGCCAACCAAGCAACATGGAAAAGCAAATCAGCACTACAAAGGAGTCTCGCTTCGAATCGGTCAAAAGGCCCATGCTGAAAAAAGTGTCAAAACCACAAAAGCAGGACAGGCCATGGAGAAATGGGAGCCTTGCTACACTGATGGGCGGGATGTAAATTGCCAGCAGCCACTCTGGAGAAGTGTACGGTGTGGCCTTAAACATCGAAAAAACAGAGCTTAGGGAGCATAGGGCACTTCCACTCATGGGCGTACAAATTGGGAAAACTAAAAATCAGCAAGACACAGGCACCCCAAAGTTTAGGGCTGCTTTGTTGACAAGAACCTCCACTTCATGACACCTTAATTATCCCAGGAAAGTGAAAAATGGATAAAGAAGTTGTGGTCCTTATGTACAATGGAATATCACTCAGCCATGAAATCAATGTCATAAGGCTAGTAGCAGCATGATGAGTGGATTTAGGTACGACGACTCTAAGTGAAATAAGTCACACAGAAAAAGACACTTATCATAAGCTATCACGTATAGAGGGAATGTAAAAACTGCTACACTTGAACTGAATTACAAAAGAGAACAGAGTCACACGTTTAGAAAACACACTATGGCTGCTTAACGGGAAAGATGAGGTGGTGTGATGCATAAAACAAGGATTTCAAATTAGCTCAGATACCGTTCCATACACCCAATATGTAATAGACAAGACCTACTCCTTGCTCAGTGAACTGGACTCAACACCCCCTATTCACCGCACAAGAATATATCTGACTAGTGAGAATCTTAAAACCTATGTATTGATATCTCTCTGGAAGTGAGTCAAGTGTGTGTAAAGCCGCATAAACACAGCTGTGAAAAGCAGCTAAACCCCATTATAAAAATAAATTAGTTTTAAAAACCCATGAAACAAAGACAGTGAAAGAGAGAGAAATTCTTACAAAATTCATTCAGGGGTGTGACGCAACCTGGATTGACCATATCTAGAGCCACAGCTGGATGAGACATAGGGTGGACACTCTTGGGGCTGAGAGGTTTGGTGAGGTTGGGTGAGCCAACACAGACCCTTTAAGGTAATACTGTGTGGTACCCATCCCATGGGTCCCAAATCTCCAGGTTCAAGGGCATCTTCCTACATCGAAAACTTGCATGAGGAACCCAGAAGATGGTACACCGTGTGATTTTGAAAGGTTTCTAAAACGCACCTCATTTCTCATCTCCTTGTGCTCGGGTTCGCCATTCCAGCTATTTTAGTAGCAATCACCCTACTTGGAGAATCAGCACCTTTAACCTCCTGTTCCGTACAGGTTGCAATTTGTCCTGAGGATGAACGGGAAGAGGGGCAACCAATGAGAGACTAGATCTAGGTGTTGGGACAGGCACAGGTCACTCTATTTTCCCATCAGGAAAAAGAAATAACCACAGGCTCAGCCTGCCACCCAGAACCAGCATAGGGCCTGAGGCATACCCGCGCTTTTGCGGCCAGCTCCCAAAAAAGCGAGTTGAAAAATGGAGCTCAGGGGCACTGCAATTCACAAACCTGCAGAGTTATAAATGATAAGTCTCGTCCAAAAATATATTGAGGGAAGGCAACGAAGAGGATTTGAAAGCAAGGCAGAATTGCAGGAAACAGATTTCAGGAGGTAGATTCGAATCGCCTTTAAAGCACATGAAAATCGGCCAAACGTGGACAATGATGCCCTTGGGCAAAAAGGGCGTATGCGTTTTTTCCTGAATATATTCAGGAAAAAACGCATACGCCCTTTTTGGCCAACCAAGCAACCTGGAAAGGCAAATCAGCGCTACAAAGAAGTCTCGCTTCCCATCCATCAAAAGGGCCATGCTGATTAAAGTGTCAAAACCACAAATGCAGGACAGGCCATGGAGAAATTGGAGCCTTGCTACGCTGATGGGCGGGATATAAATTGTGAACAGCCACACTGGAGAAGTGTACGGTGTGCCCTGAAACATCGAAAAAACACAGTTTAGGGAGCATATGGCACTTCCACTCATGGGCTTATAAACTGGGAAAACTAAAAATCAGCAAGACACAGGCACCCCAAAGTTTCGGGCTGCTCTGTTGACAAGAACCTCCACTTCATGACACCTTAAATATCCCAGGAAAGAGAAAAATGGATAAAGAAGTTGTGGTCCTTATGTACAATGGAATATCACTCAGACATGAAATCAATGTCATAAGGCTAGTAGCAGCATGATGGGTGGATTTAGGTATGACGACTCTAAGGGAAATAAGTCACACAGAAAAAGAGACTTATCGTAAGCTATCACTTATAGAGGGAATGTAAAAACTGCTACACTTGAACTGAATTACAAAACAGAACAGAGTCACACGTTTAGAAAACACACTATGGCTGCTTAACGGGAAAGGTGAGGTGGGGTGATGCATAAAACAAGGGTTTCAAATTAGCTCAGATACCGTTCCATACACCCAATATGTAATAGACAAGACCTACTCCTTGCTCAGTGAACTGGACTCAACACCCCCTATTCATCGCACAAGTATATATCTGACTAGTAAGAATCTTAAAACCTATGTATTGATATCTCTCTGGAAGTGTGTCAATTGGGTGTAAAGCCGCATAAACACAGCCGTGAAAAGCAGCTAAACCCCATTATAAAAATAAATTAGTTTTAAAAACCCATGAAACAAAGACAGTGAAAGAGAGAGAAATTCTTACAAAATTCATTCAGTGGCTGTGACGCAACCTGGATTGACCATATCTAGAGCCACAGCTGGATGAGACATAAGGGTGGACACTCTTGGGGCTGAGAGTTTTGGTGAGGTTGGGTGAGCAAACGCAGACCCTTTAAAGTAATACTGTGTGGTACCCATCCCATGGGTCCCAAATCTCCAGTTTCAAGGGCGTCTTCCTGCATCGAAAACATGCATGAGAAACCCAGAAGATGGTACACCGTGTGATCGGGAAAGGTTTCTAAAACGCACCTCGTTTCTCATCTCCTTGTGCTCGGGTTCGCCATTCCAGATACTTTACTAGCAATCTCCCTTCTTGGAGAATCAGCACCTTTAACCTCCTGTTCTGTACAGGTTGCAATGTGTCCTGAGGATGAACGGGAAGAGGGGCAACCAATGAGAGACTAGATCTAGGTGTTGGGACAGGCACAGGTCACTCTATTTTCCCATCAGGAAGAAGAATTAAGCACAGGCTCAGCCTGCCGCCCGGAATCAGAATAGTGCCTGAGGCAATACCGCGATTTGAGGCCAGCTCCCAAAATAGCGAGTTGAAAAATGGAGCTGAGGGGCACTGCAATTCACAAACCTGCAGAATTATAAGTGATAACTCTCGTCCACAAATATATTGAGGGAAGGCAACGAAGAGGATTTGAAAGCAAGGCAGAACTGCAGGAAACAGATTTCAGGAGGTAGATTCAATTCGCCTTTAAAGCACATGAAAAGCGGCAAAACGTCGACAATGATGCCCTTGTCCAAAAAGGGCGTATGCGTTTTTTCCTGAATATATTCAGGAAAAAACGCATACGCCCTTTTTGGCCAACCAAGCAACCTGGAAAGGCAAATCAGCGCTACAAAGAAGTCTCGCTTCCCATCGGTCTAAAGGGCCATGCTGATAAAAGTGTCAAAACCACAAATGCAGGACAGGCCATGGAGAAATTGGAGCCTTGCTACGCTGATGGGCGGGATGTAAATTGCCAGCAGCCACTCTGGAGAAGTGTACGGTGTGTCCTGAAACATCGAAAAAACACAGCTTAGGGAGCATAGGGAACGTCCACTCATGGGCGTATAAATTGGGAAAAATAAAAATCAGCAAGACACAGGCACCCCAAAGTTTAGGGCTGCTCTGTTGACAAGAACCTCCACTTCATGACACCTTAAATATCCCCGGAAAGAGAAAAATGGATAAAGAAGTTGTGGTCCTTATGTACAATGGAATATCACTCAGATATGAAATCAATGTCATAAGGCAAGTAGAAGCAAGATGAGTGAACTTAGGTACGACGATTCTAAGTGAAATAAGTCACACAGAAAAAGAGACTTATCGTAAGCTATCACTTATAGAGGGAATGTAAAAACCGCTACACTTGAACTGAATTACAAAACAGAACAGAGTCACACGTTTAGAAAACACACTATGGCTGCTTAACGGGAAAGGTGAGGTGGGGTGATGCATAAAACAAGGGTTTCAAATTAGCTCAGATACCGTTCCATACACCCAATATGTAATAGACAAGACCTACTCCTTGCTCAGTGAACTGGACTCAACACCCCCTATTCACCGCACAAGTATATATCTGACTAGTAAGAATCTTAAAACCTATGTATTGATATCTCTCTGGAAGTGTGTCAATTGGGTGTAAAGCCGCATAAACACAGCCGTGAAAAGCAGCTAAACCCCATTATAAAAATAAATTAGTTTTAAAAACCCGTAAAACAAAGACAGTGAAAGAGAGAGAAATTCTTACAAAATTCGTTCAGGGGCTGTGATGCAACCTGGATTGACCATATCTAGACCCACAGCTGGATGAGAAATAAGGTTGGACACTCTTGGGGCTGACAGGTTGGGTGAGGTTGGGTGAGCAAACGCAGACCCTTTAAAGTAATACTGCGTGGTACCCATCCCATGGGTCCCAAATCTCCAGTTTCAAGGGCATCTTCCTACATCGAAAACATGCATGAGAAACTCAGAAGATGGTACACCGTGTGATTTTGAAAGGTTTCTAAAACGCACCCCATTTCTCACCTCTTTGTGCTCGGGTTCGCCTTTCCAGCTAATTTACTAGCAATCTCCCTACTTGCAGAATCAGCACCTTTAAGCTCCTGATCCATACAGGTTGCAATTTGTCCTGAGGATGAACGGGAAGAGGGGCAACCAATGAGAGACTAGATCTAGGTGTTGGGACAGGCACAGGTCACTCTATTTTCCCATCAGGAAGAAGAATTAAGCACAGGCTCAGCCTGCCGCCCGGAATCAGAATAGTGCCTGAGGCAATCCCGCGATTTGAGGCCAGCTCCCAAAAAAGCGAGTTGAAAAATAGAGCTGAGGGGCACTGCAATTCACAAACCTGCAGAATTATAAATGATAACTCTCGTCCACAAATATATTGAGGGAAGGCAACGAAGAGGATTTGAAAGCAAGGCAGAACTGCAGGAAACAGATTTCAGGAGGTAGATTCAAATCGCCTTTAAAGCACATGAAAAGCGGCAAAACGTCGACAATGATGCCCTTGGCCAAAAAGGGCGTATGCGTTTTTTCCTGAATATATTCAGGAAAAAACGCATACGCCCTTTTTGGCCAACCAAGCAACCTGGAAAGGCAAATCAGCGCTACAAAGAAGTCTCGCTTCCCATTGGTCTAAAGGGCCATGCTGATAAAAGTGTCAAAACAACAAATGCAGGACAGGCCATGGAGAAATTGGAGCCTTGCTACGCTGATGGGCGGGATGTAAATTGCCAGCAGCCACTCTGGAGAAGTGTACGGTGTGTCCTGAAACATCGAAAAAACACAGCTTAGGGAGCATAGGGAACGTCCACTCATGGGCGTATAAATTGGGAAAACTAAAAATCAGCAAGACACAGGCACCCCAAAGTTTAGGGCTGCTCTGTTGACAAGAACCTCCACTTCATGACACCTTAAATATCCCCGGAAAGAGAAAAATGGATAAAGAAGTTGTGGTCCTTATGTACAATGGAATATCACTCAGATATGAAATCAATGTCATAAGGCAAGTAGAAGCAAGATGAGTGAACTTAGGTACGACGATTCTAAGTGAAATAAGTCACACAGAAAAAGACACTTATCATAAGCTATCACTTATAGAGGGAATGTAAAAACCGCTACAGTTGAAATGAATTACAAAACAGAACAGACTCACACGTTTAGAAAACACACTATGGCTGCTTAACGGGAAAGGTGAGGTGGGGTGATGCATAAAACAAGGGTTTCAAATTCGCTCAGATACCGTTCCATACACCCAATATGTAATAGACAAGACCTACTCCTTGCTCAGTGAACTGGACTCAACACCCCCTATTCACCGCACAAGAATATATGTGACTAGAAAGAATCTTAAAACCTATGTATTGATATCTCTCTGGAAGTGAGTCAAGTGAGTGTAAATCCGCATAAACACAGCCGTGAAAAGCAGCTAAACCCCATTATAAAAATAAATTACTTTTAAAAACCCGTAAAACAAAGACAGTGAAAGAGAGAGAAATTCTTACAAAATTCGTTCAGAGGCTGTGATGCAACCTGGATTGACCATATCTAGACCCACAGCTGGATGAGACATAAGGGTGGACACTCTTGGGGATGAGAGGTTTGGTGAGGTTGGGTGAGCAAACGCAGACCCTTTAAAGTAATACTGTGTGGTACCCATCCCATGGGTCCCAAATGTCCAGGTTCAAGGGAATCTTCCTACATCGAAAACATGCATGATAAACCTAGAAGATGGTACACCGTCTGAACGGGAAAGGTTTCTGAAACGCACCTCATTTCTCATCTCCTTGTGCTCGGGTTCGCCATTCCAGCTTCTTAACTAGTAATCTCCCTACTTGGAGAAACAGCACCTTTAACCTCCTGTTCCATACAGGTTGCACTTTGTCCTGAGGATGAACGGGAAGAGGGGCAACCAATGAGAGACTAGATCTAGGTGTTGGGACAGGCACAGGTCACTCTATTTTCACATCAGGAAGAAGAATTAACCACAGGCTCAGCCTGCCGCCAGGAACCAGAATAGGGCCTGAGGCAATCCCGCGCTTCTGCGGCCACCTCCCAAAAAAGCCAGTTGAAAAATGGAGCACATGGGTACTGCAATTCACAAACCTGCAGAGTTATAAATAATAACTCTCGTCCACAAATATATTGAGGGAAGGCAACGAAGAGCATTTGAAAGCAAGGCAGAATTGCAGGAAACTGGTTTCAGGAGGTAGATTCGAATCGGCTTTAAAGCACATGAAAAGCGGCAAAACGTCGACAATGATGCCCTTGGCCAAAAAGGGCGTATGCGTTTTTTCCTGAATATATTCAGGAAAAAACGCATACGCCCTTTTTGGCCAACCAAGCAACCTGGAAAGGCAAATCAGCGCTACAAAGAAGTCTCGCTTCCCATCGGTCAAAAGGGCCATGCTGAAAAATGTGTCAAAACCACAAAAGCAGGACGGGCCATGGAGAAATGGGAGCCTTGCTACGCTGATGGGCGGGACGTTAATTGCCAGCAACCACTCTGGAGAAGTGTACGGTGTGGCCTTAAACATCGAAAAAACACAGCTTATGGAGCATAGGGCACTTCCACTCATGGGCGTATAAATTGGGAAAATTAAAAATCAGCAAGACACAGGCAAACCAAAGTTTAGGGCTGCTCTGTTGACAAGAACCTCCACTTCATGACACCTTAAATATCCCAGGAAAGAGAAAAATGGATAAAGAAGTTGTGGTCCTTATGTACAATGGAATATCACTCAGCCATGAAATCAATGTCATAAGGCTAGAAGCAGCATGATGAGTGGATTTAGGTACGATGACTCTAAGTGAAATAAGTCACACCGAAATAGACACTTATCATAAGCTATCACTTATAGAGGGAATGTAAAAACTGCTACACATGAACTGAATTACAAAAGAGAACAGAGTCACAGGTTTAGAAAACACACTATGGCTGCTTAACGGGAAAGGTGAGGTGGTGTGATACATAAAACAAGGGTTTCAAATTAGCTCAGATACCGTTCCATACACCCAATATGTAATAGACAAGACCTACTCCTTGCTCAGTGAACTGGACTCAACACCCCCTATTCACCGCACAAGTATATATCTGACTAGTAAGAATCTTAAAACCTATGTATTGATATCTCTCTGGAAGTGTGTCAAGTGGGTGTAAAGCCGCATAAACACAGCCGTGAAAAGCAGCTAAACCCCATTATAAAAATAAATTACTTTTAAAAACCCGTAAAACAAAGACAGTGAAAGAAGAGAAATTCTTACACAATTCGTTCAGGGGTTGTGATGCAACCTGGATTGACCATATCTAGACCAACAGCTGGATGAGACCTAAGGGTGGACACTCTTGGGGCTGACAGGTTTGGTGAGGTTGGGTGAGCAAACGCAGACCCTTTAAAATAATACTGTGTGGTACCCATCCCATGGGTCCCAAATCTCCAGTTTCAAGGGCATCTTCCTGCATCGAAAACATGCATGAGAAACCCAGAAGATGGTACACCGTGTGATCGGGAAAGGTTTCTAAATCGCACCTCATTTCTCATCTCCTTGTGCTCGGGTTCGCCATTCCAGCTACTTTACTAGCAATCTCCCTTCTTGGAGAAAAAGCACCTTTAACCTCCTGATCTGTACAGGTTGCAATTTGTCCTGAGGAAGAACGGGAAGAGGGGCAACCAATGAGAGACTAGATCTAGGTGTTGGGACAGGCACAGGTCACTCTATTTTCCCGTCAGGAAGAAGAATTAACCACAGGCTCAGCCTGCCGCCCGGAACCAGAATAGGGCCTGAGGCAATCCCGCGCTTCTGCGGCCAGCTCCCAAAAAAGCCAGTTGAAAAATGCAGCACATGGGCACTGCAATTCACAAACCCGCAGAGTTATAAATGATAACTCTCGTCCACAAATATATTGAGGGAAGGCAACGAAGAGGATTTGAAAGCAAAGCAGAATTGCAGGAAACAGGTTTCAGGAGGTAGATTCGAATCACCTTTAAAGCACATGAAAGGTGGCATAACGTCGACAATGATGCCCTTGGCCAAAAAGGGCGTATGCGTTTTTTCCTGAATATATTCAGGAAAAAACGCATACGCCCTTTTTGGCCAACCAAGCAACCTGGAAAGGCAAATCAGCGCTACAATGAAGTCTCGCTTCCCATCGGTCAAAAGGGCCATGCTGCAAAAAGTGTCAAAACCAGAAATGCAGGACAGGCCATGGAGAAATGGCAGCCTTGCTACGCTGATGGGAGGGATGTAAATTGCCAACAGCCACTCTGGAGAAGTGTACGGTGTGTCCTGAAACATCGAAAAAACACAGCTTAGGGAGCATAGGGCACGTCCACTCATGGGCGTATAAATTGGGAAAACTAAAAATCAGCAAGACACAGGCACCCCAAAGTTTAGGGCTGCTCTGTTGACAAGAACCTCCACTTCATGACACCTTAAATATCCCAGGAAAGAGAAAAATGGATAAAGAAGTTGTGGTCCTTATGTACAATGGAATATCACTCAGACATGAAATCAATGTCATAAGGCTAGTAGAAGCAAGATGAGTGGATTTAGGTACGACGATTCTAAGTGAAATAAGTCATACAGAAAAAGTCACTTATCATAAGCTATCACTTATAGAGGGAATGTAAAAACTGCTACACTTGAACTGAATTACAAAACAGAACAGAGTCACACGTTTAGAAAACACACTATGGCTGCTTAACGGGAAAGGTGAGGTGGGGTGATGCATAAAACAAGGGTTTCAAATTCGCTCAGATACCGTTCCATACACCCAATATGTAATAGACAAGACCTACACCTTGCTCAGTGAACTGGACTCAACACCCCCTATTCACCGCACAAGAATATATCTGACTAGTAAGAATCGTAAAACCTATGTATTGATATCTCTCTGGAAGTGAGTCAAGTGGGTGTAAAGCCGCATAAACACAGCCGTGAAAAGCAGCTAAACCCCATTATAAAAATAAATTACTTTGAAAAACCCGTAAAACAAAGACAGTGAAAGAGAGAGAAATTCTTACAAAATTCGTTCAGGGGCTGTGATGCAACCTGGATTGACCATATCTAGACCCACAGCTGGATGAGACATAAGGTTGGACACTCTTGGGGCTGACAGGTTGGGTGAGGTTGGGTGAGCAAACGCAGACCCTTTAAAGTAATACTGCGTGGTACCCATCCCATGGGTCCCAAATCTCCAGTTTCAAGGGCATCTTCCTACATCGAAAACATGCATGAGAATCTCAGAAGATGGTACACCGTGTGATTTTGAAAGGTTTCTAAAACGCACCCCATTTCTCACCTCTTTGTGCTCGGGTTCGCCTTTCCAGCTACTTTACTAGCAATCTCCCTACTTGCAGAATCAGCACCGTTAAGCTCCTGATCCATACAGGTTGCAATTTGTCCTGAGGATGAACGGGAAGAGGGGCAACCAATGAGAGACTATATCTAGGTGTTGGGACAGGCACAGGTCACTCTATTTTCCCATCAGGAAGAACAATTAACCACAGGCTCAGCCTGCCGCCCAGAAGCACAATAGCGCCTGAGGCAATACTGCGCTTTTGCGGCCAGCTCCCAAAAAAGCGAGTTGAAAAATGGAGCTCAGGGACACTGCAATTCACAAACCCGCAGAGTTATAAATGATAACTCTCATCCACAGATATATTGAGGGAATGGAACGAAGAGGATTTGAAAGCAAGGCAGAATTGCAGGAAACAGATTTCAGGAGGTAGATTCGAATCGCCTTTAAAGCACATGAAAATCGGCCAAACGTGGACAATGATGCCCTTGGGCAAAAAGGGCGTATGCGTTTTTTCCTGAATATATTCAGGAAAAAACGCATACGCCCTTTTTGGCCAACCAAGCACCCTGGAAAGGCAAATCAGCGCTACAAAGAAGTCTCGCTTCCCATCGGTCAAAAGGGCCATGCTAAAAAAGTGTCAAAACCAGAAATGCAGGACAGGCCATGGAGAAATGGCAGCCTTGCTACGCTGATAGGCGGGATGTTAATTGCAAACAGCCACTCTGGATAAGTGTACGGTGTGTCCTGAAACATCGAAAAAACACAGCTTAGGGATCATAGGGCACGTCCACTCATGGGCGTATAAATTGGGAAAACTAAAAATCAGCAAGACACAGGCACCCCAAAGTTTAGGGCTGCTCTGTTGACAAGAACCTCCAGTTCATGACACCTTAAATATCCCAGGAAAGAGAAAAATGGATAAAGAAGTTGTGGTCCTTATGTACAATGGAATATCACTCAGACATGAAATCAATGTCATAAGGCTAGGAGAAACAAGATGAGTGGATTTAGGTACGACGATTCCAAGTGAAATAAGTCACACAGAAAAAGACACTTATCATAAGGTATCACTTATAGAGGGAATGTAAAAACCGCTACACTTGAACTGAATTACAAAACAGAACAGAGTCACACGTTTAGAAAACACACTATGGCTGCTTAACGGGAAAGGTGAGGTGGGGTGATGCATAAAACAAGGGTTTCAAATTCGCTCATATACCGTTCCATACACCCAATATGTAATAGAAAAGACCTACTCCTTGCTCAGTGAACTGGACACAACACCCCCTATTCACCGCACAAGAATATACGTGACTAGTAAGAATCTTAAAACCTATGTATTGATATGTGTCTGGAAGTGAGTCAAGTGGGTGTAAAGCAGCTTAAACACAGCCGTGAAAAGCAGCTAAACCCCATTATAAAAATAAATTACTTTTAAAAACCCGTAAAACAAAGACAGTGAAAGAGAGAGAAATTCTTACAAAATTCGTTCAGGGGCTGTGATGCAACCTGGATTGACCATATCTAGACCCACAGCTGGATGAGACATAAGGGTGGACACTCTTGGGGCTGAGAGGTTTGGTGAGGTTGGGTGAGCAAACGCAGACCCTTTAAAGTAATACTGCGTGGTACCCATCCCATGGGTCCCAAATCTCCAGGTTCAAGGGCATCTTCCTACGTCGAAAACATGCATGAGAAACCCAGAAGATGGTACACCGTGTGATTTTGAAAGGTTTCCAAAATGAACCACATTTCTCATCTCCTTGTGCTGGGGTTCGCCTTTCCAGCTACTTTACTAGCAATCTCCCTACTTGGAGAATCAGCACCTTTAAGCTCCTGTTCCCTACAGGTTGCAATTTGTCCTGAGGATGAACGGGAAGACGGGCAACCAATGAGAGACTAGATCTAGGTGTTGGGACAGGCACAGGTCACTCTATTTTCCCATCAGGAAGAAGAATTAAACACAGGTTCAGCCTGCCGCCGGGAACCAGAATAGGGCCTGAGGCAATCCCGTGCTTTTGCGGCCAGCTCCCAAAAAAGACAGTTGAAAAATGGAGCTCAGGGGCACTGCAATTCACAAACCTGCTGAGTTATAAATGATAACTCTCGTCCACAAATATATTGAGGGAAGGCAACGAAGAGGATTTGAAAGCAAGGCAGAATTGCAGGAAACAGGTTTCAGGAGGTAGATTCGAATCGCCTTTAAAGCACATGAAAGGTGGCAAAACGTCGACAATGATGACCTTGGCCAAAAAGGGCGTATGCGTTGTTTCCTGAATATATTCAGGAAACAACGCATACGCCCTTTTTGGCCAACCAAGCAACCTGGAAAGGCAAATCAGCGTTACCAAGAATTCTCGCTTCCCATCGGTCAAAAGGGCCATGCTGCAAAAATTTTCAAAACCAGAAATGCAGGACAGGCCATGGAGAAATGGCAGCCTTGCTACGCTGATGGGAGGGATGTAAATTGCCAACAGCCACTCTGGAGAAGTGTACGGTGTGTCCTGAAACATCGAAAAAACACAGCTTAGGGAGCATAGGGCACGTCCACTCATGGGCGTATAAATTGGGAAAAATAAAAATCAGCAAGACACAGGCACCCCAAAGTTTAGGGCAGCTCTGTTGACAAGAACCTCCACTTCATGACACCGTAAATATCCCAGGAAAGAGAAAAATGGATAAAGAAGTTGTGGTCCTTATGTACAATGGAATATCACTCAGACATGAAATCAATGTCATAAGGCTAGTAGAAGCAAGATGAGTGGATTTAGGAACGACGATTCTAAGTGAAATAAGTCACACAGAAAAAGACACTTATCATAAGCTATCACTTAGAGAGGGAATGTAAAAACCGCTACACTTGAACTGAATTACAAAACAGAATAGAGTCACACGTTTAGAAAACACACTATGGCTGCTTAACGGGAAAGGTGAGGTGGGGTGTTGCATAAAACAAGGGCTTCAAATTCGCTCAGATACCGTTCCATACACCCAATATGTAATAGACAAGACCTACTCCTTGCTCAGTGAACTGGACTCAACACCCCCTATTCACCGCACAATAATATGTCTGACTAGTAAGAATCGTAAAACCTATGTATTGATATCTCTCTGGAAGTGAGTCAAGTGGGTGTAAAGCCGCATAAACACAGCCGTGAAAGGCAGCTAAACCCCATTATAAAAATAAATTACTTTTAAAAACCCGTAAAACAAAGACAGTGAAAGAGAGAGAAATTCTTACATAATTCGTTCAGGGGCTTTGATGCAACCTGGATTGACCATATCTAGACCCACAGCTGGATGAGACATAAGGGTGGACACTCTTGGGGCTGAGAGGCTGGGTGAGGTTGGGTGAGCAAACGCAGAACCTTTAAAGTAATACTGCGTGGTACCCATCCCATGGGTCCCAAATCTCCAGGTTCAAGGGCATCTTCCTACATCGAAAACATGCATGAGAAACCCAGTATAAGGTACACCGTGTGATTTTGAAAGGTTTCTAAAACGCACCTCATTTCTCATCTCCTTGTGCTCGGGTTCGCCATTCCAGGTACTTTACTAGCAATCTCCCTACTTGGAGAATCAGCACCTTTAACCTCCTGTTCTGTACAGGTTGCAATTTGTCCTGAGGATGAACGGGAAGAGGGGCAACCAATGAGAGACTAGATCTAGGTGTTGGGACAGGCACAGGTCACTCTATTTTCCCATCAGGAAGAAGAATTAACCACAGGCTCAGCCTGCCCCCCGGAACCTGAATAGGGCCTGAGGCAATCCCGTGCTTTTGCGGCCAGCTCCCAAAAAAGACAGTTGAAAAATGGAGCTCAGGGGCACTGCCATTCACAAACCCGCAGAGTTATAAATGGTAACTCTCGTCAACAAATATATTGAGGGAAGGCAACGAAGAGGATTTGAAAGCAAGGCAGAATTGCAGGAAACATGTTTCAAGAGGTAGATTCGAATCGCCTTTAAAGCACATGAAAAGTGGCAAAATGTCGACAGTGATTCCCTTGGCCAAAAAGGGCGTATGCGTTTTTTCCTGAATATATTCAGGAAAAGACGGATACGCCCTTTTTGGCCAACCAAGCAACCTGGAAAGGCAGATCAGCGCTACAAAGAAGTCTCGCTTCCCATCGGTCAAAAGGGCCATGCTGCAAAAAGTGTCAAAACCAGAAATGCAGGACAGGCCATGGAGAAATGGCAGCCTTGCTACGCTGATGGGCGGGATGTAAATTGCCAAGAGCCACTCTGGAGAAGTGTACGGTGTGTCCTGAAACATCGAAAAAACAGCTTAGGGAGCATAGGGCACGTGCACTCATGGGCGTATAAATTGGGAAAACTAAAAATCAGCAAGACACAGGCACCCCAATGTTTAGGGCTGCTATGTTGACAAGAACCTCCACTTCATGACACCTTAAATATCCCAGGAAAGAGAAAAATGGATAAAGAAGTTGTGGTCCTTATGTACAAATGAATATCACTCAGACATGAAATCAATGTCATAAGGCTAGTAGAAGCAAGATGAGTGGATTTAGGTATGACGATTCTAAGTGAACTAAGTCACACAGAAAAAGACACTTATCATAAGCTATTACTTATAGAGGGAATGTAAAAACCGCTACACTTGAACTGAATTACAAAGGGAACAGAGTCACACGTTTAGAAAACACACTATGGCTGCTTAACGGGAAAGGTGAGGTGGGGTGATGCATAAAACAAGGGTTTCAAATTCGCTCAGATACCGTTCCATACACCCAATATGTAATAGACAAGGCCTACTCCTTGCTCAGTGAACTGGACTCAACACCCCCTATTCACCGCACAAGAATATATCTGACTAGTAATAATCGTAAAACCTATGTATTGATATCTCTCTGGAAGTGATTCAAGTGGGTGTAAAGCCGCATAAACACAGCCGTGAAAAGCAGCTAAACCCCATTATAAAAATAAATTACTTTTAAAAACCCGTAAAACAAAGACAGTGAAAGAGAGAGAAATTCTTACAAAATTCGTTCAGGGGCTGTGATGCAACCTGGATTGACCATATCTAGACCCACAGCTGGATGAGACATAAGGTTGGACACTCTTGGGGCTGACAGGTTGGGTGAGGTTGGGTGAGCAAACGCAGACCCTTTAAAGTAATACTGCGTGGTACCCATCCCATGGGTCCCAAATCTCCAGGTTCAAGGGCATCTTCCTACATCGAAAACATGCATGAGAAACTCAGAAGATGGTACACCGTGTGATTTTGAAAGGTTTCTAAAACGCACCCCATTTCTCACCTCCTTGTGCTCGGGTTCGCCTTTCCAGCTACTTTACTAGCAATCTCCCTACTTGCAGAATCAGCACCTTTAAGCTCCTAATCCATACAGGTTGCAATTTGTCCTGAGGATGAACGGGAAGAGGGGCAACCAATGAGAGACTAGATCTAGGTGTTGGGACAGGCACAGGTTACTTTATTTTCCCATCAGGAAGAAGAATTAACCACAGGCTCAGCCTGCCGCCCAGAAGCACAATAGCGCCTGAGGCAATACTGCGCTTTTGCGGACAGCTCCCAAAAAAGCGAGTTGAAAAATGGAGCTCAGGGACACTGCAATTCACAAACCCGCAGAGTTATAAATGATAACTCTCATCCACAGATATATTGAGGGAATGGAACGAAGAGGATTTGAAAGCAAGGCAGAATTGCAGGAAACAGATTTCAGGAGGTAGATTCGATTTGCCTTTAAAGCACATGAAAAGCGGCAAAAGGTCGACAATGATGCCCTTGGCCAAAAAGGGCGTATGCGTTTTTTCCTGAATATATTCAGGAAAAAACGCATACGCCCTTTTTGGCCAACCAAACACCCTGGAAAGGCAAATCAGCGCTACAAAGAAGTCTCGCTTCCCATCGGTCAAAAGGGCCATGCTGCAAAAAGTGTCAAAACCAGAAATGCAGGACAGGCCATGGAGAAATGGCAGACTTGCTACGCTGATAGGCGGGATGTTAATTGCCAACAACCACTCTGGAGAGGTGTACGGTGTGTCCTGAAACATCGAAAAAACACAGCTTAGGGAGCATAGGGCACGTCCACTCATGGGCGTATAAATTGGGAAAACTAAAAATCAGCAAGACACAGGCACCCCAAAGTTTAGGGCTGCTCTGTTGACAAGAACCTCCAGTTCATGACACCTTAAATATCCCAGGAAAGAGAAAAATGGATAAAGAATTTGTGGTCCTTATGTACAATGGAATATCACTCAGACATGAAATCAATGTCATAAGGATAGGAGAAGCAAGATGAGTGGATTTAGGTACGACGATTCCAAGTGAAATAAGTCACACAGAAAAAGACACTTATCATAAGGTATCACTTATAGAGGGAATGTAAAAACCGCTACACTTGAACTGAATTACAAAACAGAACAGAGTCACACGTTTAGAAAACACACTATGGCTGCTTAACGGGAAAGGTGAGGTGGGGTGATGCATAAAACAAGGGTTTCAAATTCGCTCAGATACCGTTCCATACACCCAATATGTAATAGACAAGACCTACTCCTTGCTCAGTGAACTGGACACAACACCCCCTATTCACCGCACAAGAATATACGTGACTAGTAAGAATCTTAAAACCTATGTATTGATACGTGTCTGGAAGTGAGTCAAGTGGGTGTAAAGCCGCTTAAACACAGCCGTGAAAAGCAGCTAAACCCCATTATAAAAATAAATTACTTTTAAAAACCCGTAAAACAAAGACAGTGAAAGAGAGAGAAATTCTTACAAAATTCGTTCAGGGGCTGTGATGCAACCTGGATTGACCATATCTAGACCCACAGCTGGATGAGACATAAGGGTGGACACTGTTGGGGCTGAGAGGTTTGGTGAGGTTGGGTGAGCAAACGCAGACCCTTTAAAGTAATACTGCGTGGTACCCATCCCATGGGTCCCAAATCTCCAGGTTCAAGGGCATCTTCCTACATCGAAAACATGCATGAGAAACCCAGAAGATGGTACACCGTGTGATTTTGAAAGGTTTCCAAAATGAACCACATTTCTCATCTCCTTGTGCTGGGGTTCGCCTTTCCAGCTACTTTACTAGCAATCTCCCTATTTGGAGAATCAGCACCTTTAAGCTCCTGTTCCCTACAGGTTGCAATTTGTCCTGAGGATGAACGGGAAGACGGGCAACCAATGAGAGACTAGATCTAGGTGTTGGGACAGGCACAGGTCACTCTATTTTCCCATCAGGAAGAAGAATTAAACACAGGTTCAGCCTGCCGCCGGGAACCAGAATAGGGCCTGAGGCAATCCCGTGCTTTTGCGGCCAGCTCCCAAACAAGACAGTTGAAAAATGGAGCTCAGGGGCACTGCAATTCACAAACCTGCTGAGTTATAAATGATAACTCTCGTCCACAAATATATTGAGGGAAGGCAACGAAGAGGATTTGAAAGCAAGGCAGAATTGCAGGAAACAGGTTTCAGGAGGTAGATTCGAATCGCCTTTAAAGCACATGAAGGGTGGCAAAACGTCGACAATGATGACCTTGGCCAAAAAGGGCGTATGAGTTGTTTCCTGAATATATTCAGGAAAAAACGCATACGCCCTTTTTGGCCAACCAAGCAACCTGGAAAGGCAAATCAGCGCTACCAAGAATTCTCGCTTCCCATCGGTCAAAAGGGCCATGCTGCAAAAATTTTCAAAACCAGAAATGCAGGACAGGCCATGGAGAAATGGCAGCCTTGCTACGCTGATGGGAGGGATGTAAATTGCCAACAGCCACTCTGGAGAAGTGTACGGTGTGTCCTGAAACATCAAAAAAACACAGCTTAGGGAGCATAGGGCACGTCCACTCATGGGCGTATAAATTGGGAAAACTAAAAATCAGCAAGACAGAGGCACCCCAAAGTTTAGGGCAGCTCTGTTGACAAAAACCTCCACTTCATGACACCGTAAATACCCCAGGAAAGAGAAAAATGGATAAAGAAGTTGTGGTCCTTATGTACAATGGAATATCACTCAGACATGAAATCAATGTCATAGGCTAGTAGAAGCAAGATGAGTGGATTTAGGAACGACGATTCTAAGTGAAATAAGTCACACAGAAAAAGACACTTATCATAAGCTATCACTTAGAGAGGGAATGTAAAAACCGCTACACTTGAACTGAATTACAAAACAGAACAGAGTCACACGTTTAGAAATCACACTATGGCTGCTTAACGGGAAAGGTGAGTTGGGGTGATGCATAAAACAAGGGTTTCAAATTCACTCAGATACCGTTCCATACACCCAATATGTAATAGACAAGACCAACTCCTTGCTCAGTGAACTGGACTCAACACCCCCTATTCACCGCACAATAATATGTCTGACTAGTAAGAAGCGTAAAACCTATGTATTGATATCTCTCTGGAAGTGAGTCAAGTGGGTGTAAAGCCGCATAAACACAGCCATGAAAGGCAGCTAAACCCCATTATAAAAATAAATTACTTTTAAAAACCCGTAAAAGAAAGACAGTGAAAGAGAGAGAAATTCTTACATAAATCGTTCAGGGGCTTTGATGCAACCTGGATTGACCATATCTAGACCCACAGCTGGATGAGACATAAGGGTGGACACTCTTGGGGCTGAGAGGTTGGGTGAGGTTGGGTGAGCAAACGCAGAACCTTTAAAGTAATACTGCGTGGTACCCATCCCATGGGTCCCAAATCTCCAGGTTCAAGGGCATCTTCCTACATCGAAAACATGCATGAGAAACCCAGAATAAGGTACACCATGTGATTTTGAAAGGTTTCTAAAACGCACCTCATTTCTCATCTCCTTGTGCTCGGGTTCGCCATTCCAGGTACTTTACTAGCAATCTCCCTACTTGGAGAATCAGCACCTTTAACCTCCTGTTCTGTACAGGTTGCAATTTGTCCTGAGGATGAACGGGAAGAAGGGCAACCAATGAGAGACTAGATCTAGGTGTTGGGACAGGCACAGGTCACTCTATTTTCCCATCGGGAAGAAGAATTAACCACAGGCTCAGCCTGCCCCCCGGAACCTGAATAGGGCCTGAGGCAATCCCGTGCTTTTGCGGCCAGCTCTCAAAAAAGACAGTTGAAAAATGGAGCTCAGGGGCACTGCCATTCACAAACCCGCAGAGTTATAAATGGTAACTCTCGTCAACAAATATATTGAGGGAAGGCAACGAAGAGGATTTGAAAGCAAGGCAGATTTGCAGGAAACATGTTTCAGGAGGTAGATTCGAATCGCCTTTAAAGCACATGAAAAGTGGCAAAACGTCGACAGTGATGCCCTTGGCCAAAAAGGGCGTATGCGTTTTTTCCTGAATATATTCAGGAAAAAACGGATACGCCCTTTTTGGCCAACCAAGCAACCTGGAAAGGCAAATCAGCGCTACAAAGAAGTCTCGCTTCCCATCGGTCAAAAGGGCCATGCTGCAAAAAGTGTCAAAACCAGAAATGCAGGACAGGCCATGGAGAAATGGCAGCCTTGCTACGCTGATGGGCGGGATGTAAATTGCCAACAGCCACTCTGGAGAAGTGTACAGTGTGTCCTGAAACATCGAAAAAACAGCTTAGGGAGCATAGGGCAAGTGCACTCATGGGCGTATAAATTGGGAAAACTAAAAATCAGCAAGACACAGGCACCCCAATGTTTAGGGCTGCTATGTTGACAAGAACCTCCACTTCATGACACCTTAAATATCCCAGGAAAGAGAAAAATGGATAAAGAAGTTGTGGTCCTTATGTACAAAGGAATATCACTCCGACATGAAATCAATGTCATAAGGCTAGTAGAAGCAAGATGAGTGGATTTAGGTATGACGATTCTAAGTGAACTAAGTCACACAGAAAAAGACACTTATCATAAGCTATCACTTATAGAGGGAATGTAAAAACCGCTACACTTGAACTGAATTACAAAGGGAACAGAGTCACACGTTTAGAAAACACACTATGGCTGCTTAACGGGAAAGGTGAGGTGGGGTGATGCATAAAACAAGGGTTTCAAATTCGCTCAGATACCGTTCCATACACCCAATATGTAATAGACAAGGCCTACTCCTTGCTCAGTGAACTGGACTCAACACCCCCTATTCACCGCACAAGAATATATCTGACTAGTAATAATCGTAAAACCTATGTATTGATATCTCTCTGGAAGTGATTCAAGTGGGTGTAAAGCCGCATAAACACAGCCGTGAAAAGCAGCTAAACCCAATTATAAAAATAAATTACTTTTAAAAACCCGTAAAACAAAGACAGTGAAAGAGAGAGAAATTATTACAAAATTCGTTCAGGGGCTGTGATGCAACCTGGATTGACCATATCTAGACCCACAGCTGGATGAGACATAAGGTTGGACAATCTTGGGGCTGACAGGTTGGGTGAGGTTGGGTGAGCAAACGCAGACCCTTTAAAGTAATACTGCGTGGTACCCATCCCATGGCTCCCAAATCTCCAGGTTCAAGGGCATCTTCCTACATCGAAAACATGCATGAGAAACTCAGAAGATGGTACACCGTGTGATTTTGAAAGGTTTCTAAAACGCACCCCATTTCTCACCTCCTTGTGCTCGGGTTCGCCTTTCCAGCTACTTTACTAGCAATCTCCCTACTTGCAGAATCAGCACCTTTAAGCTCCTGATCCATACAGGTTGCAATTTGTCCTGAGGATGAACGGGAATAGGGGCAACCAATGAGAGACTAGATATAGGTGTTGGGACAGGCACAGCTCACTCTATTTTCCCATCAGGAAGAAGAATTAACCACAGGCTCAGCCTGCTGCCCAGAAGCACAATAGCGCCTGAGGCAATACTGCGCTTTTGCGGCCAGCTCCCAAAAAAGCGAGTTGAAAAATGGAGCTCAGGGACACTGCAATTCACAAACCCGCAGAGTTATAAATGATAAGTCTCGTCCAAAAATATATTGAGGGAAGGCAACGAAGAGGATTTGAAAGCAAGGCAGAATTGCAGGAAACAGATTTCAGGAGGTAGATTCGAATCGCCTTTAAAGCACATGAAAAGCGGCAAAAGGTCGACAATGATGCCCTTGGCCAAAAAGGGCGTATGCGTTTTTTCCTGAATATATTCAGGAAAAAACGCATACGCCCTTTTTGGCCAACCAAGCAACCTGGAAAGGCAAATCAGCGCTACAAAGAAGTCTCGCTTCCCATCGGTCAAAAGGGCCATGCTAAAAAAGTGTCAAAACCAGAAATGCAGGACAGGCCATGGAGAAATGGCAGCCTTGCTACGCTGATAGGCGGGATGTTAATTGCCAACAGCCACTCTGGAGAAGTGTACGGTGTGTCCTGAAACATCGAAAAAACACAGCTTAGGGAGCATAGGGCACGTCCACTCATGGGCGTATAAATTGGGAAAACTAAAAATCAGCAAGACACAGGCACCCCAAAGTTTAGGGCTGCTCTGTTGACAAGAACCTCCAGTTCATGACACCTTAAATATCCCAGGAAAGAGAAAAATGGATAAAGAAGTTGTGGTCCTTATGTACAATGGAATATCACTCAGACATGAAATCAATGTCATAAGGATAGGAGAAGCAAGATGAGTGGATTTAGGTACGACGATTCCAAGTGAAATAAGTCACACAGAAAAAGACACTTATCATAAGGTATCACTTATAGAGGGAATGTAAAAACCGCTACACTTGAACTGAATTACAAAACAGAACAGAGTCACACGTTTAGAAAACACACTATGGCTGCTTAACGGGAAAGGTGAGGTGGGGTGATGCATAAAACAAGGGTTTCAAATTCGCTCAGATACCGTTCCATACACCCAATATGTAATAGACAAGACCTACTCCTTGCTCAGTGAACTGGACACAACACCCCCTATTCACCGCACAAGAATATACGTGACTAGTAAGAATCTTAAAACCTATGTATTGATATCTCTCTGGAAGTGAGTCAAGTGGGTGTAAAGCCGCTTAAACACAGCCGTGAAAAGCAGCTAAACCCCATTATAAAAATAAATTACTTTTAAAAACCCGTAAAACAAAGACAGTGAAAGAGAGAGAAATTCTTACAAAATTCGTTCAGGGGCTGTGATGCAACCTGGATTGACCATATCTAGACCCACAGCTGGATGAGACATAAGGGTGGACACTGTTGGGGCTGAGAGTTTTGGTGAGGTTGGGTGAGCAAACGCAGACCCTTTAAAGTAATACTGCGTGGTACCCATCCCATGGGTCCCAAATCTCCAGGTTCAAGGGCATCTTCCTACATCGAAAACATGCATGAGAAACCCAGAAGATGGTACACCGTGTGATTTTGAAAGGTTTCCAAAATGAACCACATTTCTCATCTCCTTGTGCTGGGGTTCGCCTTTCCAGCTACTTTACTAGCAATCTCCCTACTTGGAGAATCAGCACCTTTAAGCTCCTGTTCCCTACAGGTTGCAATTTGTCCTGAGGATGAACGGGAAGACGGGCAACCAATGAGAGACTAGATCTAGGTGTTGGGACAGGCACAGGTCACTCTATTTTCCCATCAGGAAGAAGAATTAAACACAGGTTCAGCCTGCCGCCGGGAACCAGAATAGGGCCTGAGGCAATCCCGTGCTTTTGCGGCCAGCTCCCAAAAAAGCGAGTTGAAAAATGGAGCTCAGGGACACTGCAGTTCACAAACCCGCAGAGTTATAAATGATAACTCTCATCCACAGATATATTGAGGGAAGGCAAGGAAGAGGATTTGAAAGCAAGGCAGAATTGCAGGAAACAGGTTTCAGGAGGTAGATTCGAATCGCCTTTAAAGCACATGAAAGGTGGCAAAACGTCGACAATGATGACCTTGGCCAAAAAGGGCGTATGCGTTGTTTCCTGAATATATTCAGGAAAAAACGCATACGCCCTTTTTGGCCAACCAAGCAACCTGGAAAGGCAAATCAGCGCTACCAAGAATTCTCGCTTCCCATCGGTCAAAAGGGCCATGCTGCAAAAATTTTCAAAACCAGAAATGCAGGACAGGCCATGGAGAAATGGCAGCCTTGCTACGCTGATGGGAGGGATGTAAATTGCCAACAGCCACTCTGGAGAAGTGTACGGTGTGTCCTGAAACATCAAAAAAACACAGCTTAGGGAGCATAGGGCACGTCCACTCATGGGCGTATAAATTGGGAAAACTAAAAATCAGCAAGACACAGGCACCCCAAAGTTTAGGGCAGCTCTGTTGACAAGAACCTCCACTTCATGACACCGTAAATACCCCAGGAAAGAGAAAAATGGATAAAGAAGTTGTGGTCCTTATGTACAATGGAATATCACTCAGACATGAAATCAATGTCATAAGGCTAGTAGAAGCAAGATGAGTGGATTTAGGAACGACCATTCTAAGTGAAATAAGTCACACAGAAAAAGACACTTATCATAAGCTATCACTTAGAGAGGGAATGTAAAAACCGCTACACTTGAACTGAATTACAAAACAGAACAGAGTCACACGTTTAGAAAACACACTATGGCTGCTTAACGGGAAAGGTGAGTTGGGGTGATGCATAAAACAAGGGTTTCAAATTCACTCAGATACCGTTCCATACACCCAATATGTAATAGACAAGACCAACTCCTTGCTCAGTGAACTGGACTCAACACCCCCTATTCACCGCACAATAATATGTCTGACTAGTAAGAAGCGTAAAACCTATGTATTGATATCTCTCTGGAAGTGAGTCAAGTGGGTGTAAAGCCGCATAAACACAGCCGTGAAAGGCAGCTAAACCCCATTATAAAAATAAATTACTTTTAAAAACCCGTAAAAGAAAGACAGTGAAAGAGAGAGAAATTCTTACATAATTCGTTCAGGGGCTTTGATGCAACCTGGATTGACCATATCTAGACCCACAGCTGGATGAGACATAAGGGTGGACACTCTTGGGGCTGAGAGGTTGGGTGAGGTTGGGTGAGCAAACGCAGAACCTTTAAAGTAATACTGCGTGGTACCCATCCCATGGGTCCCAAATCTCCAGGTTCAAGGGAATCTTCCTACATCGAAAACATGCATGAGAAACCCAGAATAAGGTACACCGTGTGATTTTGAAAGGTTTCTAAAACGCACCTCATTTCTCATCTCCTTGTGCTCGGGTTCGCCATTCCAGGTACTTTACTAGCAATCTCCCTACTTGGAGAATCAGCACCTTTAACCTCCTGTTCTGTACAGGTTGCAATTTGTCCTGAGGATGAACGGGAAGAGGGGCAACCAATGAGAGACTAGATCTAGGTGTTGGGACAGGCACAGGTCACTCTATTTTCCCATCGGGAAGAAGAATTAACCACAGGCTCAGCCTGCCCCCCGGAACCTGAATAGGGCCTGAGGCAATCCCGTGCTTTTGCGGCCAGCTCTCAAAAAAGACAGTTGAAAAATGGAGCTCAGGGGCACTGCCATTCACAAACCCGCAGAGTTATAAATGGTAACTCTCGTCAACAAATATATTGAGGGAAGGCAACGAAGAGGATTTGAAAGCAAGGCAGATTTGCAGGAAACATGTTTCAGGAGGTAGATTCGAATCGCCTTTAAAGCACATGAAAAGTGGCAAAACGTCGACAGTGATGCCCTTGGCCAAAAAGGGCGTATGCGTTTTTTCCTGAATATATTCAGGAAAAAACGGATACGCCCTTTTTGGCCAACCAAGCAACCTGGAAAGGCAAATCAGCGCTACAAAGAAGTCTCGCTTCCCATCGGTCAAAAGGGCCATGCTGCAAAAAGTGTCAAAACCAGAAATGCAGGACAGGCCATGGAGAAATGGCAGCCTTGCTACGCTGATGGGCGGGATGTAAATTGCCAACAGCCACTCTGGAGAAGTGTACGGTGTGTCCTGAAACATCGAAAAAACAGCTTAGGGAGCATAGGGCAAGTGCACTCATGGGCGTATAAATTGGGAAAACTAAAAATCAGCAAGACACAGGCACCCCAATGTTTAGGGCTGCTATGTTGACAAGAACCTCCACTTCATGACACCTTAAATATCCCAGGAAAGAGAAAAATGGATAAAGAAGTTGTGGTCCTTATGTACAAAGGAATATCACTCAGACATGAAATCAATGTCATAAGGCTAGTAGAAGCAAGATGAGTGGATTTAGGTATGACGATTCTAAGTGAACTAAGTCACACAGAAAAAGACACTTATCATAAGCTATCACTTATAGAGGGAATGTAAAAACCGCTACACTTGAACTGAATTACAAAGGGAACAGAGTCACACGTTTAGAAAACACACTATGGCTGCTTAACGGGAAAGGTGAGGTGGGGTGATGCATAAAACAAGGGTTTCAAATTCGCTCAGATACCGTTCCATACACCCAATATGTAATAGACAAGGCCTACTCCTTGCTCAGTGAACTGGACTCAACACCCCCTATTCACCGCACAAGAATATATCTGACTAGTAATAATCGTAAAACCTATGTATTGATATCTCTCTGGAAGTGAGTCAAGTGGGTGTAAAGCCGCATAAACACAGCCGTGAAAAGCAGCTAAACCCCATTATAAAAATAAATTACTTTTAAAAACCCGTAAAACAAAGACAGTGAAAGAGAGAGAAATTCTTACAAAATTCGTTCAGGGGCTGTGATGCAACCTGGATTGACCATATCTAGACCCACAGCTGGATGAGACATAAGGTTGGACACTCTTGGGGCTGACAGGTTGGGTGAGGTTGGGTGAGCAAACGCAGACCCTTTAAAGTAATACTGCGTGGTACCCATCCCATGGGTCCCAAATCTCCAGGTTCAAGGGCATCTTCCTACATCGAAAACATGCATGAGAAACTCAGAAGATGGTACACCGTGTGATTTTGAAAGGTTTCTAAAACGCACACCATTTCTCACCTCCTTGTGCTCGGGTTCGCCTTTCCAGCTACTTTACTAGCAATCTCCCTACTTGCAGAATCAGCACCTTTAAGCTCCTGATCCATACAGGTTGCAATTTGTCCTGAGGATGAACGGGAATAGGGGCAACCAATGAGAGACTAGATATAGGTGTTGGGACAGGCACAGCTCACTCTATTTTCCCATCAGGAAGAAGAATTAACCACAGGCTCAGCCTGCTGCCCAGAAGCACAATAGCGCCTGAGGCAATACTGCGCTTTTGCGGCCAGCTCCCAAAAAAGCGAGTTGAAAAATGGAGCTCAGGGACACTGCAATTCACAAACCCGCAGAGTTATAAATGATAACTCTCATCCACAGATATATTGAGGGAAGGCAACGAAGAGGATTTGAAAGCAAGGCAGAATTGCAGGAAACAGATTTCAGGAGGTAGATTCGAATTGCCTTTAAAGCACATGAAAAGCGGCAAAAGGTCGACAATGATTCCCTTGGCCAAAAAGGGCGTATGCGTTTTTTCCTGAATATATTCAGGAAAAAACGCATACGCCCTTTTTGGCCAACCAAGCAACCTGGAAATGCAAATCAGGGCTACAAAGAAGTCTCGCTTCCCATCGGTCAAAAGGGCCATGCTAAAAAAGTGTCAAAACCAGAAATGCAGGACAGGCCATGGAGAAATGGCAGCCTTGCTACGCTGATAGGCGGGATGTTAATTGCCAACAGCCACTCTGGAGAAGTGTACGGTGTGTCCTGAAACATCGAAAAAACACAGCTTAGGGAGCATAGGGCACGTCCACTCATGGGCGTATAAATTGGGAAAACTAAAAATCAGCAAGACACAGGCACCCCAAAGTTTAGGGCTGCTCTGTTGACAAGAACCTCCAGTTCATGACACCTTAAATATCCCAGGAAAGAGAAAAATGGATAAAGAAGTTGTGGTCCTTATGTACAATGGAATATCACTCAGACATGAAATCAATGTCATAAGGCTAGTAGAAGCAAGATGAGTGGATTTAGGTACGACGATTCCAAGTGAAATAAGTCACACAGAAAAAGACACTTATCATAAGGTATCACTTATAGAGGGAATGTAAAAACCGCTACACTTGAACTGAATTACAAAACAGAACAGAGTCACACGTTTAGAAAACACACTATGGCTGCTTAACGGGAAAGGTGAGGTGGGGTGATGCATAAAACAAGGGTTTCAAATTCGCTCAGATACCGTTCCATACACCCAATATGTAATAGACAAGACCTACTCCTTGCTCAGTGAACTGGACACAACACCCCCTATTCACCGCACAAGAATATACGTGACTAGTAATAATCGTAAAACCTATGTATTGATATCTCTCTGGAAGTGAGTCAAGTGGGTGTAAAGCCGCTTAAACACAGCCGTGAAAAGCAGCTAAACCCCATTATAAAAATAAATTACTTTTAAAAACCCGTAAAACAAAGACAGTGAAAGAGAGAGAAATTCTTACAAAATTCGTTCAGGGGCTGTGATGCAACCTGGATTGACCATATCTAGACCCACAGCTGGATGAGACATAAGGGTGGACACTGTTGGGGCTGAGAGTTTTGGTGAGGTTGGGTGAGCAAACGCAGACCCTTTAAAGTAATACTGCGTGGTACCCATCCCATGGGTCCCAAATCTCCAGGTTCAAGGGCATCTTCCTACATCGAAAACATGCATGAGAAACCCAGAAGATGGTACACCGTGTGATTTTGAAAGGTTTCCAAAATGAACCACATTTCTCATCTCCTTGTGCTGGGGTTCGCCTTTCCAGCTACTTTACTAGCAATCTCCCTACTTGGAGAATCAGCACCTTTAAGCTCCTGTTCCCTACAGGTTGCAATTTGTCCTGAGGATGAACGGGAAGACGGGCAACCAATGAGAGACTAGATCTAGGTGTTGGGACAGGCACAGGTCACTCTATTTTCCCATCAGGAAGAAGAATTAAACACAGGTTCAGCCTGCCGCCGGGAACCAGAATAGGGCCTGAGGCAATCCCGTGCTTTTGCGGCCAGCTCCCAAAAAAGCGAGTTGAAAAATGGAGCTCAGGGACACTGCAATTCACAAACCTGCAGAGTTATAAATGATAACTCTCATCCACAGATATATTGAGGGAAGGCAAGGAAGAGGATTTGAAAGCAAGGCAGAATTGCAGGAAACAGGTTTCAGGAGGTAGATTCGAATCGCCTTTAAAGCACATGAAAGGTGGCAAAACGTCGACAATGATGACCTTGGCCAAAAAGGGCGTATGCGTTGTTTCCTGAATATATTCAGGAAAAAACGCATACGCCCTTTTTGGCCAACCAAGCAACCTGGAAAGGCAAATCAGCGCTACCAAGAATTCTCGCTTCCCATCGGTCAAAAGGGCCATGCTGCAAAAATTTTCAAAACCAGAAATGCAGGACAGGCCATGGAGAAATGGCAGCCTTGCTACGCTGATGGGAGGGATGTAAATTGCCAACAGCCACTCTGGAGAAGTGTACGGTGTGTCCTGAAACATCAAAAAAACACAGCTTAGGGAGCATAGGGCACGTCCACTCATGGGCGTATAAATTGGGAAAACTAAAAATCAGCAAGACACAGGCACCCCAAAGTTTAGGGCAGCTCTGTTGACAAGAACCTCCACTTCATGACACCGTAAATACCCCAGGAAAGAGAAAAATGGATAAAGAAGTTGTGGTCCTTATGTACAATGGAATATCACTCAGACATGAAATCAATGTCATAAGGCTAGTAGAAGCAAGATGAGTGGATTTAGGAACGACGATTCTAAGTGAAATAAGTCACACAGAAAAAGACACTTATCATAAGCTATCACTTAGAGAGGGAATGTAAAAACCGCTACACTTGAACTGAATTACAAAACAGAACAGAGTCACACGTTTAGAAAACACACTATGGCTGCTTAACGGGAAAGGTGAGTTGGGGTGATGCATAAAACAAGGGTTTCAAATTCACTCAGATACCGTTCCATACACCCAATATGTAATAGACAAGACCAACTCCTTGCTCAGTGAACTGGACTCAACACCCCCTATTCACCGCACAATAATATGTCTGACTAGTAAGAAGCGTAAAACCTATGTATTGATATCTCTCTGGAAGTGAGTCAAGTGGGTGTAAAGCCGCATAAACACAGCCGTGAAAGGCAGCTAAACCCCATTATAAAAATAAATTACTTTTAAAAACCCGTAAAAGAAAGACAGTGAAAGAGAGAGAAATTCTTACATAATTCGTTCAGGGGCTTTGATGCAACCTGGATTGACCATATCTAGACCCACAGCTGGATGAGACATAAGGGTGGACACTCTTGGGGCTGAGAGGTTGGGTGAGGTTGGGTGAGCAAACGCAGAACCTTTAAAGTAATACTGCGTGGTACCCATCCCATGGGTCCCAAATCTCCAGGTTCAAGGGAATCTTCCTACATCGAAAACATGCATGAGAAACCCAGAATAAGGTACACCGTGTGATTTTGAAAGGTTTCTAAAACGCACCTCATTTCTCATCTCCTTGTGCTCGGGTTCGCCATTCCAGGTACTTTACTAGCAATCTCCCTACTTGGAGAATCAGCACCTTTAACCTCCTGTTCTGTACAGGTTGCAATTTGTCCTGAGGATGAACGGGAAGAGGGGCAACCAATGAGACACTAGATCTAGGTGTTGTGACAGGCACAGGTCACTCTATTTTCCCATCGGGAAGAAGAATTAACCACAGGCTCAGCCTGCCCCCCGGAACCTGAATAGGGCCTGAGGCAATCCCGTGCTTTTGCGGCCAGCTCTCAAAAAAGACAGTTGAAAAATGGAGCTCAGGGGCACTGCCATTCACAAACCCGCAGAGTTATAAATGGTAACTCTCGTCAACAAATATATTGAGGGAAGGCAACGAAGAGGATTTGAAAGCAAGGCAGATTTGCAGGAAACATGTTTCAGGAGGTAGATTCGAATCGCCTTTAAAGCACATGAAAAGTGGCAAAACGTCGACAGTGATGCCCTTGGCCAAAAAGGGCGTATGCGTTTTTTCCTGAATATATTCAGGAAAAAACGGATACGCCCTTTTTGGCCAACCAAGCAACCTGGAAAGGCAAATCAGCGCTACAAAGAAGTCTCGCTTCCCATCGGTCAAAAGGGCCATGCTGCAAAAAGTGTCAAAACCAGAAATGCAGGACAGGCCATGGAGAAATGGCAGCCTTGCTACGCTGATGGGCGGGATGTAAATTGCCAACAGCCACTCTGGAGAAGTGTACGGTGTGTCCTGAAACATCGAAAAAACACAGCTTAGGGAGCATAGGGCACGTCCACTCATGGGCGTATAAATTGGGAAAACTAAAAATCAGCAAGACACAGGCACCCCAAAGTTTAGGGCTGCTCTGTTGACAAGAACCTCCAGTTCATGACACCTTAAATATCCCAGGAAAGAGAAAAATGGATAAAGAAGTTGTGGTCCTTATGTACAAAGGAATATCACTCAGACATGAAATCAATGTCATAAGGCTAGTAGAAGCAAGATGAGTGGATTTAGGTATGACGATTCTAAGTGAACTAAGTCACACAGAAAAAGACACTTATCATAAGCTATCACTTATAGAGGGAATGTAAAAACCGCTACACTTGAACTGAATTACAAAGGGAACAGAGTCACACGTTTAGAAAACACACTATGGCTGCTTAACGGGAAAGGTGAGGTGGGGTGATGCATAAAACAAGGGTTTCAAATTCGCTCAGATACCGTTCCATACACCCAATATGTAATAGACAAGGCCTACTCCTTGCTCAGTGAACTGGACTCAACACCCCCTATTCACCGCACAAGAATATATCTGACTAGTAATAATCGTAAAACCTATGTATTGATATCTCTCTGGAAGTGAGTCAAGTGGGTGTAAAGCCGCATAAACACAGCCGTGAAAAGCAGCTAAACCCCATTATAAAAATAAATTACTTTTAAAAACCCGTAAAACAAAGACAGTGAAAGAGAGAGAAATTATTACAAAATTCGTTCAGGGGCTGTGATGCAACCTGGATTGACCATATCTAGACCCACAGCTGGATGAGACATAAGGTTGGACAATCTTGGGGCTGACAGGTTGGGTGAGGTTGGGTGAGCAAACGCAGACCCTTTAAAGTAATACTGCGTGGTACCCATCCCATGGGTCCCAAATCTCCAGGTTCAAGGGCATCTTCCTACATCGAAAACATGCATGAGAAACTCAGAAGATGGTACACCGTGTGATTTTGAAAGGTTTCTAAAACGCACCCCATTTCTCACCTCCTTGTGCTCGGGTTCGCCTTTCCAGCTACTTTACTAGCAATCTCCCTACTTGCAGAATCAGCACCTTTAAGCTCCTGATCCATACAGGTTGCAATTTGTCCTGAGGATGAACGGGAAGAGGGGCAACCAATGAGAGACTAGATATAGGTGTTGGGACAGGCACAGCTCACTCTATTTTCCCATCAGGAAGAAGAATTAACCACAGGCTCAGCCTGCTGCCCAGAAGCACAATAGCGCCTGAGGCAATACTGCGCTTTTGCGGCCAGCTCCCAAAAAAGCGAGTTGAAAAATGGAGCTCAGGGACACTGCAATTCACAAACCCGAAGAGTTATAAATGATAAGTCTCGTCCAAAAATATATTGAGGGAAGGCAACGAAGAGGATTTGAAAGCAAGGCAGAATTGCAGGAAACAGATTTCAGGAGGTAGATTCGAATTGCCTTTAAAGCACATGAAAAGCGGCAAAAGGTCGACAATGATGCCCTTGGCCAAAAAGGGCGTATGCGTTTTTTCCTGAATATATTCAGGAAAAAACGCATACGCCCTTTTTGGCCAACCAAGCAACCTGGAAAGGCAAATCAGCGCTACAAAGAAGTCTCGCTTCCCATCGGTCAAAAGGGCCATGCTAAAAAAGTGTCAAAACCAGAAATGCAGGACAGGCCATGGAGAAATGGCAGCCTTGCTACGCTGATAGGCGGGATGTTAATTGCCAACAGCCACTCTGGAGAAGTGTACGGTGTGTCCTGAAACATCGAAAAAACACAGCTTAGGGAGCATAGGGCACGTCCACTCATGGGCGTATAAATTGGGAAAACTAAAAATCAGCAAGACACAGGCACCCCAAAGTTTAGGGCTGCTCTGTTGACAAGAACCTCCAGTTCATGACACCTTAAATATCCCAGGAAAGAGAAAAATGGATAAAGAAGTTGTGGTCCTTATGTACAATGGAATATCACTCAGACATGAAATCAATGTCATAAGGATAGGAGAAGCAAGATGAGTGGATTTAGGTACGACGATTCCAAGTGAAATAAGTCACACAGAAAAAGACACTTATCATAAGGTATCACTTATAGAGGGAATGTAAAAACCGCTACACTTGAACTGAATTACAAAACAGAACAGAGTCACACGTTTAGAAAACACACTATGGCTGCTTAACGGGAAAGGTGAGGTGGGGTGATGCATAAAACAAGGGTTTCAAATTCGCTCAGATACCGTTCCATACACCCAATATGTAATAGACAAGACCTACTCCTTGCTCAGTGAACTGGACACAACACCCCCTATTCACCGCACAAGAATATACGTGACTAGTAAGAATCTTAAAACCTATGTATTGATACGTGTCTGGAAGTGAGTCAAGTGGGTGTAAAGCCGCTTAAACACAGCCGTGAAAAGCAGCTAAACCCCATTATAAAAATAAATTACTTTTAAAAACCCGTAAAACAAAGACAGTGAAAGAGAGAGAAATTCTTACAAAATTCGTTCAGGGGCTGTGATGCAACCTGGATTGACCATATCTAGACCCACAGCTGGATGAGACATAAGGGTGGACACTGTTGGGGCTGAGAGGTTTGGTGAGGTTGGGTGAGCAAACGCAGACCCTTTAAAGTAATACTGCGTGGTACCCATCCCATGGGTCCCAAATCTCCAGGTTCAAGGGCATCTTCCTACATCGAAAACATGCATGAGAAACCCAGAAGATGGTACACCGTGTGATTTTGAAAGGTTTCCAAAATGAACCACATTTCTCATCTCCTTGTGCTGGGGTTCGCCTTTCCAGCTACTTTACTAGCAATCTCCCTACTTGGAGAATCAGCACCTTTAAGCTCCTGTTCCCTACAGGTTGCAATTTGTCCTGAGGATGAACGGGAAGACGGGCAACCAATGAGAGACTAGATCTAGGTGTTGGGACAGGAACAGGTCACTCTATTTTCCCATCAGGAAGAAGAATTAAACACAGGTTCAGCCTGCCGCCGGGAACCAGAATAGGGCCTGAGGCAATCCCGTGCTTTTGCGGCCAGCTCCCAAAAAAGACAGTTGAAAAATGGAGCTCAGGGGCACTGCAATTCACAAACCTGCTGAGTTATAAATGATAACTCTCGTCCACAAATATATTGAGGGAAGGCAACGAAGAGGATTTGAAAGCAAGGCAGAATTGCAGGAAACAGGTTTCAGGAGGTAGATTCGAATCGCCTTTAAAGCACATGAAAGGTGGCAAAACGTCGACAATGATGACCTTGGCCAAAAAGGGCGTATGCGTTGTTTCCTGAATATATTCAGGAAAAAACGCATACGCCCTTTTTGGCCAACCAAGCAACCTGGAAAGGCAAATCAGCGCTACCAAGAATTCTCGCTTCACATCGGTCAAAAGGGCCATGCTGCAAAAATTTTCAAAACCAGAAATGCAGGACAGGCCATGGAGAAATGGCAGCCTTGCTACGCTGATGGGAGGGATGTAAATTGCCAACAGCCACTCTGGAGAAGTGTACGGTGTGTCCTGAAACATCAAAAAAACACAGCTTAGGGAGCATAGGGCACGTCCACTCATGGGCGTATAAATTGGGAAAACTAAAAATCAGTAAGACACAGGCACCCCAAAGTTTAGGGCAGCTCTGTTGACAAGAACCTCCACTTCATGACACCGTAAATACCCCAGGAAAGAGAAAAATGGATAAAGAAGTTGTGGTCCTTATGTACAATGGAATATCACTCAGACATGAAATCAATGTCATAAGGCTAGTAGAAGGAAGATGAGTGGATTTAGGAACGACGATTCTAAGTGAAATAAGTCACACAGAAAAAGACACTTATCATAAGCTATCACTTAGAGAGGGAATGTAAAAACCGCTACACTTGAACTGAATTACAAAACAGAACAGAGTCACACGTTTAGAAAACACACTATGGCTGCTTAACGGGAAAGGTGAGTTGGGGTGATGCATAAAACAAGGGTTTCAAATTCACTCAGATACCGTTCCATACACCCAATATGTAATAGACAAGACCAACTCCTTGCTCAGTGAACTGGACTCAACACCCCCTATTCACCGCACAATAATATGTCTGACTAGTAAGAAGCGTAAAACCTATGTATTGATATCTCTCTGGAAGTGAGTCAAGTGGGTGTAAAGCCGCATAAACACAGCCGTGAAAGGCAGCTAAACCCCATTATAAAAATAAATTACTTTTAAAAACCCGTAAAAGAAAGACAGTGAAAGAGAGAGAAATTCTTACATAATTCGTTCAGGGGCTTTGATGCAACCTGGATTGACCATATCTAGACCCACAGCTGGATGAGACATAAGGGTGGACACTCTTGGGGCTGAGAGGTTGGGTGAGGTTGGGTGAGCAAACGCAGAACCTTTAAAGTAATACTGCGTGGTACCCATCCCATGGGTCCCAAATCTCCAGGTTCAAGGGCATCTTCCTACATCGAAAACATGCTGAGAAACCCAGAATAAGGTACACCGTGTGATTTTGAAAGGTTTCTAAAACGCACCTCATTTCTCATCTCCTTGTGCTCGGGTTCGCCATTCCAGGTACTTTACTAGCAATCTCCCTACTTGGAGAATCAGCACCTTTAACCTCCTGTTCTGTACAGGTTGCAATTTGTCCTGAGGATGAACGGGAAGAGGGGCAACCAATGAGAGACTAGATCTAGGTGTTGGGACAGGCACAGGTCACTCTATTTTCCCATCAGGAAGAAGAATTAACCACAGGCTCAGCCTGCCCCCCGGAACCTGAATAGGGCCTGAGGCAATCCCGTGCTTTTGCGGCCAGCTCCCAAAAAAGACAGTTGAAAAATGGAGCTCAGGGGCACTGCCATTCACAAACCCGCAGAGTTATAAATGGTAACTCTCGTCAACAAATATATTGAGGGAAGGCAACGAAGAGGATTTGAAAGCAAGGCAGAATTGCAGGAAACATGTTTCAGGAGGTAGATTCGAATCGCCTTTAAAGCACATGAAAAGTGGCAAAACGTCGACAGTGATGCCCTTGGCCAAAAAGGGCGTATGCGTTTTTTCCTGAATATATTCAGGAAAAAACGGATACACCCTTTTTGGCCAACCAAGCAACCTGGAAAGGCAAATCAGCGCTACAAAGAAGTCTCGCTTCCCATCGGTCAAAAGGGCCATGCTGCAAAAAGTGTCAAAACCAGAAATGCAGGACAGGCCATGGAGAAATGGCAGCCTTGCTACGCTGATGGGCGGGATGTAAATTGCCAACAGCCACTCTGGAGAAGTGTACGGTGTGTCCTGAAACATCGAAAAAACAGCTTAGGGAGCATAGGGCAAGTGCACTCATGGGCGTATAAATTGGGAAAACTAAAAATCAGCAAGACACAGGCACCCCAAAGTTTAGGGCTGCTATGTTGACAAGAACCTCCACTTCATGACACCTTAAATATCCCAGGAAAGAGTAAAATGGATAAAGAAGTTGTGGTCCTTATGTACAAAGGAATATCACTCAGACATGAAATCAATGTCATAAGGCTAGTAGAAGCAAGATGAGTGGATTTAGTTATGACGATTCTAAGTGAACTAAGTCACACAGAAAAAGACACTTATCATAAGCTATCACTTATAGAGGGAATGTAAAAACCGCTACACTTGAACTGAATTACAAAGGGAACAGAGTCACACGTTTAGAAAACACACTATGGCTGCTTAACGGGAAAGGTGAGGTGGGGTGATGCATAAAACAAGGGTTTCAAATTCGCTCAGATACCGTTCCATACACCCAATATGTAATAGACAAGGCCTACTCCTTGCTCAGTGAACTGGACTCAACACCCCCTATTCACCGCACAAGAATATATCTGACTAGTAATAATCGTAAAACCTATGTATTGATATCTCTCTGGAAGTGAGTCAAGTGGGTGTAAAGCCGCATAAACACAGCCGTGAAAAGCAGCTAAACCCCATTATAAAAATAAATTACTTTTAAAAACCCGTAAAACAAAGACAGTGAAAGAGAGAGAAATTCTTACAAAATTCGTTCAGGGGCTGTGATGCAACCTGGATTGACCATATCTAGACCCACAGCTGGATGAGACATAAGGTTGGACACTCTTGGGGCTGACAGGTTGGGTGAGGTTGGGTGAGCAAACGCAGACCCTTTAAAGTAATACTGCGTGGTACCCATCCCATGGGTCCCAAATCTCCAGGTTCAAGGGCATCTTCCTACATCGAAAACATGCATGAGAAACTCAGAAGATGGTACACCGTGTGATTTTGAAAGGTTTCTAAAACGCTCCCCATTTCTCACCTCCTTGTGCTCGGGTTCGCCTTTCCAGCTACTTTACTAGCAATCTCCCTACTTGCAGAATCAGCACCTTTAAGCTCCTGATCCATACAGGTTGCAATTTGTCCTGAGGATGAACGGGAAGAGGGGCAACCAATGAGAGACTATATCTAGGTGTTGGGACAGGCACAGGTCACTCTATTTTCCCATTAGGAAGAAGAATTAACCACAGGCTCAGCCTGCTGCCCAGAAGCACAATAGCGCCTGAGGCAATACTGCGCTTTTGCGGCCAGCTCCCAAAAAAGCGAGTTGAAAAATGGAGCTCAGGGACACTGCAATTCACAAACCCGCAGAGTTATAAATGATAAGTCTCGTCCAAAAATATATTGAGGGAAGGCAACGAAGAGGATTTGAAAGCAAGGCAGAATTGCAGGAAACAGATTTCAGGAGGTAGATTCGAATTGCCTTTAAAGCACATGAAAAGCGGCAAAAGGTCGACAATGATGCCCTTGGCCAAAAAGGGCGTATGCGTTTTTTCCTGAATATATTCAGGAAAAAACGCATACGCCCTTTTTGGCCAACCAAGCAACCTGGAAAGGCAAATCAGTGCTACAAAGAAGTCTCGCTTCCCATCGGTCAAAAGGGCCATGCTAAAAAAGTGTCAAAACCAGAAATGCAGGACAGGCCATGGAGAAATGGCAGCCTTGCTACGCTGATAGGCGGGATGTTAATTGCCAACAGCCACTCTGGAGAAGTGTACGGTGTGTCCTGAAACATCGAAAAAACACAGCTTAGGGAGCATAGGGCACGTCCACTCATGGGCGTATAAATTGGGAAAACTAAAAATCAGCAAGACACAGGCACCCCAAAGTTTAGGGCTGCTCTGTTGACAAGAACCTCCAGTTCATGACACCTTAAATATCCCAGGAAAGAGAAAAATGGATAAAGAAGTTGTGGTCCTTATGTACAATGGAATATCACTCAGACATGAAATCAATGTCATAAGGATAGGAGAAGCAAGATGAGTGGATTTAGGTACGACGATTCCAAGTGAAATAAGTCACACAGAAAAAGACACTTATCATAAGGTATCACTTATAGAGGGAATGTAAAAACCGCTACACTTGAACTGAATTACAAAACAGAACAGAGTCACACGTTTAGAAAACACACTATGGCTGCTTAACGGGAAAGGTGAGGTGGGGTGATGCATAAAACAAGGGTTTCAAATTCGCTCAGATACCGTTCCATACACCCAATATGTAATAGACAAGACCTACTCCTTGCTCAGTGAACTGGACACAACACCCCCTATTCACCGCACAAGAATATACGTGACTAGTAAGAATCTTAAAACCTATGTATTGATACGTGTCTGGAAGTGAGTCAAGTGGGTGTAAAGCCGCTTAAACACAGCCGTGAAAAGCAGCTAAACCCCATTATAAAAATAAATTACTTTTAAAAACCCGTAAAACAAAGACAGTGAAAGAGAGAGAAATTCTTACAAAATTCGTTCAGGGGCTGTGATGCAACCTGGATTGACCATATCTAGACCCACAGCTGGATGAGACATAAGGGTGGACACTGTTGGGGCTGAGAGGTTTGGTGAGGTTGGGTGAGCAAACGCAGACCCTTTAAAGTAATACTGCGTGGTACCCATCCCATGGGTCCCAAATCTCCAGGTTCAAGGGCATCTTCCTACATCGAAAACATGCATGAGAAACCCAGAAGATGGTACACCGTGTGATTTTGAAAGGTTTCCAAAATGAACCACATTTCTCATCTCCTTGTGCTCGGGTTCGCCTTTCCAGCTACTTTACTAGCAATCTCCCTACTTGGAGAATCAGCACCTTTAAGCTCCTGTTCCCTACAGGTTGCAATTTGTCCTGAGGATGAACGGGAAGACGGGCAACCAATGAGAGACTAGATCTAGGTGTTGGGACAGGCACAGGTCACTCTATTTTCCCATCAGGAAGAAGAATTAAACACAGGTTCAGCCTGCCGCCGGGAACCAGAATAGGGCCTGAGGCAATCCCGTGCTTTTGCGGCCAGCTCCCAAAAAAGACAGTTGAAAAATGGAGCTCAGGAGCACTGCAATTCACAAACCTGCTGAGTTATAAATGATAACTCTCGTCCACAAATATATTGAGGGAAGGCAACGAAGAGGATTTGAAAGCAAGGCAGAATTGCAGGACACAGGTTTCAGGAGGTAGATTCGAATCGCCTTTAAAGCACATGAAAGGTGGCAAAACGTCGACAATGATGACCTTGGCCAAAAAGGGCGTATGCGTTGTTTCCTGAATATATTCAGGAAAAAACGCATACGCCCTTTTTGGCCAACCAAGCAACCTGGAAAGGCAAATCAGCGCTACCAAGAATTCTCGCTTCCCATCGGTCAAAAGGGCCATGCTGCAAAAATTTTCAAAACCAGAAATGCAGGACAGGCCATGGAGAAATGGCAGCCTTGCTACGCTGATGGGAGGGATGTAAATTGCCAACAGCCACTCTGGAGAAGTGTACGGTGTGTCCTGAAACATCGAAAAAACACAGCTTAGGGAGCATAGGGCACGTCCACTCATGGGCGTATAAATTGGGAAAACTAAAAATCAGCAAGACACAGGCACCCCAAAGTTTAGGGCAGCTCTGTTGGCAAGAACCTCCACTTCATGACACCGTAAATACCCCAGGAAAGAGAAAAATGGATAAAGAAGTTGTGGTCCTTATGTACAATGGAATATCACTCAGACATGAAATCAATGTCATAAGGCTAGTAGAAGCAAGATGAGTGGATTTAGGAACGATGATTCTAAGTGAAATAAGTCACACAGAAAAAGACACTTATCATAAGCTATCACTTAGAGAGGGAATGTAAAAACCGCTACACTTGAACTGAATTACAAAACAGAACAGAGTCACACGTTTAGAAAACACACTATGGCTGCTTAACGGGAAAGGTGAGGTGGGGTGATGCATAAAACAAGGGTTTCAAATTCACTCAGATACCGTTCCATACACCCAATATGTAATAGACAAGACCAACTCCTTGCTCAGTGAACTGGACTCAACACCCCCTATTCACCGCACAATAATATGTCTGACTAGTAAGAAGCGTAAAACCTATGTATTGATATCTCTCTGGAAGTGAGTCAAGTGGGTGTAAAGCCGCATAAACACAGCCGTGAAAGGCAGCTAAACCCCATTATAAAAATAAATTACTTTTAAAAACCCGTAAAAGAAAGACAGTGAAAGAGAGAGAAATTCTTACATAATTCGTTCAGGGGCTTTGATGCAACCTGGATTGACCATATCTAGACCCACAGCTGGATGAGACATAAGGGTGGACACTCTTGGGGCTGAGAGGTTGGGTGAGGTTGGGTGAGCAAACGCAGAACCTTTAAAGTAATACTGCGTGGTACCCATCCCATGGGTCCCAAATCTCCAGGTTCAAGGGCATCTTCCTACATCGAAAACATGCATGAGAAACCCAGAATAAGGTACACCGTGTGATTTTGAAAGGTTTCTAAAACGCACCTCATTTCTCATCTCCTTGTGCTCGGGTTCGCCATTCCAGGTACTTTACTAGCAATCTCCCTACTTGGAGAATCAGCACCTTTAACCTCCTGTTCTGTACAGGTTGCAATTTGTCCTGAGGATGAACGGGAAGAGGGGCAACCAATGAGAGACTAGATCTAGGTGTTGGGACAGGCACAGGTCACTCTATTTTCCCATCAGGAAGAAGAATTAACCACAGGCTCAGCCTGCCCCCCGGAACCTGAATAGGGCCTGAGGCAATCCCGTGCTTTTGCGGCCAGCTCCCAAAAAAGACAGTTGAAAAATGGAGCTCAGGGGCACTGCCATTCACAAACCCGCAGAGTTATAAATGGTAACTCTCGTCAACAAATATATTGAGGGAAGGCAACGAAGAGGATTTGAAAGCAAGGCAGAATTGCAGGAAACATGTTTCAGGAGGTAAATTCGAATCGCCTTTAAAGCACATGAAAAGTGGCAAAACGTCGACAGTGATGCCCTTGGCCAAAAAGGGCGTATGCGTTTTTTCCTGAATATATTCAGGGAAAAACGCATACGCCCTTTTTGGCCAACCAAGCAACCTGGAAAGGCAAATCAGCGCTACAAAGAAGTCTCGCTTCCCATCGGTCAAAAGGGCCATGCTGCAAAAAGTGTCAAAACCAGAAATGCAGGACAGGCCATGGAGAAATGGCAGCCTTGCTACGCTGATGGGCGGGATGTAAATTGCCAACAGCCACTCTGGAGAAGTGTACGGTGTGTCCTGAAACATCGAAAAAACAGCTTAGGGAGCATAGGGCAAGTGCACTCATGGGCGTATAAATTGGGAAAACTAAAAATCAGCAAGACACAGGCACCCCAATGTTTAGGGCTGCTATGTTGACAAGAACCTCCACTTCATGACACCTTAAATATCCCAGGAAAGAGAAAAATGGATAAAGAAGTTGTGGTCCTTATGTACAAAGGAATATCACTCAGACATGAAATCAATGTCATAAGGCTAGTAGAAGCAAGATGAGTGGATTTAGGTATGACGATTCTAAGTGAACTAAGTCACACAGAAAAAGACACTTATCAAAGGCTGTCACTTATAGAGGGAATGTAAAAACCGCTACATTTGAACTGAATTACAAAACAGAACAGAGTCACACGTTTAGAAAACACACTATGGCTGCTTAACGGGAAAGGTGAGGTGGGGTGATGCATAAAACAAGGGTTTCAAATTCGCTCAGATACCGTTCCATACACCCAATATGTAATAGACAAGACCTACTCCTTGCTCAGTGAACTGGACACAACACCCCCTATTCACCGCACAAGAATATACGTGACTAGTAAGAATCTTAAAACCTATGTATTGATACGTGTCTGGAAGTGAGTCAAGTGGGTGTAAAGCCGCTTAAACACAGCCGTGAAAAGCAGCTAAACCCCATTATAAAAATAAATTACTTTTAAAAACCCGTAAAACAAAGACAGTGAAATTCTTACAAAATTCGTTCAGGGGCTGTGATGCAACCTGGATTGACCATATCTAGACCCACAGCTGGATGAGACATAAGGTTGGACACTCTTGGGGCTGACAGGTTGGGTGAGGTTGGGTGAGCAAACGCAGACCCTTTAAAGTAATACTGCGTGGTACCCATCCCATGGGTCCCAAATCTCCCGGTTCAAGGGCATCTTCCTACATCGAAAACATGCATGAGAAACTCAGAAGATGGTACACCGTGTGATTTTGAAAGGTTTCTAAAACGCACCCCATTTCTCACCTCCTTGTGCTCGGGTTCGCCTTTCCAGCTACTTTACTAGCAATCTCCCTACTTGCAGAATCAGCACCTTTAAGCTCCTGATCCATACAGGTTGCAAATTGTCCTGAGGATGAACGGGAAGAGGGGCAACCAATGAGAGACTATATCTAGGTGTTGGGACAGGCACAGGTCACTCTATTTTCCCATCAGGAAGAAGAATTAACCACAGGCTCAGCCTGCTGCCCAGAAGCACAATAGCGCCTGAGGCAATACTGCGCTTTTGCGGCCAGCTCCCAAAAAAGCGAGTTGAAAAATGGAGCTCAGGGACACTGCAATTCACAAACCCGCAGAGTTATAAAAGGTAACTCTCGTCAACAAATATATTGAGGGAAGGCAACGAAGAGGATTTGAAAGCAAGGCAGAATTGCAGGAAACATGTTTCAGGAGGTAGATTCGAATCGCCTTTAAAGCACATGAAAAGCGGCAAAACGTCGACAATGATGCCCTTGGACAAAAAGGGCGTATGCGTTTTTTCCTGAATATATTCAGGAAAAAACGCATACGCCCTTTTTGGCCAACCAAGCAACCTGGAAAGGCAAATCAGCGCTACAAAGAAGTCTCGCTTCCCATCGGTCAAAAGGGCCATGCTAAAAAAGTGTCAAAACCAGAAATGCAGGACAGGCCATGGAGAAATGGCAGCCTTGCTACGCTGATAGGCGGGATGTTAATTGCCAACAGCCACTCTGGAGAAGTGTACGGTGTGTCCTGAAACATCGAAAAAACACAGCTTAGGGAGCATAGGGCACGTCCACTCATGGGCGTATAAATTGGGAAAACTAAAAATCAGCAAGACACAGGCACCCCAAAGTTTAGGGCTGCTCTGTTGACAAGAACCTCCAGTTCATGACACCTTAAATATCCCAGGAAAGAGAAAAATGGATAAAGAAGTTGTGGTCCTTATGTACAATGGAATATCACTCAGACATGAAATCAATGTCATAAGGCTAGGAGAAGCAAGATGAGTGGATTTAGGTACGACGATTCCAAGTGAAATAAGTCACACAGAAAAATACACTTATCATAAGGTATCACTTATAGAGGGAATGTAAAAACCGCTACACTTGAACTGAATTACAAAACAGAACAGAGTCACACGTTTAGAAAACACACTATGGCTGCTTAACGGGAAAGGTGAGTTGGGGTGATGCATAAAAAAAGGGTTTCAAATTCACTCAGATACCGTTCCATACACCCAATATGTAATAGACAAGACCAACTCCTTGCTCAGTGAACTGGACTCAACACCCCCTATTCACCGCACAATAATATGTCTGACTAGTAAGAATCGTAAAACCTATGTATTGATATCTCTCTGGAAGTGAGTCAAGTGGGTGTAAAGCCGCATAAACACAGCCGTGAAAGGCAGCTAAACCCCATTATAAAAATAAATTACTTTTAAAATCCCGTAAAAGAAAGACAGTGAAAGAGAGAGAAATTCTTACATAATTCGTTCAGGGGCTTTGATGCAACCTGGATTGACCATATCTAGACCCACAGCTGGATGAGACATAAGGGTGGACACTCTTGGGGCTGAGAGGTTGGGTGAGCTTGGGTGAGCAAACGCAGAACCTTTAAAGTAATACTGCGTGGTACCCATCCCATGGGTCCCAAATCTCCAGGTTCAAGGGCATCTTCCTACATCGAAAACATGCATGAGAAACCCAGAATAAGGTACACCGTGTGATTTTGAAAGGTTTCCAAAACGCACCTCATTTCTCATCTCCTTGTGCTCGGGTTCGCCATTCCAGGTACTTTACTAGCAATCTCCCTACTTGGAGAATCAGCACCTTTAACCTCCTGTTCTGTACAGGTTGCAATTTGTCCTGAGGATGAACGGGAAGAGGGGCAACCAATGAGAGACTAGATCTAGGTGTTGGGACAGGCACAGGTCACTCTATTTTCCCATCAGGATGAAGAATTAACCACAGGCTCAGCCTGCCCCCCGGAACCTGAATAGGGCCTGAGGCAATCCCGTGCTTTTGCGGCCAGCTCCCAAAAAAGACAGTTGAAAAATGGAGCTCAGGGTCACTGCCATTCACAAACCCGCAGAGTTATAAATGGTAACTCTCGTCCACAAATATATTGAGGGAAGGCAACGAAGAGGATTTGAAAGCAAGGCAGAATTGCAGGAAACATGTTTCAGGAGGTAGATACGAATCGCCTTTAAAGCACATGAAAAGTGGCAAAACGTCGACAGTGATGCCCTTGGCCAAAAAGGGCGTATGCGTTTTTTCCTGAATATATTCAGGGAAAAACGCATACGCCCTTTTTGGCCAACCAAGCAACCTGGAAAGGCAAATCAGCGCTACAAAGAAGTCTCGCTTCCCATCGGTCAAAAGGGCCATGCTGCAAAAAGTGTCAAAACCAGAAATGCAGGACAGGCCATGGAGAAATGGCAGCCTTGCTACGCTGATGGGCGGGATGTAAATTGCCAACAGCCACTCTGGAGAAGTGTACGGTGTGTCCTGAAACATCGAAAAAACAGCTTAGGGAGCATAGGGCAAGTGCACTCATGGGCGTATAAATTGGGAAAACTAAAAATCAGCAAGACACAGGCACCCCAATGTTTAGGGCTGCTATGTTGACAAGAACCTCCACTTCATGACACCTTAAATATCCCAGGAAAGAGAAAAATGGATAAAGAAGTTGTGGTCCTTATGTACAAAGGAATATCACTCAGACATGAAATCAATGTCATAAGGCTAGTAGAAGCAAGATGAGTGGATTTAGGTATGACGATTCTAAGTGAACTAAGTCACACAGAAAAAGACACTTATCAAAGGCTGTCACTTATAGAGGGAATGTAAAAACCGCTACATTTGAACTGAATTACAAAACAGAACAGAGTCACACGTTTAGAAAACACACTATGGCTGCTTAACGGGAAAGGTGAGGTGGGGTGATGCATAAAACAAGGGTTTCAAATTCGCTCAGATACCGTTCCATACACCCAATATGTAATAGACAAGACCTACTCCTTGCTCAGTGAACTGGACACAACACCCCCTATTCACCGCACAAGAATATACGTGACTAGTAAGAATCTTAAAACCTATGTATTGATACGTGTCTGGAAGTGAGTCAAGTGGGTGTAAAGCCGCTTAAACACAGCCGTGAAAAGCAGCTAAACCCCATTATAAAAATAAATTACTTTTAAAAACCCGTAAAACAAAGACAGTGAAATTCTTACAAAATTCGTTCAGGGGCTGTGATGCAACCTGGATTGACCATATCTAGACCCACAGCTGGATGAGACATAAGGTTGGACACTCTTGGGGCTGACAGGTTGGGTGAGGTTGGGTGAGCAAACGCAGACCCTTTAAAGTAATACTGCGTGGTACCCATCCCATGGGTCCCAAATCTCCCGGTTCAAGGGCATCTTCCTACATCGAAAACATGCATGAGAAACTCAGAAGATGGTACACCGTGTGATTTTGAAAGGTTTCTAAAACGCACCCCATTTCTCACCTCCTTGTGCTCGGGTTCGCCTTTCCAGCTACTTTACTAGCAATCTCCCTACTTGCAGAATCAGCACCTTTAAGCTCCTGATCCATACAGGTTGCAAATTGTCCTGAGGATGAACGGGAAGAGGGGCAACCAATGAGAGACTATATCTAGGTGTTGGGACAGGCACAGGTCACTCTATTTTCCCATCAGGAAGAAGAATTAACCACAGGCTCAGCCTGCTGCCCAGAAGCACAATAGCGCCTGAGGCAATACTGCGCTTTTGCGGCCAGCTCCCAAAAAAGCGAGTTGAAAAATGGAGCTCAGGGACACTGCAATTCACAAACCCGCAGAGTTATAAAAGGTAACTCTCGTCAACAAATATATTGAGGGAAGGCAACGAAGAGGATTTGAAAGCAAGGCAGAATTGCAGGAAACATGTTTCAGGAGGTAGATTCGAATCGCCTTTAAAGCACATGAAAAGCGGCAAAACGTCGACAATGATGCCCTTGGACAAAAAGGGCGTATGCGTTTTTTCCTGAATATATTCAGGAAAAAACGCATACGCCCTTTTTGGCCAACCAAGCAACCTGGAAAGGCAAATCAGCGCTACAAAGAAGTCTCGCTTCCCATCGGTCAAAAGGGCCATGCTAAAAAAGTGTCAAAACCAGAAATGCAGGACAGGCCATGGAGAAATGGCAGCCTTGCTACGCTGATAGGCGGGATGTTAATTGCCAACAGCCACTCTGGAGAAGTGTACGGTGTGTCCTGAAACATCGAAAAAACACAGCTTAGGGAGCATAGGGCACGTCCACTCATGGGCGTATAAATTGGGAAAACTAAAAATCAGCAAGACACAGGCACCCCAAAGTTTAGGGCTGCTCTGTTGACAAGAACCTCCAGTTCATGACACCTTAAATATCCCAGGAAAGAGAAAAATGGATAAAGAAGTTGTGGTCCTTATGTACAATGGAATATCACTCAGACATGAAATCAATGTCATAAGGCTAGGAGAAGCAAGATGAGTGGATTTAGGTACGACGATTCCAAGTGAAATAAGTCACACAGAAAAATACACTTATCATAAGGTATCACTTATAGAGGGAATGTAAAAACCGCTACACTTGAACTGAATTACAAAACAGAACAGAGTCACACGTTTAGAAAACACACTATGGCTGCTTAACGGGAAAGGTGAGTTGGGGTGATGCATAAAAAAAGGGTTTCAAATTCACTCAGATACCGTTCCATACACCCAATATGTAATAGACAAGACCAACTCCTTGCTCAGTGAACTGGACTCAACACCCCCTATTCACCGCACAATAATATGTCTGACTAGTAAGAATCGTAAAACCTATGTATTGATATCTCTCTGGAAGTGAGTCAAGTGGGTGTAAAGCCGCATAAACACAGCCGTGAAAGGCAGCTAAACCCCATTATAAAAATAAATTACTTTTAAAATCCCGTAAAAGAAAGACAGTGAAAGAGAGAGAAATTCTTACATAATTCGTTCAGGGGCTTTGATGCAACCTGGATTGACCATATCTAGACCCACAGCTGGATGAGACATAAGGGTGGACACTCTTGGGGCTGAGAGGTTGGGTGAGCTTGGGTGAGCAAACGCAGAACCTTTAAAGTAATACTGCGTGGTACCCATCCCATGGGTCCCAAATCTCCAGGTTCAAGGGCATCTTCCTACATCGAAAACATGCATGAGAAACCCAGAATAAGGTACACCGTGTGATTTTGAAAGGTTTCCAAAACGCACCTCATTTCTCATCTCCTTGTGCTCGGGTTCGCCATTCCAGGTACTTTACTAGCAATCTCCCTACTTGGAGAATCAGCACCTTTAACCTCCTGTTCTGTACAGGTTGCAATTTGTCCTGAGGATGAACGGGAAGAGGGGCAACCAATGAGAGACTAGATCTAGGTGTTGGGACAGGCACAGGTCACTCTATTTTCCCATCAGGATGAAGAATTAACCACAGGCTCAGCCTGCCCCCCGGAACCTGAATAGGGCCTGAGGCAATCCCGTGCTTTTGCGGCCAGCTCCCAAAAAAGACAGTTGAAAAATGGAGCTCAGGGTCACTGCCATTCACAAACCCGCAGAGTTATAAATGGTAACTCTCGTCCACAAATATATTGAGGGAAGGCAACGAAGAGGATTTGAAAGCAAGGCAGAATTGCAGGAAACATGTTTCAGGAGGTAGATACGAATCGCCTTTAAAGCACATGAAAAGTGGCAAAACGTCGACAGTGATGCCCTTGGCCAAAAAGGGCGTATGCGTTTTTTCCTGAATATATTCAGGAAAAAACGGATACGCCCTTTTTGGCCAACCAAGCAACCTGGAAAGGCAAATCAGCGCTACAAAGAAGTCTCGCTTCCCATCGGTCAAAAGGGCCATGCTGCAAAAAGTGTCAAAACCAGAAATGCAGGACAGGCCATGGAGAAATGGCAGCCTTGCTACGCTGATGGGCGGGATGTAAATTGCCAACAGCCACTCTGGAGAAGTGTACGGTGTGTCCTGAAACATCGAAAAAACAGCTTAGGGAGCATAGGGCACGTGCACTCATGGGCGTATAAATTGGGAAAACTAAAAATCAGCAAGACACAGGCACCCCAATGTTTAGGGCTGCTATGTTGACAAGAACCTCCACTTCATGACACCTTAAATATCCCAGGAAAGAGAAAAATGGATAAAGAAGTTGTGGTCCTTATGTACAAAGGAATATCACTCAGACATGAAATCAATGTCATAAGGCTAGTAGAAGCAAGATGAGTGGATTTAGGTATGACGATTCTAAGTGAACTAAGTCACACAGAAAAAGACACTTATCATAAGCTATCACTTATAGAGGGAATGTAAAAACCGCTACACTTGAACTGAATTACAAAGGGAACAGAGTCAAACGTTTAGAAAACACACTATGGCTGCTTAACGGGAAAGGTGAGGTGGGGTGATGCATAAAACAAGGGTTTCAAATTCGCTCAGATACCGTTCCATACACCCAATATGTAATAGACAAGGCCTACTCCTTGCTCAGTGAACTGGACTCAACACCCCCTATTCACCGCACAAGAATATATCTGACTAGTAATAATCGTAAAACCTATGTATTGATATCTCTCTGGAAGTGAGCCAAGTGGGTGTAAAGCCGCATAAACACAGCCGTGAAAGGCAGCTAAACCCCATAATAAAAATAAATTACTTTTAAAAACCCGTAAAAGAAAGACAGTGAAAGAGAGAGAAATTCTTACATAATTCGTTCAGGGGCTTTGATGCAACCTGGATTGACCATATCTAGACCCACAGCTGGATGAGACATAAGGGTGGATACTCTTGGGGCTGAGAGGTTGGGTGAGGTTGGGTGAGCAAACGCAGAACCTTTAAAGTAATACTGCGTGGTACCCATCCCATGGGTCCCAAATCTCCAGGTTCAAGGGCATCTTCCTACATCGAAAACATGCATGAGGAACCCAGAATAAGGTACACCGTGTGATTTTGAAAGGTTTCTAAAACGCACCTCATTTCTCATCTCCTTGTGCTCGGGTTCGCCATTCCAGCTACTTTACTAGCAATCTCCCTTCTTGGAGAATCAGCACCTTTAACCTCCTGTTCTGTACAGGTTGCAATTTGTCCTGAGGATGAACGGGAAGAGGGGCAACCAATGAGAGACTAGATCTAGGTGTTGGGACAGGCACAGGTCACTCTATTTTCCCATCAGGAAGAAGAATTAACCACAGGCTCAGCCTGCCCCCCGGAACCTGAATAGGGCCTGAGGCAATCCCGTGCTTTTGCGGCCAGCTCCCAAAAAAGACAGTTGAAAAATGGAGCTCAGGGGCACTGCCATTCACAAACCCGCAGAGTTATAAATGGTAACTCTCGTCAACAAATATATTGAGGGAAGGCAACGAAGAGGATTTGAAAGCAAGGCAGAATTGCAGGAAACATGTTTCAGGAGGTAGATTCGAATCGCCTTTAAAGCACATGAAAAGTGGCAAAACGTCGACAGTGATGCCCTTGGCCAAAAAGGGCGTATGCGTTTTTTCCTGAATATATTCAGGAAAAAACGGATACGCCCTTTTTGGCCAACCAAGCAACCTGGAAAGGCAAATCAGCGCTACAAAGAAGTCTCGCTTCCCATCGGTCAAAAGGGCCATGCTGCAAAAAGTGTCAAAACCAGAAATGCAGGACAGGCCATGGAGAAATGGCAGCCTTGCTACGCTGATGGGCGGGATGTAAATTGCCAACAGCCACTCTGGAGAAGTGTACGGTGTGTCCTGAAACATCGAAAAAACAGCTTAGGGAGCATAGGGCAAGTGCACTCATGGGCGTATAAATTGGGAAAACTAAAAATCAGCAAGACACAGGCACCCCAATGTTTAGGGCTGCTATGTTGACAAGAACCTCCACTTCATGACACCTTAAATATCCCAGGAAAGAGAAAAATGGATAAAGAAGTTGTGGTCCTTATGTACAAAGGAATATCACTCAGACATGAAATCAATGTCATAAGGCTAGTAGAAGCAAGATGAGTGGATTTAGGTATGACGATTCTAAGTGAACTAAGTCACACAGAAAAAGACACTTATCATAAGCTATCACTTATAGAGGGAATGTAAAAACCGCTACACTTGAACTGAATTACAAAGGGAACAGATTCACACGTTTAGAAAACACACTATGGCTGCTTAACGGGAAAGGTGAGGTGGGGTGATGCATAAAACAAGGGTTTCAAATTCGCTCAGATACCGTTCCATACACCCAATATGTAATAGACAAGGCCTGCTCCTTGCTCAGTGAACTGGACTCAACACCCCCTATTCACCGCACAAGAATATATCTGACTAGTAATAATCGTAAAACCTATGTATTGATATCTCTCTGGAAGTGAGCCAAGTGGGTGTAAAGCCGCATAAACACAGCCGTGAAAAGCAGCTAAACCCCATTATAAAAATAAATTACTATTAAAAAACCGTAAAACAAAGACAGTGAAAGAGAGAGAAATCCTTACAAAATTCGTTCAGGGGCTGTGATGCAACCTGGATTGACCATATCTAGACCCACACCTGGATGAGACATAAGGGTGGACACTCTTGGGGCTGAGAGGTTGGGTGAGGTTGGGTGAGCAAACTCAGACCCTTTAAAGTAATACTGCGTGGTACCCATCCCATGGGTCCCAAATCTCCAGGTTCAAGGGCATCTTCCTACATCGAAAACTTGCATGAGAAACTCAGAAGATGGTACACCGTGTGATTTTGAAAGGTTTCTAAAACGCACCCCATTTCTCACCTCCTTGTGCTCGGGTTCGCCTTTCCAGCTACTTTACTAGCAATCTCCCTACTTGCAGAATCAGCACCTTTAAGCTCCTGATCCATACAGGTTGCAAATTGTCCTGAGGATGAACGGGAAGAGGGGCAACCAATGAGAGACTATATCTAGGTGTTGGGACAGGCACAGGTCACTCTATTTTCCCATCAGGAAGAAGAATTAACCACAGGCTCAGCCTGCTGCCCAGAAGCACAATAGCGCCTGAGGCAATACTGCGCTTTTGCGGCCAGCTCCCAAAAAAGCGAGTTGAAAAATGGAGCTCAGGGACACTGCAATTCACAAACCCGCAGAGTTATAAATGATAAGTCTCGTCCAAAAATATATTGAGGGAAGGCAACGAAGAGGATTTGAAAGCAAGGCAGAATTGCAGGAAACAGATTTCAGGAGGTAGATTCGAATTGCCTTTAAAGCACATGAAAAGCAGCAAAACGTCGACAATGATGCCCTTGGACAAAAAGGGCGTATGCGTTTTTTCCTGAATATATTCAGGAAAAAACGCATACGCCCTTTTTGGCCAACCAAGCAACCTGGAAAGGCAAATCAGCGCTACAAAGAAGTCTCGCTTCCCATCGGTCAAAAGGGCCATGCTAAAAAAGTGTCAAAACCAGAAATGCAGGACAGGCCATGGAGAAATGGCAGCCTTGCTACGCTGATAGGCGGGATGTTAATTGCCAACAGCCACTCTGGAGAAGTGTACGGTGTGTCCTGAAACATCGAAAAAACACAGCTTAGGGAGCATAGGGCACGTCCACTCATGGGCGTATAAATTGGGAAAACTAAAAATCAGCAAGACACAGGCACCCCAAAGTTTAGGGCTGCTCTGTTGACAAGAACCTCCAGTTCATGACACCTTAAATATCCCAGGAAAGAGAAAAATGGATAAAGAAGTTGTGGTCATTATGTACAATGGAATATCACTCAGAAATGAAATCAATGTCATAAGGCTAGGAGAAGCAAGATGAGTGGATTTAGGTACGACGATTCCAAGTGAAATAAGTCACACAGAAAAAGACACTTATCATAAGGTATCACTTATAGAGGGAATGTAAAAACCGCTACACTTGAACTGAATTACAAAACAGAACAGAGTCACACGTTTAGAAAACACACTATGGCTGCTTAACGGGAAAGGTGAGGTGGGGTGATGCATAAAACAAGGGTTTCAAATTCGCTCAGATACCGTTCCATACACACAATATGTAATAAAAAAGACCTACTCCTTGCTCAGTGAACTGGACACAACACCCCCTATTCACCGCACAAGAATATACGTGACTAGTAAGAATCTTAAAACCTATGTATTGATACGTGTCTGGAAGTGAGTCAAGTGGGTGTAAAGCCGCATAAACACAGCCGTGAAAAGCAGCTAAACCCCATTATAAAAATAAATTACTATTAAAAAACCGTAAAACAAAGACAGTGAAAGAGAGAGAAATTCTTACAAAATTCGTTCAGGGGCTGTGATGCAACCTGGATTGACCATATCTAGACATACAGCTGGATGAGACATAAGGGTGGACACTCTTGGGGCTGAGCGGTAGGGTGAGGTTGGGTGAGCAAACTCAGACCCTTTAAAGTAATACTGCGTGGTACCCATCCCATGGGTCCCAAATCTCCAGGTTCAAGGGCATCTTCCTACATCGAAAACATGCATGAGAATCCCAGAAAATGGTACACCGTGTGATCGGGAAAGGTTTCTAAAACGCACCTCATTTCTCATCTCCTTGTGCTCGGGTTCGCCATTCCAGCTACTTTACTAGCAATCTCCCTTCTTGGAGAATCAGCACCTTTAACCTCCTGTTCTGTACAGGTTGCAATTTGTCCTGAGGATGAACGGGAAGAGGGGCAACCAATGAGAGACTAGATGTAGGTGTTGGGACAGGCACATGTCACTCTATTTTCCCATCAGGAAGAAGAATTAACCACAGGCTCAGCCTGCCGCCGGGAAGCAGAATAGTGCCTGAGGCAATCCCGCACTTCTGCGGCCACCTCCCAAAAAAGCCAGTTGAAAAATGGAGCACATGGGCACTGAAATTCACAAACCTGCAGAGTTATAAATGATAACTCTCGTCCACAAATATATTGAGGGAAGGCAACGAAGAGTATTTGAAAGCAAGGCAGAATTGCAGGAAACAGGTTTCAGGAGGTAGATTCGAATCGGCTTTAAAGCACATGAAAAGCGGCAAAACGTCGACAATGATGCCCTTGGCCAAAAAGGGCGTATGCGTTTTTTCCTGAATATATTCAGGGAAAAACGCATACGCCCTTTTTGGCCAACCAAGCAACCTGGAAAGGCAAATCAGCGCTACAATGAAGTCTCGCTTCCCATCGGTCAAAAGGGACATGCTGCAAAAAGTGTAAAAACCAGAAATGCAGGACAGGCCATGGAGAAATGGCAGCCTTGCTACGCTGATGGGCGGGATGTAAATTGCCAACAGCCACTCTGGAGAAGTGTACGGTGTGTCCTGAAACATCAAAAAAACACAGCTTAGGGAGCGTAGGGCACGTCCACTCATGGGCGTATAAATTGGGAAAACTAAAAATCAGCAAGACACAGGCACCCCAAAGTTTAGGGCTGCTCTGTTGACAAGAACCTCCACTTCATGACACCTTAAGTATCCCAGGAAAGAGAAAAATGGATAAAGAAGTTGTGGTCCTTATGTACAATGGAATATCACTCAGACATGAAATCAATGTCATAAGGCTAGTAGAAGCAAGATGAGTGGATTTAGGAACGACGATTCTAAGTGAAATAAGTCACACAGAAAAAGACACTTATCATAAGCTATCACTTATAGAGGGAATATAAAAACCGCTACACTTGAACTGAATTACAAATCAGAACAGAGTCACACGTTTAGAAAACACACTATGGCTGCTTAACGGGAAAGGTGAGGTGGGGTGAGGCATAAAACAAGGGTTTCAAATTCGCTCAGATACCGTTCCATACACCCAATATGTAATAGACAAGACCTACTCCTTGCTCAGTGAACAGGACTCAACACCCCCTATTCACCGCACAAGAATATATGTGACTAGTAAGAATCTTAAAACCGATGTATTGATATCTGTCTGGAAGTGAGTCAAGTGGGTGTAAAGCCGCATAAACACAGCCGTGAAAAGCAGCTAAACCCCATTATAAAAATAAATTACTTTTAAAAACCCGTAAAACAAAGACAGTGAAAGAAAGCGAAATTATTACAAAATTCGTTCAGAGGCTGTGATGCAACCTGGATTGACCATATCTAGACCCACAGCTGGATGAGACATAAGGGTGGACACTCTTGGGGCTGAAAGGTTGGGTGAGGTTGGGTGAGCAAACGCAGACCCTTTAAAGTAATACTGCCTGGTACCCATCCCATGGGTCCCAAATCTCCAGGTTCAAGGGCATCTTCCTACATCGAAAACATGCATGAGAAACCCAGAAGATGGTACACCGTGTGATTTTGAAAGGTTTCTAATACGCACCTCATTTCTCATCTCCTTGTGCTCGGGTTCGCCTTTCCAGCTACTTTACTAGCAATCTCCCTACTTGGAGAATCAGCACCTTTAAGCTCCTGTTCCCTACAGGTTGCAATTTGTCCTGAGGATGAACTGGAATAGGGGCAACCAATGAGAGACTAGATCTAGGTGTTGGGACAGGCACAGCTCACTCTATTTTCCCATCAGGAAGAAGAATTAAACACAGGCTCAGCCTGCCGCAGGGAACCAGAATAGGGCCTGAGGCAATCCCGTGCTTTTGCGGCCAGCTCCCAAAAAAGACAGTTGAAAAATGGAGCTCAGGGGCACTGCAATTTACAAACCTGCTGAGTTATAAATGATAACTCTCGTCCACAAATATATTGAGGGAAGGCAACGAAGAGTATTTGAAAGCAAGGCAGAATTGCAGGAAACAGGTTTCAGGAGGTAGATTCGAATCGGCTTTAAAGCACATGAAAAGCGGCAAAACGTCGAAAATGATGCCCTTGGCCAAAAAGGGCGTATGCGTTTTTTCCTGAATATATTCAGGAAAAAACGCATACGCCCTTTTTGGCCAACCAAGCAACCTGGAAAGGCAAATCAGCGCTACAATGAAGTCTCGCTTCCCATCGGTCAAAAGGGACATGCTGCAAAATGTGTAAAAACCAGAAATGCAGGACAGGCCATGGAGAAATGGCAGCCTTGCTACGCTGATGGGCGGGATGTAAATTGCCAACAGCCACACTGGAGAAGTGTACGGTGTGTCCTGAAACATCGAAAAAAAACAGCTTAGGGAGCATAGGGCACGTCCACTCATGGGCGTATAAATTGGGAAAACTAAAAATCAGCAAGACACAGGCACCCCAAAGTTTAGGGCTGCTCTGTTGACAAGAACCTCCACTTCATGACACCTTAAATATCCCAGGAAAGAGAAAAATGGATAAAGAAGTTGTGGTCCTTATGTACAATGGAATATCACTCAGACATGAAATCAATGTCATAAGGCAAGTAGAAGCAAGATGAGTGGATTTAGGAACGACGATTCTAAGTGAAATAAGTCACACAGAAAAAGACACTTATCATAAGCTATCACTTATAGAGGGAATGTAAAAACCGCTACACTTGAACTGAATTACAAAACAGAACATAGTCACACGTTTAGAAAACACACTATGGCTGCTTAACGGGAAAGGTGAGGTGGGGTGATGCATAAAACAAGGGTTTCAAATTCGCTCAGACACCGTTCCATACACCCAATATGTAATAGACAAGACCTACTCCTTGCTCAGTGAACTGGACTCAACACCCCCTATTCACCGCACAAGAATATATGTGACTAGTAAGAATTGTAAAACCTATGTATTGATATCTCTCTGGAAGTGAGTCAAGTGGGTGTAAAGCCGCATAAACACAACCGTGAAAAGCAGCTAAACCCCATTAAAAAAATAAATTACTTTTAAAAACCCGTAAAACAAAGACAGTGAAAGAGAGAGAAATTCTTACAAAATTCGTTCAGAGGCTGTGATGCAACCTGGATTGACCATATCTAGACCCACAGCTGGATGAGACATAAGGGTGGACACTCTTGGGGCTGAGAGGTTTGGTGAGGTTGGGTGAGCAAACGCAGAACCTTTAAAGTAATACTGCGTGGTACCCATTCCATGGGTCCCAAATCTCCAGGTTCAAGGGCATCTTCCTACATCGAAAACATGCATGAGAAACCCAGAAGATGGTATACCGTGTGATTTTGAAAGGTTTCTAAAACGCAGCTCATTTCTCATCTCCTTGTGCTCGGGTTCGCCTTTCCAGCTAATTTACTAGCAATCTCCCTACTTGGAGAATCAGCACCTTTAAGCTCCTGTTCCCTACAGGTTGCAATTTGTCCTGAGGATGAACGGGAAGAGGGGCAACCAATGAGAGATTAGATCTAGGTGTTGGGACAGGCACAGGTCACTCTATTTTCCCATCAGGAAGAAGAATTAACCACAGGCTCAGCCTGCCGCCAGGAACCAGAATAGGGGCTGAGGCAATCCCGTGCTTTTGCGGCCAGCTCCCAAAAAAGACAGTTTGAAAATGGAGCTCAGGGGCACTGCAATTCACAAACCTGCTGAGTTATAAATGATAACTCTCGTACACAAATATATTGAGGGAAGGCAACGAAGAGGATTTGAAAGCAAGGCAGAATTGCAGGAAACAGGTTTCAGGAGGTAGATTCGAATCACCTTTAAAGCACATGAAAAGTGGCAAAACGTCGACAATGATGCCCTTGGCCAAAAAGGGCGTATGCGTTTTTTCCTGAATATATTCAGGAAAAAACGGATACGCCCTTTTTGGCCAACCAAGCAACCTGGAATGGCAAATCAGCGCTACAAAGAAGTCTCGCTTCCCATCGGTCAAAAGGGCCATGCTGCAAAAAGTGTCAAAACCAGAAATGCAGGACAGACCATGGAGAAATGGCAGCCTTGCTACGCTGATGGGCAGGATGTAAATTGCCAACAGCCACTCTGGAGAAGTGTACGGTGTGTCCTGAAACATCAAAAAAACACAGCTTAGGGAGCGTAGGGCACGTCCACTCATGGGCGTATAAATTGGGAAAACTAAAAATCAGCAAGACACAGGCACCCCAAAGTTTAGGGCTGCTCTGTTGACAAGAACCTCCACTTCATGACACCTTAAGTATCCCAGGAAAGAGAAAAATGGATAAAGAAGTTGTGGTCCTTATGTACAATGGAATATCACTCAGACATGAAATCAATGTCATAAGGCTAGTAGAAGCAAGATGAGTGGATTTAGGAACGACGATTCTAAGTGAAATAAGTCACACAGAAAAAGACACTTATCATAAGCTATCACTTATAGAGGGAATATAAAAACCGCTACACTTGAACTGAATTACAAATCAGAACAGAGTCACACGTTTAGAAAACACACTATGGCTGCTTAACGGGAAAGGTGAGGTGGGGTGAGGCATAAAACAAGGGTTTCAAATTCGCTCAGATACCGTTCCATACACCCAATATGTAATAGACAAGACCTACTCCTTGCTCAGTGAACAGGACTCAACACCCCCTATTCACCGCACAAGAATGTATGTGACTAGTAAGAATCTTAAAACCTATGTATTGATATCTGTCTGGAAGTGAGTCAAGTGGGTGTAAAGCTGCATAAACACAGCCGTGAAAAGCAGCTAAACCCCATTATAAAAATAAATTACTTTTAAAAACCCGTAAAACAAAGACAGTGAAAGAGAGAGAAATTATTACAAAATTCGTTCAGAGGCTGTGATGCAACCTGGATTGACCATATCTAGACCCACAGCTGGATGAGACATAAGGGTGGACACTCTTGGGGCTGAAAGGTTGGGTGAGGTTGGGTGAGCAAACGCAGACCCTTTAAAGTAATACTGCGTGGTACCCATCCCATGGGTCCCAAATCTCCAGGTTCAAGGGCATCTTCCTACATCGAAAACATGCATGAGAAACCCAGAAGATGGTACACCGTGTGATTTTGAAAGGTTTCTAATATGCACCTCATTTCTCATCTCCTTGTGCTCGGGTTCGCCTTTCCAGCTACTTTACTAGCAATCTCCCTACTTGGAGAATCAGCACCTTTAAGCTCCTGTTCCCTACAGGTTGCAATTTGTCCTGAGGATGAACGGGAATAGGGGCAACCAATGAGAGACTAGATCTAGGTGTTGGGACAGGCACAGCTCACTCTATTTTCCCATCAGGAAGAAGAATTAAACACAGGCTCAGCCTGCCGCAGGGAACCAGAATAGGGCCTGAGGCAATCCCTTGCTTTTGCGGCCAGCTCCCAAAAAAGACAGTTGAAAAATGGAGCTCAGGGGCACTGCAATTTACAAAGCTGCTGAGTTATAAATGATAACTCTCGTCCACAAATATATTGAGGGAAGGCAACGAAGAGGATTTGAAAGCAAGGCAGAATTGCAGGAAACAGGTTTCAGGAGGTAGATTCGAATCGCCTTTAAAGCACATGAAAAGTGGCAAAACGTCGACAGTGATGCCCTTGGCCAAAAAGGGCGTATGCGTTTTTTCCTGAATATATTCAGGAAAAAACGCATACGCCCTTTTTGGCCAACCAAGCAACCTGGAAAGGCAAATCAGCGCTACAAAGAAGTCTCGCTTCCCATCAGTCAAAAGGGCCATGCTGCAAAAAGTGTCAAAACCAGAAATGCAGGACAGGCCATGGAGAAATGGCAGCCTTGCTACGCTGATGGGCGGGATGTAATTTGCCAACAGCCACTCTGGAGAAGTGTACGGTGTGTCCTGAAACACCGAAAAAACACAGCTTAGGGAGCATAGGGCACGTCCACTCATGGGCGTATAAATTGGGACAACTAAAAATCAGCAAGACACAGGCACCCCAATGTTTAGGTCTGCTTTGTTGACAAGAACCTCCACTTCATGACACCTTAAATATCCCAGGAAAGAGAAAAATGGATAAAGAAGTTGTGGTCCTTATGTACAAAGGAATATCACTCAGACATGATATCAATGTCATAAGGCTAGTAGAAGCAAGATGAGTGGATTTAGGTATGACGATTCTAAGTGAAATAAGTCACACAGAAAAAGACACTTATCATAAGCTCTCACTTATAGAGGGAATGTAAAAACCGCTACACTTGAACTGAATTACAAAACAGAACAGAGTCACACGTTTAGAAAACACACTATGGCTGCTTAACGGGAAAGGTGAGGTGGGGTGATGCATAAAACAAGGGTTTCAAATTCGCTCAGATACCGTTCCATACACCCAATATGTAATAGACAAGACCTACTCCTTGCTCAGTGAACTGGACTCAACACCCCCTATTCACCGCACAAGAATATATGTGACTAGTAAGAATCTTAAAACCTATGTATTGATATCTGTCAGGAAGTGAGTCAAGTGGGTGTAAAGCCGCATAAACACAGCCGTGAAAAGCAGCTAAACCCCATTATAAAAATAAATTACTTTTAAAAACCCGTAAAACATAGACAGTGAAAGAGAGAGAAATTCTTACAAAATTCGTTCAGAGGCTGTGATGCAACCTGGATTGACCATATCTAGACCCACAGCTGGATGAGACATAAGGGTGGACACTCTTGGGGCTTAGAGTTTGGGTGAGGTTGGGTGAGCAAACGCAGACCCTTTAAAGTAATACTGTGTGGTACCCATCCCATGGGTCCCAAATCTCCAGGTTCAAGGGCATCTTCCTACATCGAAAACATGCATGAGAAACCCAGAAGATGGTACACCGTGTGATTTTGAAAGGAATCTAAAGCGCACCCCATTTCTCATCTCCTTGTGCTAGGGTTCGCCTTTCCAGCTACTTTACTAGCAATCTCCCTACTTGGAGAATCAGCACCTTTAAGCTCCTGTTCCCTACAGGTTGCAATTTGTCCTGAGGATGAACGGCAAGAGGGGCAACCAATGAGAGACTAGATCTAGGTGTTGGGACAGGCACAGGTCACTCTATTTTCCCATCAGGAAGAAGAATTAAACACAGGCTCAGCCTCCCGCCGGGAACCAGAATAGGGCCTGAGGCAATGCCGTGCTTTTGCGGCCAGCTACCAAAAAAGCGAGTTGAAAAATGGAGCTCAGGGACACTGCAATTCACAAACCCGCAGAGTTATAAATGATAACTGTCATCCACAGATATATTGAGGGAAGGCAACGAAGAGGATTTGAAAGCAAGGCAGAATTGCAGGAAACAGATTTCAGGAGGTAGATTCGAATCGCCATTAAAGCACATGAAAAGCGGCAAAACGTCGACAATGATGCCCTTGGCCAAAAAGGGCGTATGCGTTTTTTCCTGAATATATTCAGGAAAAAACGCATACGCCCTTTTTGGCCAACCAAGCAACATGGAAATGCAAATAAGCGCTACAAAGAAGTTTCGCTTCCCATCGGTCAAAAGGGTCATGCTGCAAAAAGTGTCAAAACCAGAAATGCAGGACAGGCCATGGAGAAATGGCAGCCTTGCTACGCTGATGGGCGGGATGTAAATTGCCAACAGCCACTCTGAAGAAGTGTACGGTGTGTCCTGAAACATCGAAAAAACACAGTTAGGGAGCATAGGGCACGTCCACTCATGGGCGTATAAATTGGGAAAACTAAAAATCAGCAAGACACAGGCACCCCAAAGTTTAGGGCTGCTCTGTTGACAAGAACCTCCACTTCATGACACCTTAAATATCCCAGGAAAGAGAAAAATGGATAAAGAAGTTGTGGTCCTTATGTACAATGGAATATCACTCAGACATGAAATCAATGTCATAAGGCTAGTAGAAGCAAGATGAGTGGATTTAGGTACGACGATTCTAAGTGAAATAAGTCACACAGAAAAAGACACTTATCATAAGCTATCACTTATAGAGGGAATGTAAAAACCGCTACACTTGAACTGAATTACAAAACAGAACAGAGTCACACGTTTAGAAAACACACTATGGCTGCTTAACGGGAAAGGTGAGGTGGGGTGAGGCATAAAACAAGGGTTTCAAATTCGCTCAGATACCGTTCCATACACCCAATATGTAATAGACAAGACCTACTCCTTGCTCAGTGAACAGGACTCAACACCCCCTATTCACCGCACAAGAATATATGTGACTAGTAAGAATCTTAAAACCTATGTATTGATATCTGTCTGGAAGTGAGTCAAGTGGGTGTAAAGCCGCATAAACACAGCCGTGAAAAGCAGCTAAACCCCATTATAAAAATAAATTACTTTTAAAAACCCGTAAAACAAAGACAGTGAAAGAGAGAGAAATTCTTACAAAATTCGTTCAGAGGCTGTGATGCAACCTGGATTGACCATATCTAGACCCACAGCTGGATGAGACATAAGGGTGGACACTCTTGGGGCTGAAAGGTTGGGTGAGGTTGGGTGAGCAAACGCAGACCCTTTAAAGTAATACTGCCTGGTACCCATCCCATGGGTCCCAAATCTCCAGGTTCAAGGGCATCTTCCTACATCGAAAACATGCATGAGAAACCCAGAAGATGGTACACCGTGTGATTTTGAAAGGTTTCTAATACGCACCTCATTTCTCATCTCCTTGTGCTCGGGTTCGCCTTTCCAGCTACTTTACTAGCAATCTCCCTACTTGGAGAATCAGCACCTTTAAGCTCCTGTTCCCTACAGGTTGCAATTTGTCCTGAGGATGAACGGGAATAGGGGCAACCAATGAGAGATTAGATCTAGGTGTTGGGACAGGCACAGCTCACTCTATTTTCCCATCAGGAAGAAGAATTAAACACAGGCTCAGCCTGCCGCAGGGAACCAGAATAGGGCCTGAGGCAATCCCGTGCTTTTGCGGCCAGCTCCCAAAAAAGACAGTTGAAAAATGGAGCTTAGGGGCACTGCAATTTACAAACCTGCTGAGTTATAAATGATAACTCTCGTCCACAAATATATTGAGGGAAGGCAACGAAGAGGATTTGAAAGCAAGGCAGAATTGCAGGAAACAGGTTTCAGGAGGTAGATTCGAATCGCCTTTAAAGCACATGAAAAGTGGCAAAACGTCGACAGTGATGCCCTTGGCCAAAAAGGGCGTATGCGTTTTTTCCTGAATATATTCAGGAAAAAACGCATACGCCCTTTTTGGCCAACCAAGCAACCTGGAAAGGCAAATCAGCGCTAAAAAGAAGTCTCGCTTCCCATCAGTCAAAAGGGCCATGCTGCAAAATTGTCAAAACCAGAAATGCAGGACAGGCCATGGAGAAATGGCAGCCTTGCTACGCTGATGGGCGGGATGTAATTTGCCAACAGCCACTCTGGAGAAGTGTACGGTGTGTCCTGAAACATCGAAAAAACACAGCTTAGGGAGCATAGGGCACGTCCACTCATGGGCGTATAAATTGGGACAACTAAAAATCAGCAAGACACAGGCACCCCAATGTTTAGGGCTGCTTTGTTGACAAGAACCTCCACTTCATGACACCTTAAATATCCCAGGAAAGAGAAAAATGGATAAAGAAGTTGTGGTCCTTATGTACAAAGGAATATCACTCAGACATGATATCAATGTCATAAGGCTAGTAGAAGCAAGATGAGTGGATTTAGGTATGACGATTCTAAGTGAAATAAGTCACACAGAAAAAGACACTTATCATAAGCTCTCACTTATAGAGGGAATGTAAAAACCGCTACACTTGAACTGAATTACAAAACAGAACAGAGTCACACGTTTAGAAAACACACTATGGCTGCTTAACGGGAAAGGTGAGGTGGGGTGATGCATAAAACAAGGGTTTCAAATTCGCTCAGATACCGTTCCATACACCCAATATGTAATAGACAAGACCTACTCCTTGCTCAGTGAACTGGACTCAACTCCCCCTATTCACCGCACAAGAATATATGTGACTAGTAAGAATCTTAAAACCTATGTATTGATATCTGTCTGGAAGTGAGTCAAGTGGGTGTAAAGCCGCATAAACACAGCCGTGAAAAGCAGCTAAACCCCATTATAAAAATAAATTACTTTTAAAAACCCGTAAAACAAAGACAGTGAAAGAGAGAGAAATTCTTACAAAATTCGTTCAGAGGCTGTGATGCAACCTGGATTGACCATATCAACACCCACAGCTGGATGAGACATAAGGGTGGACACTCTTGGGGCTTAGAGGTTGGGTGAGGTTGGGTGAGCAAACGCAGACCCTTTAAAGTAATACTGTGTGGTACCCATCCCATGGGTCCCAAATCTCCAGGTTCAAGGGCATCTTCCTACATCGAAAACATGCATGAGAAACCCAGAAGATGGTACACCATGTGATTTTGAAAGGTTTCTAAAACGCACCCCATTTCTCATCTCCTTGTGCTAGGGTTCGCCTTTCCAGCTACTTTACTAGCAATCTCCCTACTTGGAGAATCAGCACCTTTAAGCTCCTGTTCCCTACAGGTTGCAATTTGTCCTGAGGATGAACGGGAAGAGGGGCAACCAATGAGAGACTAGATGTAGGTGTTGGGACAGGCACAGCTCACTCTATTTTCCCATCGGGAAAAAGAATTAACCACAGGCTCAGCATGCCGCCCAGAAGCAGAATAGGGCCTGAGGCAATCCCGTGCTTTTGCGGCCAGCTCCCAAAAAAGCCAGTTGAAAAATGGAGCTCAGGGACACTGCAATTCACAAACCCGCAGAGCTATAAATGATAACTCTCATCCACAGATATATTGAGGGAAGGCAACGAAGAGGATTTGAAAGCAAGGCAGAATTGCAGGAAACAGTTTTCAGGAGGTAGATTCAAATCGCCTTAAAAGCACATGAAAAGTGGTAAAACGTCGACAATAATGCCCTTGGCCAAAAAGGGCGTATGCGATTTTTCCTGAATATATTCAGGAAAAAACGCATACGCCCTTTTTGGCCAACCAAGCAACCTGGAAAGGCTAATCAGCGCTACAAAGAAGTCTCGTTTCCATCGGTCAAAAGGGCCATGCTGCAAAAAGTGTCAAAACCAGAAATGCAGGACAGGCCATGGAGAAATGGCAGCCTTGCTACGCTGATGGGCGGGATGTAAATTGCCAACAGCCACTCTGGAGAAGTGTACGGTGTGTCCTGAAACATCGAAAAAACACAGCTTAGGGAGCATAGGGCACGTCCTCTCATGGGCGTATAAATTGGGAAAACTAAAAATCAGCAAGACACAGGTACCCCAAAGTTTAGGGCTGCTCTGTTGACAAGAACCTCCACTTCATGACACCTTAAATATCCCAGGAAAGAGAAAAATGGATAAAGAAGTTGTGGTCCTTATGTACAATGGAATATCACTCAGACATGAAATCAATGTCATAACGCTAGTAGAAGCAAGATGAGTGAAATTAGGTACGACGATTCTAAGTGAAATAAGTCACACAGAAAAAGACACTTATCATAAGCTATCACTTATAGAGGGAATGTAAAAACCGCTACACTTGAACTGAATTACAAAACAGAACAGAGTCACACGTTTAGAAAACACACTATGGCTGCTTAACGGGAAAGGTGAGGTGGGGTGAGGCATAAAACAAGAGTTTCAAATTCGCTCAGATACCGTTCCATACACCCAATATGTAATAGACAAGACCTACTCCTTGCTCAGTGAACTGGACTCAACACCCCCTATTCACCGCACAAGAATATATGTGACTAGTAAGAATCTTAAAACCTATGTATTGATATCTGTCTGGAAGTGAGTCAAGTGGGTGTAAAGCTGCATAAACACAGCCGTGAAAAGCAGCTAAACCCCATTATAAAAATAAATTACTTTTAAAAACCCGTAAAACAAAGACAGTGAAAGCGAGAGAAATTCTTACAAAATTCGTTCAGAGGCTGTGATGCAACCTGGATTGACCATATCTAGACCCACAGCTGGATGAGACATAAGGGTGGACACTCTTGGGGCTGAAAGGTTGGGTGAGGTTGGGTGAGCAAACGCAGACCCTTTAAAGTAATACTGCCTGGTACCCATCCCATGGGTCCCAAATCTCCAGGTTCAAGGGCATCTTCCTACATCGAAAACATGCATGAGAAACCCAGAAGATGGTACACCATGTGATTTTGAAAGGTTTCTAATACGCACCTCATTTCTCATCTCCTTGTGCTCGGGTTCACCTTTCCAGCTACTTTACTAGCAATCTCCCTACTTGGAGAATCAGCACCTTTAAGCTCCTGTTCCCTACAGGTTGCAATTTGTCCTGAGGATGAACGGGAAGAGGGGCAACCAATGAGAGACTAGATGTAGGTGTTGGGACAGGCACAGCTCACTCTATTTTCCCATCGGTAAGAAGAATTAACCACAGGCTCAGCCTGCCGCCCAGAAGCAGAATAGGGCCTTAGGCAATTCCGCGCTTTTGCGGCCAGCTCCCAAAAAAGCCAGTTGAAAAATGGAGCTCAGGGACACTGCAATTCACAAACCCGCAGAGCTATAAATGATAACTCTCATCCACAGATATATTGAGGGAAGGCAACGAAGAGGATTTGAAAGCAAGGCAGAATTGCAGGAAACAGGTTTCAGGAGGTAGATTCGAATCGCCTTAAAAGCACATGAAAAGTGGTAAAACGTCGACAATAATGCCCTTGGCCAAACAGGGCGTATGCGTTTTTTCCTGAATATATTCAGGAAAAAACGCATACGCCCTTTTTGGCCAACCAAGCAACCTGGAAAGGCTAATCAGCGCTACAAAGAAGTCTCGCTTCCCATCGGTCAAAAGGGCCATGCTGCAAAAAGTGTCAAAACCAGAAATGCAGGACAGGCCATGGAGAAATGGCAGCCTTGCTACGCTGATGGGCGGGATGTAAATTGCCAACAGCCACTCTGGAGAAGTGTACGGTGTGTCCTGAAACATCGAAAAAACACAGCTTAGGGAGCATAGGGCACGTCCTCTCATGGGCGTATAAATTGGGAAAACTAAAAATCAGCAAGACACAGGCACCCCAAAGTTTAGGGCTGCTCTGTTGACAAGAACCTCCACTTCATGACACCTGAAATATCCCAGGAAAGAGAAAAATGGATAAAGAAGTTTTGGTCCTTATGTACAATGGAATATCACTCAGACATGAAATCAATGTCATAAGGCTAGTAGAAGCAAGATGAGTGGATTTAGGTACGACGATTCTAAGTGAAATAAGTCACACAGAAAAAGACACTTATCATAAGCTATCACTTATAGAGGGAATGTAAAAACCGCTACACTTGAACTGAATTACAAAACAGAACAGAGTCACACGTTTAGAAAACACACTATGGCTGCTTAACGGGAAAGGTGAGGTGGGGTGAGGCATAAAACAAGGGTTTCAAATTCGCTCAGATACCGTTCCATACACCCAATATGTAATAGACAAGACCTACTCCTTGCTCAGTGAACAGGACTCAACACCCCCTATTCACCGCACAAGAATATATGTGACTAGTAAGAATCTTAAAACCTATGTATTGATATCTGTCTGGAAGTGAGTCAAGTGGGTGTAAAGCCGCATAAACACAGCCGTGAAAAGCAGCTAAACCCCATTATAAAAATAAATTACTTTTAAAAACCCGTAAAACAAAGACAGTGAAAGAGAGAGAAATTCTTACAAAATTCGTTCAGAGGCTGTGATGCAACCTGGATTGACCATATCTAGACCCACAGCTGGATGAGACATAAGGGTGGACACTCTTGGGGCTGAAAGGTTGGGTGAGGCTGGGTGAGCAAATGCAGACCCTTTAAAGTAATACTGCCTGGTACCCATCCCATGGGTCCCAAATCTCCAGGTTCAAGGGCATCTTCCTACATCGAAAACATGCATGAGAAACCCAGAAGATGGTACACCGTGTGATTTTGAAAGGTTTCTAATACGCACCTCATTTCTCATCTCCTTGTGCTCGGGTTCGCCTTTCCAGCTACTTTACTAGCAATCTCCCTACTTGGAGAATCAGCACCTTTAAGCTCCTGTTCCCTACAGGTTGCAATTTGTCCTGAGGATGAACGGGAAGAGGGGCAACCAATGAGAGACTAGATGTAGGTGTTGGGACAGGCACAGCTCACTCTATTTTCCCATCGGGAAAAAGAATTAACCACAGGCTCAGCCTGCCGCCCAGAAGCAGAATAGGGCCTGAGGCAATCCCGCGCTTTTGCGGCCAGCTCCCAAAAAAGCCAGTTGAAAAATGGAGCTCAGGGACACTGCAATTCACAAACCCGCAGAGCTATAAATGATAACTCTCATCCACAGATATATTGAGGGAAGGCAACGAAGAGGATTTGAAAGCAAGGCAGGATTGCAGGAAACAGGTATCAGGAGGTAGATTCGAATCGCCTTTAAAGCACATGAAAAGTGGTAAAACGTCGACAATGATGCCCTTGGCCAAACAGGGCGTATGCGTTTTTTCCTGAATATATTCAGGAAAAAACGCATACGCCCTTTTTGGCCAACCAAGCAACCTGGAAAGGCTAATCAGCGCTACAAAGAAGTCTCGTTTCCATCGGTCAAAAGGGCCATGCTGCAAAAAGTGTCAAAACCAGAAATGCAGGACAGGCCATGGAGAAATGGCAGCCTTGCTACGCTGATGGGCGGGATGTAAATTGCCAACAGCCACTCTGGAGAAGTGTACGGTGTGTCCTGAAACATCGAAAAAACACAGCTTAGGGAGCATAGGGCACGTCCTCTCATGGGCGTATAAATTGGGAAAACTAAAAATCAGCAAGACACAGGTACCCCAAAGTTTAGGGCTGCTCTGTTGACAAGAACCTCCACTTCATGACACCTTAAATATCCCAGGAAAGAGAAAAATGGATAAAGAAGTTGTGGTCCTTATGTACAATGGAATATCACTCAGACATGAAATCAATGTCATAACGCTAGTAGAAGCAAGATGAGTGGATTTAGGTACGATGATTCTAAGTGAAATAAGTCACACAGAAAAAGACACTTATCATAAGCTATCACTTATAGAGGGAATGTAAAAACCGCTACACTTGAACTGAATTACAAAACAGAACAGAGTCACACGTTTAGAAAACACACTATGGCTGCTTAACGGGAAAGGTGAGGTGGGGTGAGGCATAAAACAAGGGTTTCAAATTCGCTCAGATACCGTTCCATACACCCAATATGTAATAGACAAGACCTACTCCTTGCTCAGTGAACTGGACTCAACACCCCCTATTCACCGCACAAGAATATATGTGACTAGTAAGAATCTTAAAACCTATGTATTGATATCTGTCTGGAAGTGAGTCAAGTGGGTGTAAAGCTGCATAAACACAGCCGTGAAAAGCAGCTAAACCCCATTATAAAAATAAATTACTTTTAAAAACCCGTAAAACAAAGACAGTGAAAGCGAGAGAAATTATTACAAAATTCGTTCATAGGTTCTGATGCAACCTGGATTGACCATATCTAGACCCACAGCTGGATGAGACATAAGGGTGGACACTCTTGGGGCTTAACGGTTGGGTGAGGTTGGGTGAGCAAACGCAGACCCTTTAAAGTAATACTGCCTGGTATCCATCCCATGGGTCCCAAATCTCCAGGTTCAAGGGCATCTTCCTACATCGAAAACATGCATGAGAAACCCAGAAGATGGTACACCGTGTGATTTTGAAAGGTTTCTAATACGCACCTCATTTCTCATCTCCTTGTGCTCGGGTTCGCCTTTCCAGCTACTTTACGAGCAATCTCCCTACTTGGAGAATCAGCACCTTTAAGCTCCTGTTCCCTACAGGTTGCAATTTGTCCTGAGGATGAACGGGAAGAGGGGAAACCAATGAGAGACTAGATCTTGGTGTTGGGACAGGCACAGGTCACTCTATTTTCCCATCGGGAAGAAGAATTAACCACAGGCTCAGCCTGCCGCCCAGAAGCAGAATAGGGCCTGAGGCAATCCCGCGCTTTTGCGGCCAGCTCCCAAAAAAGCCAGTTGAAAAATGGAGCTCAGGGACACTGCAATTCACAAACCCGCAGAGCTATAAATGATAACTCTCATCCACAGATATATTGAGGGAAGGCAACGAAGAGGATTTGAAAGCAAGGCAGAATTGCAGGAAACAGGTTTCAGGAGGTAGATTCGAATCGCCTTTAAAGCACATGAAAAGTGGTAAAACGTCGACAATGATGCCCTTGGCCAAACAGGGCGTATGCGTTTTTTCCTGAATATATTCAGGAAAAAACGCATACGCCCTGTTTGGCCAACCAAGCAACCTGGAAAGGCTAATCAGCGCTACAAAGAAGTCTCGCTTCCCATCGGTCAAAAGGGCCATGCTGCAAAAAGTGTCAAAACCAGAAATGCAGGACAGGCCCTGGAGAAATGGCAGCCTTGCTACTCTGATGGGCGGGATGTAAATTGCCAACAGCCACTCTGGAGAAGTGTAAGGTGTGTCCTGAAACATTGAAAAAACACAGCTCTAGGAGCATAGGGCACGTCCTCTCATGGGCGTATAAATTGGGAAAACTAAAAATCAGCAAGACACAGGCACCCCAAAGTTTAGGGCTGCTCTGTTGACAAGAACCTCCACTTCATGACACCTTAAATATCCCAGGAAAGAGAAAAATGGATAAAGAAGTTGTGGTCCTTATGTACAATGGAATATCACTCAGACATGAAATCAATGTCATAAGGCTAGTAGAAGCAAGATGAGTGGATTTAGGTACGACGATTCTAAGTGAAATAAGTCACACAGAAAAAGACACTTATCATAAGCTATCACTTATAGAGGGAATGTAAAAACCGCTACACTTGAACTGAATTACAAAACAGAACAGAGTCACACGTTTAGAAAACACACTATGGCTGCTTAACGGGAAAGGTGAGGTGGGGTGAGGCATAAAACAAGGGTTTCAAATTCGCTCAGATACCGTTCCATACACCCAATATGTAATAGACAAGACCTACTCCTTGCTCAGTGAACAGGACTCAACACCCCCTATTCACCGCACAAGAATATATGTGACTAGTAAGAATCTTAAAACCTATGTATTGATATCTGTCTGGAAGTGAGTCAAGTGGGTGTAAAGCCGCATAAACACAGCCGTGAAAAGCAGCTAAACCCCATTATAAAAATAAATTACTTTTAAAAACCCGTAAAACAAAGACAGTGAAAGAGAGAGAAATTCTTACAAAATTCGTTCAGAGGCTGTGATGCAACCTGGATTGACCATATCTAGACCCACAGCTGGATGAGACATAAGGGTGGACACTCTTGGGGCTGAAAGGTTGGGTGAGGTTGGGTGAGCAAACGCAGACCCTTTAAAGTAATACTGCCTGGTACCCATCCCATGGGTCCCAAATCTCCAGGTTCAAGGGCATCTTCCTACATCGAAAACATGCATGAGAAACCCAGAAGATGGTACACCATGTGATTTTGAAAGGTTTCTAATACGCACCTCATTTCTCATCTCCTTGTGCTCGGGTTCACCTTTCCAGCTACTTTAATAGCAATCTCCCTACTTGGAGAATCAGCACCTTTAAGCTCCTGTTCCCTACAGGTTGCAATTTGTCCTGAGGATGAACGGGAAGAGGGGCAACCAATGAGAGACTAGATGTAGGTGTTGGGACAGGCACAGCTCACTCTATTTTCCCATCGGTAAGAAGAATTAACCACAGGCTCAGCCTGCCGCCCAGAAGCAGAATAGGGCCTTAGGCAATTCCGCGCTTTTGCGGCCAGCTCCCAAAAAAGCCAGTTGAAAAATGGAGCTCAGGGACACTGCAATTCACAAACCCGCAGAGCTATAAATGATAACTCTCATCCACAGATATATTGAGGGAAGGCAACGAAGAGGATTTGAAAGCAAGGCAGAATTGCAGGAAACAGGTTTCAGGAGGTAGATTCAAATCGCCTTAAAAGCACATGAAAAGTGGTAAAACGTCGACAATAATGCCCTTGGCCAAACAGGGCGTATGCGTTTTTTCCTGAATATATTCAGGAAAAAACGCATACGCCCTTTTTGGCCAACCAAGCAACCTGGAAAGGCTAATCAGCGCTACAAAGAAGTCTCGCTTCCCATCGGTCAAAAGGGCCATGCTGCAAAAAGTGTCAAAACCAGAAATGCAGGACAGGCCATGGAGAAATGGCAGCCTTGCTACGCTGATGGGCGGGATGTAAATTGCCAACAGCCACTCTGGAGAAGTGTACGGTGTGTCCTGAAACATCGAAAAAACACAGCTTAGGGAGCATAGGGCACGTCCTCTCATGGGCGTATAAATTGGGAAAACTAAAAATCAGCAAGACACAGGCACCCCAAAGTTTAGGGCTGCTCTGTTGACAAGAACCTCCACTTCATGACACCTGAAATATCCCAGGAAAGAGAAAAATGGATAAAGAAGTTTTGGTCCTTATGTACAATGGAATATCACTCAGACATGAAATCAATGTCATAAGGCTAGTAGAAGCAAGATGAGTGGATTTAGGTACGACGATTCTAAGTGAAATAAGTCACACAGAAAAAGACACTTATCATAAGCTATCACTTATCGAGGGAATGTAAAAACCGCTACACTTGAACTGAATTACAAAACAGAACAGAGTCACACGTTTAGAAAACACACTATGGCTGCTTAACGGGAAAGGTGAGGTGGGGTGAGGCATAAAACAAGGGTTTCAAATTCGCTCAGATACCGTTCCATACACCCAATATGTAATAGACAAGACCTACTCCTTGCTCAGTGAACAGGACTCAACACCCCCTATTCACCGCACAAGAATATATGTGACTAGTAAGAATCTTAAAACCTATGTATTGATATCTGTCTGGAAGTGAGTCAAGTGGGTGTAAAGCCGCATAAACACAGCCGTGAAAAGCAGCTAAACCCCATTATAAAAATAAATTACTTTTAAAAACCCGTAAAACAAAGACAGTGAAAGAGAGAGAAATTCTTACAAAATTCGTTCAGAGGCTGTGATGCAACCTGGATTGACCATATCTAGACCCACAGCTGGATGAGACATAAGGGTGGACACTCTTGGGGCTGAAAGGTTGGGTGAGGCTGGGTGAGCAAATGCAGACCCTTTAAAGTAATACTGCCTGGTACCCATCCCATGGGTCCCAAATCTCCAGGTTCAAGGGCATCTTCCTACATCGAAAACATGCATGAGAAACCCAGAAGATGGTACACCGTGTGATTTTGAAAGGTTTCTAATACGCACCTCATTTCTCATCTCCTTGTGCTCGGGTTCGCCTTTCCAGCTACTTTACTAGCAATCTCCCTACTTGGAGAATCAGCACCTTTAAGCTCCTGTTCCCTACAGGTTGCAATTTGTCCTGAGGATGAACGGGAAGAGGGGCAACCAATGAGAGACTAGATGTAGGTGTTGGGACAGGCACAGCTCACTCTATTTTCCCATCGGGAAAAAGAATTAACCACAGGCTCAGCCTGCCGCCCAGAAGCAGAATAGGGCCTGAGGCAATCCCGCGCTTTTGCGGCCAGCTCCCAAAAAAGCCAGTTGAAAAATGGAGCTCAGGGACACTGCAATTCACAAACCCGCAGAGCTATAAATGATAACTCTCATCCACAGATATATTGAGGGAAGGCAACGAAGAGGATTTGAAAGCAAGGCAGGATTGCAGGAAACAGGTATCAGGAGGTAGATTCGAATCGCCTTTAAAGCACATGAAAAGTGGTAAAACGTCGACAATGATGCCCTTGGCCAAACAGGGCGTATGCGTTTTTTCCTGAATATATTCAGGAAAAAACGCATACGCCCTTTTTGGCCAACCAAGCAACCTGGAAAGGCTAATCAGCGCTACAAAGAAGTCTCGTTTCCATCGGTCAAAAGGGCCATGCTGCAAAAAGTGTCAAAACCAGAAATGCAGGACAGGCCATGGAGAAATGGCAGCCTTGCTACGCTGATGGGCGGGATGTAAATTGCCAACAGCCACTCTGGAGAAGTGTACGGTGTGTCCTGAAACATCGAAAAAACACAGCTTAGGGAGCATAGGGCACGTCCTCTCATGGGCGTATAAATTGGGAAAACTAAAAATCAGCAAGACACAGGTACCCCAAAGTTTAGGGCTGCTCTGTTGACAAGAACCTCCACTTCATGACACCTTAAATATCCCAGGAAAGAGAAAAATGGATAAAGAAGTTGTGGTCCTTATGTACAATGGAATATCACTCAGACATGAAATCAATGTCATAACGCTAGTAGAAGCAAGATGAGTGGATTTAGGTACGATGATTCTAAGTGAAATAAGTCACACAGAAAAAGACACTTATCATAAGCTATCACTTATAGAGGGAATGTAAAAACCGCTACACTTGAACTGAATTACAAATCAGAACAGAGTCACACGTTTAGAAAACACACTATGGCTGCTTAACGGGAAAGGTGAGGTGGGGTGAGGCATAAAACAAGGGTTTCAAATTCGCTCAGATACCGTTCCATACACCCAATATGTAATAGACAAGACCTACTCCTTGCTCAGTGAACAGGACTCAACACCCCCTATTCACCGCACAAGAATATATGTGACTAGTAAGAATCTTAAAACCGATGTATTGATATCTGTCTGGAAGTGAGTCAAGTGGGTGTAAAGCCGCATAAACACAGCCGTGAAAAGCAGCTAAACCCCATTATAAAAATAAATTACTTTTAAAAACCCGTAAAACAAAGACAGTGAAAGAAAGCGAAATTATTACAAAATTCGTTCAGAGGCTGTGATGAAACCTGGATTGACCATATCTAGACCCACAGCTGGATGAGACATAAGGGTGGACACTCTTGGGGCTGAAAGGTTGGGTGAGGTTGGGTGAGCAAACGCAGACCCTTTAAAGTAATACTGCCTGGTACCCATCCCATGGGTCCCAAATCTCCAGGTTCAAGGGCATCTTCCTACATCGAAAACATGCATGAGAAACCCAGAAGATGGTACACCGTGTGATTTTGAAAGGTTTCTAATACGCACCTCATTTCTCATCTCCTTGTGCTCGGGTTCGCCTTTCCAGCTACTTTACTAGCAATCTCCCTACTTGGAGAATCAGCACCTTTAAGCTCCTGTTCCCTACAGGTTGCAATTTGTCCTGAGGATGAACGGGAATAGGGGCAACCAATGAGAGACTAGATCTAGGTGTTGGGACAGGCACAGCTCACTCTATTTTCCCATCAGGAAGAAGAATTAAACACAGGCTCAGCCTGCCGCAGGGAACCAGAATAGGGCCTGAGGCAATCCCGTGCTTTTGCGGCCAGCTCCCAAAAAAGACAGTTGAAAAATGGAGCTCAGGGGCACTGCAATTTACAAACCTGCTGAGTTATAAATGATAACTCTCGTCCACAAATATATTGAGGGAAGGCAACGAAGAGTATTTGAAAGCAAGGCAGAATTGCAGGAAACAGGTTTCAGGAGGTAGATTCGAATCGGCTTTAAAGCACATGAAAAGCGGCAAAACGTCGACAATGATGCCCTTGGCCAAAAAGGGCGTATGCGTTTTTTCCTGAATATATTCAGGAAAAAACGCATACGCCCTTTTTGGCCAACCAAGCAACCTGGAAAGGCAAATCAGCGCTACAATGAAGTCTCGCTTCCCATCGGTCAAAAGGGACATGCTGCAAAATGTGTAAAAACCAGAAATGCAGGACAGGCCATGGAGAAATGGCAGCCTTGCTACACTGATGGGCGGGATGTAAATTGCCAACAGCCACACTGGAGAAGTGTACGGTGTGTCCTGAAACATCGAAAAAAAACAGCTTAGGGAGCATAGGGCACGTCCACTCATGGGCGTATAAATTGGGAAAACTAAAAATCAGCAAGACACAGGCACCCCAAAGTTTAGGGCTGCTCTGTTGACAAGAACCTCCACTTCATGACACCTTAAATATCCCAGGAAAGAGAAAAATGGATAAAGAAGTTGTGGTCCTTATGTACAATGGAATATCACTCAGACATGAAATCAATGTCATAAGGCAAGTAGAAGCAAGATGAGTGGATTTAGGAACGACGATTCTAAGTGAAATAAGTCACACAGAAAAAGACACTTATCATAAGCTATCACTTATAGAGGGAATGTAAAAACCGCTACACTTGAACTGAATTACAAAACAGAACATAGTCACACGTTTAGAAAACACACTATGGCTGCTTAACGGGAAAGGTGAGGTGGGGTGATGCATAAAACAAGGGTTTCAAATTCGCTCAGACACCGTTCCATACACCCAATATGTAATAGACAAGACCTACTCCTTGCTCAGTGAACTGGACTCAACACCCCCTATTCACCGCACAAGAATATATGTGACTAGTAAGAATTGTAAAACCTATGTATTGATATCTCTCTGGAAGTGAGTCAAGTGGGTGTAAAGCCGCATAAACACAACCGTGAAAAGCAGCTAAACCCCATTAAAAAAATAAATTACTTTTAAAAACCCGTAAAACAAAGACAGTGAAAGAGAGAGAAATTCTTACAAAATTCGTTCAGAGGCTGTGATGCAACCTGGATTGACCATATCTAGACCCACAGCTGGATGAGACATAAGGGTGGACACTCTTGGGGCTGAGAGGTTTGGTGAGGTTGGGTGAGCAAACGCAGAACCTTTAAAGTAATACTGCGTGGTACCCATTCCATGGGTCCCAAATCTCCAGGTTCAAGGGCATCTTCCTACATCGAAAACATGCATGAGAAACCCAGAAGATGGTATACCGTGTGATTTTGAAAGGTTTCTAAAACGCAGCTCATTTCTCATCTCCTTGTGCTCGGGTTCGCCTTTCCAGCTAATTTACTAGCAATCTCCCTACTTGGAGAATCAGCACCTTTAAGCTCCTGTTCCCTACAGGTTGCAATTTGTCCTGAGGATGAACGGGAAGAGGGGCAACCAATGAGAGATTAGATCTAGGTGTTGGGACAGGCACAGGTCACTCTATTTTCCCATCAGGAAGAAGAATTAACCACAGGCTCAGCCTGCCGCCAGGAACCAGAATAGGGGCTGAGGCAATCCCGTGCTTTTGCGGCCAGCTCCCAAAAAAGACAGTTTGAAAATGGAGCTCAGGGGCACTGCAATTCACAAACCTGCTGAGTTATAAATGATAACTCTCGTACACAAATATATTGAGGGAAGGCAACGAAGAGGATTTGAAAGCAAGGCAGAATTGCAGGAAACAGGTTTCAGGAGGTAGATTCGAATCACCTTTAAAGCACATGAAAAGTGGCAAAATGTCGACAATGATGCCCTTGGCCAAAAAGGGCGTATGCGTTTTTTCCTGAATATATTCAGGAAAAAACGGATACGCCCTTTTTGGCCAACCAAGCAACCTGTAATGGCAAATCAGCGCTACAAAGAAGTCTCGCTTCCCATCGGTCAAAAGGGCCATGCTGCAAAAAGTGTCAAAACCAGAAATGCAGGACAGACCATGGAGAAATGGCAGCCTTGCTACGCTGATGGGCGGGATGTAAATTGCCAACAGCCACTCTGGAGAAGTGTACGGTGTGTCCTGAAACATCAAAAAAACACAGCTTAGGGAGCGTAGGGCACGTCCACTCATGGGCGTATAAATTGGGAAAACTAAAAATCAGCAAGACACAGGCACCCCAAAGTTTAGGGCTGCTCTGTTGACAAGAACCTCCACTTCATGACACCTTAAGTATCCCAGGAAAGAGAAAAATGGATAAAGAAGTTGTGGTCCTTATGTACAATGGAATATCACTCAGACATGAAATCAATGTCATAAGGCTAGTAGAAGCAAGATGAGTGGATTTAGGAACGACGATTCTAAGTGAAATAAGTCACACAGAAAAAGACACTTATCATAAGCTATCACTTATAGAGGGAATATAAAAACCGCTACACTTGAACTGAATTACAAATCAGAACAGAGTCACACGTTTAGAAAACACACTATGGCTGCTTAACGGGAAAGGTGAGGTGGGGTGAGGCATAAAACAAGGGTTTCAAATTCGCTCAGATACCGTTCCATACACCCAATATGTAATAGACAAGACCTACTCCTTGCTCAGTGAACAGGACTCAACACCCCCTATTCACCGCACAAGAATGTATGTGACTAGTAAGAATCTTAAAACCTATGTATTGATATCTGTCTGGAAGTGAGTCAAGTGGGTGTAAAGCTGCATAAACACAGCCGTGAAAAGCAGCTAAACCCCATTATAAAAATAAATTACTTTTAAAAACCCGTAAAACAAAGACAGTGAAAGAGAGAGAAATTATTACAAAATTCGTTCAGAGGCTGTGATGCAACCTGGATTGACCATATCTAGACCCACAGCTGGATGAGACATAAGGGTGGACACTCTTGGGGCTGAAAGGTTGGGTGAGGTTGGGTGAGCAAACGCAGACCCTTTAAAGTAATACTGCGTGGTACCCATCCCATGGGTCCCAAATCTCCAGGTTCAAGGGCATCTTCCTACATCGAAAACATGCATGAGAAACCCAGAAGATGGTACACCGTGTGATTTTGAAAGGTTTCTAATATGAACCTCATTTCTCATCTCCTTGTGCTCGGGTTCGCCTTTCCAGCTACTTTACTAGCAATCTCCCTACTTGGAGAATCAGCACCTTTAAGCTCCTGTTCCCTACAGGTTGCAATTTGTCCTGAGGATGAACGGGAATAGGGGCAACCAATGAGAGACTAGATCTAGGTGTTGGGACAGGCACAGCTCACTCTATTTTCCCATCAGGAAGAAGAATTAAACACAGGCTCAGCCTGCCGCAGGGAACCAGAATAGGGCCTGAGGCAATCCCTTGCTTTTGCGGCCAGCTCCCAAAAAAGACAGTTGAAAAATGGAGCTCAGGGGCACTGCAATTTACAAAGCTGCTGAGTTATAAATGATAACTCTCGTCCACAAATATATTGAGGGAAGGCAACGAAGAGGATTTGAAAGCAAGGCAGAATTGCAGGAAACAGGTTTCAGGAGGTAGATTCGAATCGCCTTTAAAGCACATGAAAAGTGGCAAAACGTCGACAGTGATGCCCTTGGCCAAAAAGGGCGTATGCGTTTTTTCCTGAATATATTCAGGAAAAAACGCATACGCCCTTTTTGGCCAACCAAGCAACCTGGAAAGGCAAATCAGCGCTACAAAGAAGTCTCGCTTCCCATCGGTCAAAAGGGCCATGCTGCAAAAAGTGTCAAAACCAGAAATGCAGGACAGGCCATGGAGAAATGGCAGCCTTGCTACGCTGATGGGCGGGATGTAATTTGCCAACAGCCACTCTGGAGAAGTGTACGGTGTGTCCTGAAACACCGAAAAAACACAGCTTAGGGAGCATAGGGCACGTCCACTCATGGGCGTATAAATTGGGACAACTAAAAATCAGCAAGACACAGGCACCCCAATGTTTAGGTCTGCTTTGTTGACAAGAACCTCCACTTCATGACACCTTAAATATCCCAGGAAAGAGAAAAATGGATAAAGAAGTTGTGGTCCTTATGTACAAAGGAATATCACTCAGACATGATATCAATGTCATAAGGCTAGTAGAAGTAAGATGAGTGGATTTAGGTATGACGATTCTAAGTGAAATAAGTCACACAGAAAAAGACACTTATCATAAGCTCTCACTTATAGAGGGAATGTAAAAACCGCTACACTTGAACTGAATTACAAAACAGAACAGAGTCACACGTTTAGAAAACACACTATGGCTGCTTAACGGGAAAGGTGAGGTGGGGTGATGCATAAAACAAGGGTTTCAAATTCGCTCAGATACCGTTCCATACACCCAATATGTAATAGACAAGACCTACTCCTTGCTCAGTGAACTGGACTCAACACCCCCTATTCACCGCACAAGAATATATGTGACTAGTAAGAATCTTAAAACCTATATATTGATATCTGTCTGGAAGTGAGTCAAGTGGGTGTAAAGCCGCATAAACACAGCCGTGAAAAGCAGCTAAACCCCATTATAAAAATAAATTACTTTTAAAAACCCGTAAAACAAAGACAGTGAAAGAGAGAGAAATTCTTACAAAATTCGTTCAGAGGCTGTGATGCAACCTGGATTGACAATATCTAGACCCACAGCTGGATGAGACATAAGGGTGGACACTCTTGGGGCTTAGAGTTTGGGTGAGGTTGGGTGAGCAAACGCAGACCCTTTAAAGTAATACTGTGTGGTACCCATCCCATGGGTCCCAAATCTCCAGGTTCAAGGGCATCTTCCTACATCGAAAACATGCATGAGAAACCCAGAAGATGGTACACCGTGTGATTTTGAAAGGTATCTAAAACGCACCCCATTTCTCATCTCCTTGTGCTAGGGTTCGCCTTTCCAGCTACTTTACTAGCAATCTCCCTACTTGGAGAATCAGCACCTCTAAGCTCCTGTTCCCTACAGGTTGCAATTTGTCCTGAGGATGAACGGCAAGAGGGGCAACCAATGAGAGACTAGATCTAGGTGTTGGGACAGGCACAGGTCACTCTATTTTCCCATCAGGAAGAAGAATTAAACACAGGCTCAGCCTCCCGCCGGGAACCAGAATAGGGCCTGAGGCAATGCCGTGCTTTTGCGGCCAGCTACCAAAAAAGCGAGTTGAAAAATGGAGCTCAGGGACACTGCAATTCACAAACCCGCAGAGTTATAAATGATAACTGTCATCCACAGATATATTGAGGGAAGGCAACGAAGAGGATTTGAAAGCAAGGCAGAATTGCAGGAAACAGATTTCAGGAGGTAGATTCGAATCGCCATTAAAGCACATGAAAAGCGGCAAAACGTCGACAATGATGCCCTTGGCCAAAAAGGGCGTATGCGTTTTTTCCTGAATATATTCAGGAAAAAACGCATACGCCCTTTTTGGCCAACCAAGCAACATGGAAATGCAAATAAGCGCTACAAAGAAGTTTCGCTTCCCATCGGTCAAAAGGGTCATGCTGCAAAAAGTGTCAAAACCAGAAATGCAGGACAGGCCATGGAGAAATGGCAGCCTTGCTACGCTGATGGGCGGGATGTAAATTGCCAACAGCCACTCTGAAGAAGTGTACGGTGTGTCCTGAAACATCGAAAAAACACAGTTAGGGAGCATAGGGTACGTCCAATCATGGGCGTATAAATTGGGAAAACTAAAAATCAGCAAGACACAGGCACCCCAAAGTTTAGGGCTGCTCTGTTGACAAGAACCTCCACTTCATGACACCTTAAATATCCCAGGAAAGAGAAAAATGGATAAAGAAGTTGTGGTCCTTATGTACAATGGAATATCACTCAGACATGAAATCAATGTCATAAGGCTAGTAGAAGCAAGATGAGTGGATTTAGGTACGACGATTCTAAGTGAAATAAGTCACACAGAAAAAGACACTTATCATAAGCTATCACTTATAGAGGGAATGTAAAAACCGCTACACTTGAACTGAATTACAAAACAGAACAGAGTCACACGTTTAGAAAACACACTATGGCTGCTTAACGGGAAAGGTGAGGTGGGGTGAGGCATAAAACAAGGGTTTCAAATTCGCTCAGATACCGTTCCATACACCCAATATGTAATAGACAAGACCTACTCCTTGCTCAGTGAACAGGACTCAACACCCCCTATTCACCGCACAAGAATATATGTGACTAGTAAGAATCTTAAAACCTATGTATTGATATCTGTCTGGAAGTGAGTCAAGTGGGTGTAAAGCCGCATAAACACAGCCGTGAAAAGCAGCTAAACCCCATTATAAAAATAAATTACTTTTAAAAACCCGTAAAACAAAGACAGTGAAAGAGAGAGAAATTATTACAAAATTCGTTCAGAGGCTGTGATGCAACCTGGATTGACCATATCTAGACCCACAGCTGGATGAGACATAAGGGTGGACACTCTTGGGGCTGAAAGGTTGGGTGAGGTTGGGTGAGCAAACGCAGACCCTTTAAAGTAATACTGCCTGGTACCCATCCCATGGGTCCCAAATCTCCAGGTTCAAGGGCATCTTCCTACATCGAAAACATGCATGAGAAACCCAGAAGATGGTACACCGTGTGATTTTGAAAGGTTTCTAATACGCACCTCATTTCTCATCTCCTTGTGCTCGGGTTCGCCTTTCCAGCTACTTTACTAGCAATCTCCCTACTTGGAGAATCAGCACCTTTAAGCTCCTGTTCCCTACAGGTTGCAATTTGTCCTGAGGATGAACGGGAATAGGGGCAACCAATGAGAGATTAGATCTAGGTGTTGGGACAGGCACAGCTCACTCTATTTTCCCATCAGGAAGAAGAATTAAACACAGGCTCAGCCTGCCGCAGGGAACCAGAATAGGGCCTGAGGCAATCCCGTGCTTTTGCGGCCAGCTCCCAAAAAAGACAGTTGAAAAATGGAGCTTAGGGGCACTGCAATTTACAAACCTGCTGAGTTATAAATGATAACTCTCGTCCACAAATATATTGAGGGAAGGCAACGAAGAGGATTTGAAAGCAAGGCAGAATTGCAGGAAACAGGTTTCAGGAGGTAGATTCGAATCGCCTTTAAAGCACATGAAAAGTGGCAAAACGTCGACAGTGATGCCCTTGGCCAAAAAGGGCGTATGCGTTTTTTCCTGAATATATTCAGGAAAAAACGCATACGCCCTTTTTGGCCAACCAAGCAACCTGGAAAGGCAAATCAGCGCTAAAAAGAAGTCTCGCTTCCCATCAGTCAAAAGGGCCATGCTGCAAAATTGTCAAAACCAGAAATGCAGGACAGGCCATGGAGAAATGGCAGCCTTGCTACGCTGATGGGCGGGATGTAATTTGCCAACAGCCACTCTGGAGAAGTGTACGGTGTGTCCTGAAACATCGAAAAAACACAGCTTAGGGAGCATAGGGCACGTCCACTCATGGGCGTATAAATTGGGACAACTAAAAATCAGCAAGACACAGGCACCCCAAAGTTTAGGGCTGCTCTGTTGACAAGAACCTCCACTTCATGACACCTTAAATATCCCAGGAAAGAGAAAAATGGATAAAGAAGTTGTGGTCCTTATGTACAATGGAATATCACTCAGACATGAAATCAATGTCATAAGGCTAGTAGAAGCAAGATGAGTGGATTTAGGTACGACGATTCTAAGTGAAATAAGTCACACAGAAAAAGACACTTATCATAAGCTATCACTTATAGAGGGAATGTAAAAACCGCTACACTTGAACTGAATTACAAAACAGAACAGAGTCACACGTTTAGAAAACACACTATGGCTGCTTAACGGGAAAGGTGAGGTGGGGTGAGGCATAAAACAAGGGTTTCAAATTCGCTCAGATACCGTTCCATACACCCAATATGTAATAGACAAGACCTACTCCTTGCTCAGTGAACAGGACTCAACACCCCCTATTCACCGCACAAGAATATATGTGACTAGTAAGAATCTTAAAACCTATGTATTGATATCTGTCTGGAAGTGAGTCAAGTGGGTGTAAAGCCGCATAAACACAGCCGTGAAAAGCAGCTAAACCCCATTATAAAAATAAATTACTTTTAAAAACCCGTAAAACAAAGACAGTGAAAGAGAGAGAAATTATTACAAAATTCGTTCAGAGGCTGTGATGCAACCTGGATTGACCATATCTAGACCCACAGCTGGATGAGACATAAGGGTGGACACTCTTGGGGCTGAAAGGTTGGGTGAGGTTGGGTGAGCAAACGCAGACCCTTTAAAGTAATACTGCCTGGTACCCATCCCATGGGTCCCAAATCTCCAGGTTCAAGGGCATCTTCCTACATCGAAAACATGCATGAGAAACCCAGAAGATGGTACACCGTGTGATTTTGAAAGGTTTCTAATACGCACCTCATTTCTCATCTCCTTGTGCTCGGGTTCGCCTTTCCAGCTACTTTACTAGCAATCTCCCTACTTGGAGAATCAGCACCTTTAAGCTCCTGTTCCCTACAGGTTGCAATTTGTCCTGAGGATGAACGGGAATAGGGGCAACCAATGAGAGATTAGATCTAGGTGTTGGGACAGGCACAGCTCACTCTATTTTCCCATCAGGAAGAAGAATTAAACACAGGCTCAGCCTGCCGCAGGGAACCAGAATAGGGCCTGAGGCAATCCCGTGCTTTTGCGGCCAGCTCCCAAAAAAGACAGTTGAAAAATGGAGCTTAGGGGCACTGCAATTTACAAACCTGCTGAGTTATAAATGATAACTCTCGTCCACAAATATATTGAGGGAAGGCAACGAAGAGGATTTGAAAGCAAGGCAGAATTGCAGGAAACAGGTTTCAGGAGGTAGATTCGAATCGCCTTTAAAGCACATGAAAAGTGGCAAAACGTCGACAGTGATGCCCTTGGCCAAAAAGGGCGTATGCGTTTTTTCCTGAATATATTCAGGAAAAAACGCATACGCCCTTTTTGGCCAACCAAGCAACCTGGAAAGGCAAATCAGCGCTAAAAAGAAGTCTCGCTTCCCATCAGTCAAAAGGGCCATGCTGCAAAATTGTCAAAACCAGAAATGCAGGACAGGCCATGGAGAAATGGCAGCCTTGCTACGCTGATGGGCGGGATGTAATTTGCCAACAGCCACTCTGGAGAAGTGTACGGTGTGTCCTGAAACATCGAAAAAACACAGCTTAGGGAGCATAGGGCACGTCCACTCATGGGCGTATAAATTGGGACAACTAAAAATCAGCAAGACACAGGCACCCCAATGTTTAGGGCTGCTTTGTTGACAAGAACCTCCACTTCATGACACCTTAAATATCCCAGGAAAGAGAAAAATGGATAAAGAAGTTGTGGTCCTTATGTACAAAGGAATATAACTCAGACATGATATCAATGTCATAAGGCTAGTAGAAGCAAGATGAGTGGATTTAGGTATGACGATTCTAAGTGAAATAAGTCACACAGAAAAAGACACTTATCATAAGCTCTCACTTATAGAGGGAATGTAAAAACCGCTACACTTGAACTGAATTACAAAACAGAACAGAGTCACACGTTTAGAAAACACACTATGGCTGCTTAACGGGAAAGGTGAGGTGGGGTGATGCATAAAACAAGGGTTTCAAATTCGCTCAGATACCGTTCCATACACCCAATATGTAATAGACAAGACCTACTCCTTGCTCAGTGAACTGGACTCAACTCCCCCTATTCACCGCACAAGAATATATGTGACTAGTAAGAATCTTAAAACCTATGTATTGATATCTGTCTGGAAGTGAGTCAAGTGGGTGTAAAGCCGCATAAACACAGCCGTGAAAAGCAGCTAAACCCCATTATAAAAATAAATTACTTTTAAAAACCCGTAAAACAAAGACAGTGAAAGAGAGAGAAATTCTTACAAAATTCGTTCAGAGGCTGTGATGCAACCTGGATTGACCATATCAACACCCACAGCTGGATGAGACATAAGGGTGGACACTCTTGGGGCTTAGAGGTTGGGTGAGGTTGGGTGAGCAAACGCAGACCCTTTAAAGTAATACTGTGTGGTACCCATCCCATGGGTCCCAAATCTCCAGGTTCAAGGGCATCTTCCTACATCGAAAACATGCATGAGAAACCCAGAAGATGGTACACCATGTGATTTTGAAAGGTTTCTAAAACGCACCCCATTTCTCATCTCCTTGTGCTAGGGTTCGCCTTTCCAGCTACTTTACTAGCAATCTCCCTACTTGGAGAATCAGCACCTTTAAGCTCCTGTTCCCTACAGGTTGCAATTTGTCCTGAGGATGAACGGGAAGAGGGGCAACCAATGAGAGACTAGATGTAGGTGTTGGGACAGGCACAGCTCACTCTATTTTCCCATCGGGAAAAAGAATTAACCACAGGCTCAGCATGCCGCCCAGAAGCAGAATAGGGCCTGAGGCAATCCCGCGCTTTTGCGGCCAGCTCCCAAAAAAGCCAGTTGAAAAATGGAGCTCAGGGACACTGCAATTCACAAACCCGCAGAGCTATAAATGATAACTCTCATCCACAGATATATTGAGGGAAGGCAACGAAGAGGATTTGAAAGCAAGGCAGAATTGCAGGAAACAGTTTTCAGGAGGTAGATTCAAATCGCCTTAAAAGCACATGAAAAGTGGTAAAACGTCGACAATAATGCCCTTGGTCAAACAGGGCGTATGCGTTTTTTCCTGAATATATTCAGGAAAAAACGCATACGCCCTTTTTGGCCAACCAAGCAACCTGGAAAGGCTAATCAGCGCTACAAAGAAGTCTCGTTTCCATCGGTCAAAAGGGCCATGCTGCAAAAAGTGTCAAAACCAGAAATGCAGGACAGGCCATGGAGAAATGGCAGCCTTGCTACGCTGATGGGCGGGATGTAAATTGCCAACAGCCACTCTGGAGAAGTGTACGGTGTGTCCTGAAACATCGAAAAAACACAGCTTAGGGAGCATAGGGCACGTCCTCTCATGGGCGTATAAATTGGGAAAACTAAAAATCAGCAAGACACAGGTACCCCAAAGTTTAGGGCTGCTCTGTTGACAAGAACCTCCACTTCATGACACCTTAAATATCCCAGGAAAGAGAAAAATGGATAAAGAAGTTGTGGTCCTTATGTACAATGGAATATCACTCAGACATGAAATCAATGTCATAACGCTAGTAGAAGCAAGATGAGTGGATTTAGGTACGATGATTCTAAGTGAAATAAGTCACACAGAAAAAGACACTTATCATAAGCTATCACTTATAGAGGGAATGTAAAAACCGCTACACTTGAACTGAATTACAAAACAGAACAGAGTCACACGTTTAGAAAACACACTATGCCTGCTTAACGGGAAAGGTGAGGTGGGGTGAGGCATAAAACAAGGGTTTCAAATTCGCTCAGATACCGTTCCATACACCCAATATGTAATAGACAAGACCTACTCCTTGCTCAGTGAACAGGACTCAACACCCCCTATTCACCGCACAAGAATATATGTGACTAGTAAGAATCTTAAAACCTATGTATTGATATCTGTCTGGAAGTGAGTCAAGTGGGTGTAAAGACGCATAAACACAGCCGTGAAAAGCAGCTAAACCCCATTATAAAAATAAATTACTTTTAAAAACCCGTAAAACAAAGACAGTGAAAGAGAGAGAAATTCTTACAAAATTCGTTCAGAGGCTGTGATGCAACCTGGATTGACCATATCTAGACCCACAGCTGGATGAGACATAAGGGTGGACACTCTTGGGGCTGAAAGGTTGGGTGAGGCTGGGTGAGCAAACGCAGACCCTTTAAAGTAATACTGCCTGGTACCCATCCCATGGGTCCCAAATCTCCAGGTTCAAGGGCATCTTCCTACATCGAAAACATGCATGAGAAACCCAGAAGATGGTACACCGTGTGATTTTGAAAGGTTTCTAATACGCACCTCATTTCTCATCTCCTTGTGCTCGGGTTCGCCTTTCCAGCTACTTTACTAGCAATCTCCCTACTTGGAGAATCAGCACCTTTAAGCTCCTGTTCCCTACAGGTTGCAATTTGTCCTGAGGATGAACGGGAAGAGGGGCAACCAATGAGAGACTAGATGTAGGTGTTGGGACAGGCACAGCTCACTCTATTTTCCCATCGGGAAAAAGAATTAACCACAGGCTCAGCCTGCCGCCCAGAAGCAGAATAGGGCCTGAGGCAATCCCGCGCTTTTGCGGCCAGCTCCCAAAAAAGCCAGTTGAAAAATGGAGCTCAGGGACACTGCAATTCACAAACCCGCAGAGCTATAAATGATAACTCTCATCCACAGATATATTGAGGGAAGGCAACGAAGAGGATTTGAAAGCAAGGCAGAATTGCAGGAAACAGTTTTCAGGAGGTAGATTCAAATCGCCTTAAAAGCACATGAAAAGTGGTAAAACGTCGACAATAATGCCCTTGGCCAAAAAGGGCGTATGCGATTTTTCCTGAATATATTCAGGAAAAAACGCATACGCCCTTTTTGGCCAACCAAGCAACCTGGAAAGGCTAATCAGCGCTACAAAGAAGTCTCGTTTCCATCGGTCAAAAGGGCCATGCTGCAAAAAGTGTCAAAACCAGAAATGCAGGACAGGCCATGGAGAAATGGCAGCCTTGCTACGCTGATGGGCGGGATGTAAATTGCCAACAGCCACTCTGGAGAAGTGTATGGTGTGTCCTGAAACATCGAAAAAACACAGCTTAGGGAGCATAGGGCACGTCCTCTCATGGGCGTATAAATTGGGAAAACTAAAAATCAGCAAGACACAGGTACCCCAAAGTTTAGGGCTGCTCTGTTGACAAGAACCTCCACTTCATGACACCTTAAATATCCCAGGAAAGAGAAAAATGGATAAAGAAGTTGTGGTCCTTATGTACAATGGAATATCACTCAGACATGAAATCAATGTCATAACGCTAGTAGAAGCAAGATGATTGGATTTAGGTACGATGATTCTAAGTGAAATAAGTCACACAGAAAAAGACACTTATCATAAGCTATCACTTATAGAGGGAATGTAAAAACCGCTACACTTGAACTGAATTACAAAACAGAACAGAGTCACACGTTTAGAAAACACACTATGGCTGCTTAACGGGAAAGGTGAGGTGGGGTGAGGCATAAAACAAGGGTTTCAAATTCGCTCAGATACCGTTCCATACACCCAATATGTAATAGACAAGACCTACTCCTTGCTCAGTGAACTGGACTCAACACCCCCTATTCACCGCACAAGAATATATGTGACTAGTAAGAATCTTAAAACCTATGTATTGATATCTGTCTGGAAGTGAGTCAAGTGGGTGTAAAGCTGCATAATCACAGCCGTGAAAAGCAGCTAAACCCCATTATAAAAATAAATTACTTTTAAAAACCCGTAAAACAAAGACAGTGAAAGCGAGAGAAATTATTACAAAATTCGTTCATAGGTTCTGATGCAACCTGGATTGACCATATCTAGACCCACAGCTGGATGAGACATAAGGGTGGACACTCTTGGGGCTTAACGGTTGGGTGAGGTTGGGTGAGCAAACGCAGACCCTTTAAAGTAATACTGCCTGGTATCCATCCCATGGGTCCCAAATCTCCAGGTTCAAGGGCATCTTCCTACATCGAAAACATGCATGAGAAACCCAGAAGATGGTACACCGTGTGATTTTGAAAGGTTTCTAATACGCACCTCATTTCTCATCTCCTTGTGCTCGGGTTCGCCTTTCCAGCTACTTTACGAGCAATCTCCCTACTTGGAGAATCAGCACCTTTAAGCTCCTGTTCCCTACAGGTTGCAATTTGTCCTGAGGATGAACGGGAAGAGGGGCAACCAATGAGAGACTAGATCTTGGTGTTGGGACAGGCACAGGTCACTCTATTTTCCCATCGGGAAGAAGAATTAACCACAGGCTCAGCCTGCCGCCCAGAAGCAGAATAGGGCCTGAGGCAATCCCGCGCTTTTGCGGCCAGCTCCCAAAAAAGCCAGTTGAAAAATGGAGCTCAGGGACACTGCAATTCACAAACCCGCAGAGCTATAAATGATAACTCTCATCCACAGATATATTGAGGGAAGGCAACGAAGAGGATTTGAAAGCAAGGCAGAATTGCAGGAAACAGGTTTCAGGAGGTAGATTCGAATCGCCTTTAAAGCACATGAAAAGTGGTAAAACGTCGACAATGATGCCCTTGGCCAAACAGGGCGTATGCGTTTTTTCCTGAATATATTCAGGAAAAAACGCATACGCCCTGTTTGGCCAACCAAGCAACCTGGAAAGGCTAATCAGCGCTACAAAGAAGTCTCGCTTCCCATCGGTCAAAAGGGCCATGCTGCAAAAAGTGTCAAAACCAGAAATGCAGGACAGGCCCTGGAGAAATGTCAGCCTTGCTACTCTGATGGGCGGGATGTAAATTGCCAACAGCCACTCTGGAGAAGTGTAAGGTGTGTCCTGAAACATTGAAAAAACACAGCTCTAGGAGCATAGGGCACGTCCTCTCATGGGCGTATAAATTGGGAAAACTAAAAATCAGCAAGACACAGGCACCCCAAAGTTTAGGGCTGCTCTGTTGACAAGAACCTCCACTTCATGACACCTTAAATATCCCAGGAAAGAGAAAAATGGATAAAGAAGTTGTGGTCCTTATGTACAATGGAATATCACTCAGACATGAAATCAATGTCATAAGGCTAGTAGAAGCAAGATGAGTGGATTTAGGTACGACGATTCTAAGTGAAATAAGTCACACAGAAAAAGACACTTATCATAAGCTATCACTTATAGAGGGAATGTAAAAACCGCTACACTTGAACTGAATTACAAAACAGAACAGAGTCACACGTTTAGAAAACACACTATGGCTGCTTAACGGGAAAGGTGAGGTGGGGTGAGGCATAAAACAAGGGTTTCAAATTCGCTCAGATACCGTTCCATACACCCAATATGTAATAGACAAGACCTACTCCTTGCTCAGTGAACAGGACTCAACACCCCCTATTCACCGCACAAGAATATATGTGACTAGTAAGAATCTTAAAACCTATGTATTGATATCTGTCTGGAAGTGAGTCAAGTGGGTGTAAAGCCGCATAAACACAGCCGTGAAAAGCAGCTAAACCCCATTATAAAAATAAATTACTTTTAAAAACCCGTAAAACAAAGACAGTGAAAGAGAGAGAAATTCTTACAAAATTCGTTCAGAGGCTGTGATGCAACCTGGATTGACCATATCTAGACCCACAGCTGGATGAGACATAAGGGTGGACACTCTTGGGGCTGAAAGGTTGGGTGAGGCTGGGTGAGCAAACGCAGACCCTTTAAAGTAATACTGCCTGGTACCCATCCCATGGGTCCCAAATCTCCAGGTTCAAGGGCATCTTCCTACATCGAAAACATGCATGAGAAACCCAGAAGATGGTACACCGTGTGATTTTGAAAGGTTTCTAATACGCACCTCATTTCTCATCTCCTTGTGCTCGGGTTCGCCTTTCCAGCTACTTTACTAGCAATCTCCCTACTTGGAGAATCAGCACCTTTAAGCTCCTGTTCCCTACAGGTTGCAATTTGTCCTGAGGATGAACGGGAAGAGGGGCAACCAATGAGAGACTAGATGTAGGTGTTGGGACAGGCACAGCTCACTCTATTTTCCCATCGGGAAAAAGAATTAACCACAGGCTCAGCCTGCCGCCCAGAAGCAGAATAGGGCCTGAGGCAATCCCGCGCTTTTGCGGCCAGCTCCCAAAAAAGCCAGTTGAAAAATGGAGCTCAGGGACACTGCAATTCACAAACCCGCAGAGCTATAAATGATAACTCTCATCCACAGATATATTGAGGGAAGGCAACGAAGAGGATTTGAAAGCAAGGCAGAATTGCAGGAAACAGTTTTCAGGAGGTAGATTCAAATCGCCTTAAAAGCACATGAAAAGTGGTAAAACGTCGACAATAATGCCCTTGGCCAAAAAGGGCGTATGCGATTTTTCCTGAATATATTCAGGAAAAAACGCATACGCCCTTTTTGGCCAACCAAGCAACCTGGAAAGGCTAATCAGCGCTACAAAGAAGTCTCGTTTCCATCGGTCAAAAGGGCCATGCTGCAAAAAGTGTCAAAACCAGAAATGCAGGACAGGCCATGGAGAAATGGCAGCCTTGCTACGCTGATGGGCGGGATGTAAATTGCCAACAGCCACTCTGGAGAAGTGTACGGTGTGTCCTGAAACATCGAAAAAACACAGCTTAGGGAGCATAGGGCACGTCCTCTCATGGGCGTATAAATTGGGAAAACTAAAAATCAGCAAGACACAGGTACCCCAAAGTTTAGGGCTGCTCTGTTGACAAGAACCTCCACTTCATGACACCTTAAATATCCCAGGAAAGAGAAAAATGGATAAAGAAGTTGTGGTCCTTATGTACAATGGAATATCACTCAGACATGAAATCAATGTCATAACGCTAGTAGAAGCAAGATGATTGGATTTAGGTACGATGATTCTAAGTGAAATAAGTCACACAGAAAAAGACACTTATCATAAGCTATCACTTATAGAGGGAATGTAAAAACCGCTACACTTGAACTGAATTACAAAACAGAACAGAGTCACACGTTTAGAAAACACACTATGGCTGCTTAACGGGAAAGGTGAGGTGGGGTGAGGCATAAAACAAGGGTTTCAAATTCGCTCAGATACCGTTCCATACACCCAATATGTAATAGACAAGACCTACTCCTTGCTCAGTGAACTGGACTCAACACCCCCTATTCACCGCACAAGAATATATGTGACTAGTAAGAATCTTAAAACCTATGTATTGATATCTGTCTGGAAGTGAGTCAAGTGGGTGTAAAGCTGCATAAACACAGCCGTGAAAAGCAGCTAAACCCCATTATAAAAATAAATTACTTTTAAAAACCCGTAAAACAAAGACAGTGAAAGCGAGAGAAATTATTACAAAATTCGTTCATAGGTTCTGATGCAACCTGGATTGACCATATCTAGACCCACAGCTGGATGAGACATAAGGGTGGACACTCTTGGGGCTTAACGGTTGGGTGAGGTTGGGTGAGCAAACGCAGACCCTTTAAAGTAATACTGCCTGGTATCCATCCCATGGGTCCCAAATCTCCAGGTTCAAGGGCATCTTCCTACATCGAAAACATGCATGAGAAACCCAGAAGATGGTACACCGTGTGATTTTGAAAGGTTTCTAATACGCACCTCATTTCTCATCTCCCTGTGCTCGGGTTCGCCTTTCCAGCTACTTTACGAGCAATCTCCCTACTTGGAGAATCAGCACCTTTAAGCTCCTGTTCCCTACAGGTTGCAATTTGTCCTGAGGATGAACGGGAAGAGGGGAAACCAATGAGAGACTAGATCTTGGTGTTGGGACAGGCACAGGTCACTCTATTTTCCCATCGGGAAGAAGAATTAACCACAGGCTCAGCCTGCCGCCCAGAAGCAGAATAGGGCCTGAGGCAATCCCGCGCTTTTGCGGCCAGCTCCCAAAAAAGCCAGTTGAAAAATGGAGCTCAGGGACACTGCAATTCACAAACCCGCAGAGCTATAAATGATAACTCTCATCCACAGATATATTGAGGGAAGGCAACGAAGAGGATTTGAAAGCAAGGCAGAATTGCAGGAAACAGGTTTCAGGAGGTAGATTCGAATCGCCTTTAAAGCACATGAAAAGTGGTAAAACGTCGACAATGATGCCCTTGGCCAAACAGGGCGTATGCGTTTTTTCCTGAATATATTCAGGAAAAAACGCATACGCCCTGTTTGGCCAACCAAGCAACCTGGAAAGGCTAATCAGCGCTACAAAGAAGTCTCGCTTCCCATCGGTCAAAAGGGCCATGCTGCAAAAAGTGTCAAAACCAGAAATGCAGGACAGGCCCTGGAGAAATGGCAGCCTTGCTACTCTGATGGGCGGGATGTAAATTGCCAACAGCCACTCTGGAGAAGTGTAAGGTGTGTCCTGAAACATTGAAAAAACACAGCTCTAGGAGCATAGGGCACGTCCTCTCATGGGCGTATAAATTGGGAAAACTAAAAATCAGCAAGACACAGGCACCCCAAAGTTTAGGGCTGCTCTGTTGACAAGAACCTCCACTTCATGACACCTTAAATATCCCAGGAAAGAGAAAAATGGATAAAGAAGTTGTGGTCCTTATGTACAATGGAATATCACTCAGACATGAAATCAATGTCATAAGGCTAGTAGAAGCAAGATGAGTGGATTTAGGTACGACGATTCTAAGTGAAATAAGTCACACAGAAAAAGACACTTATCATAAGCTATCACTTATAGAGGGAATGTAAAAACCGCTACACTTGAACTGAATTACAAAACAGAACAGAGTCACACGTTTAGAAAACACACTATGGCTGCTTAACGGGAAAGGTGAGGTGGGGTGAGGCATAAAACAAGGGTTTCAAATTCGCTCAGATACCGTTCCATACACCCAATATGTAATAGACAAGACCTACTCCTTGCTCAGTGAACAGGACTCAACACCCCCTATTCACCGCACAAGAATATATGTGACTAGTAAGAATCTTAAAACCGATGTATTGATATCTGTCTGGAAGTGAGTCAAGTGGGTGTAAAGCCGCATAAACACAGCCGTGAAAAGCAGCTAAACCCCATTATAAAAATAAATTACTTTTAAAAACCCGTAAAACAAAGACAGTGAAAGAGAGAGAAATTCTTACAAAATTCGTTCAGAGGCTGTGATGCAACCTGGATTGACCATATCTAGACCCACAGCTGGATGAGACATAAGGGTGGACACTCTTGGGGCTGAAAGGTTGGGTGAGGTTGGGTGAGCAAACGCAGACCCTTTAAAGTAATACTGCCTGGTACCCATCCCATGGGTCCCAAATCTCCAGGTTCAAGGGCATCTTCCTACATCGAAAACATGCATGAGAAACCCAGAAGATGGTACACCATGTGATTTTGAAAGGTTTCTAATACGCACCTCATTTCTCATCTCCTTGTGCTCGGGTTCACCTTTCCAGCTACTTTACTAGCAATCTCCCTACTTGGAGAATCAGCACCTTTAAGCTCCTGTTCCCTACAGGTTGCAATTTGTCCTGAGGATGAACGGGAAGAGGGGCAACCAATGAGAGACTAGATGTAGGTGTTGGGACAGGCACAGCTCACTCTATTTTCCCATCGGTAAGAAGAATTAACCACAGGCTCAGCCTGCCGCCCAGAAGCAGAATAGGGCCTTAGGCAATTCCGCGCTTTTGCGGCCAGCTCCCAAAAAAGCCAGTTGAAAAATGGAGCTCAGGGACACTGCAATTCACAAACCCGCAGAGCTATAAATGATAACTCTCATCCACAGATATATTGAGGGAAGGCAACGAAGAGGATTTGAAAGCAAGGCAGAATTGCAGGAAACAGGTTTCAGGAGGTAGATTCAAATCGCCTTAAAAGCACATGAAAAGTGGTAAAACGTCGACAATAATGCCCTTGGCCAAACAGGGCGTATGCGTTTTTTCCTGAATATATTCAGGAAAAAACGCATACGCCCTTTTTGGCCAACCAAGCAACCTGGAAAGGCTAATCAGCGCTACAAAGAAGTCTCGCTTCCCATCGGTCAAAAGGGCCATGCTGCAAAAAGTGTCAAAACCAGAAATGCAGGACAGGCCATGGAGAAATGGCAGCCTTGCTACGCTGATGGGCGGGATGTAAATTGCCAACAGCCACTCTGGAGAAGTGTACGGTGTGTCCTGAAACATCGAAAAAACACAGCTTAGGGAGCATAGGGCACGTCCTCTCATGGGCGTATAAATTGGGAAAACTAAAAATCAGCAAGACACAGGCACCCCAAAGTTTAGGGCTGCTCTGTTGACAAGAACCTCCACTTCATGACACCTGAAATATCCCAGGAAAGAGAAAAATGGATAAAGAAGTTTTGGTCCTTATGTACAATGGAATATCACTCAGACATGAAATCAATGTCATAAGGCTAGTAGAAGCAAGATGAGTGGATTTAGGTACGACGATTCTAAGTGAAATAAGTCACACAGAAAAAGACACTTATCATAAGCTATCACTTATAGAGGGAATGTAAAAACCGCTACACTTGAACTGAATTACAAAACAGAACAGAGTCACACGTTTAGAAAACACACTATGGCTGCTTAACGGGAAAGGTGAGGTGGGGTGAGGCATAAAACAAGGGTTTCAAATTCGCTCAGATACCGTTCCATACACCCAATATGTAATAGACAAGACCTACTCCTTGCTCAGTGAACAGGACTCAACACCCCCTATTCACCGCACAAGAATATATGTGACTAGTAAGAATCTTAAAACCTATGTATTGATATCTGTCTGGAAGTGAGTCAAGTGGGTGTAAAGCCGCATAAACACAGCCGTGAAAAGCAGCTAAACCCCATTATAAAAATAAATTACTTTTAAAAACCCGTAAAACAAAGACAGTGAAAGAGAGAGAAATTCTTACAAAATTCGTTCAGAGGCTGTGATGCAACCTGGATTGACCATATCTAGACCCACAGCTGGATGAGACATAAGGGTGGACACTCTTGGGGCTGAAAGGTTGGGTGAGGCTGGGTGAGCAAATGCAGACCCTTTAAAGTAATACTGCCTGGTACCCATCCCATGGGTCCCAAATCTCCAGGTTCAAGGGCATCTTCCTACATCGAAAACATGCATGAGAAACCCAGAAGATGGTACACCGTGTGATTTTGAAAGGTTTCTAATACGCACCTCATTTCTCATCTCCTTGTGCTCGGGTTCGCCTTTCCAGCTACTTTACTAGCAATCTCCCTACTTGGAGAATCAGCACCTTTAAGCTCCTGTTCCCTACAGGTTGCAATTTGTCCTGAGGATGAACGGGAAGAGGGGCAACCAATGAGAGACTAGATGTAGGTGTTGGGACAGGCACAGCTCACTCTATTTTCCCATCGGGAAAAAGAATTAACCACAGGCTCAGCCTGCCGCCCAGAAGCAGAATAGGGCCTGAGGCAATCCCGCGCTTTTGCGGCCAGCTCCCAAAAAAGCCAGTTGAAAAATGGAGCTCAGGGACACTGCAATTCACAAACCCGCAGAGCTATAAATGATAACTCTCATCCACAGATATATTGAGGGAAGGCAACGAAGAGGATTTGAAAGCAAGGCAGGATTGCAGGAAACTGGTATCAGGAGGTAGATTCGAATCGCCTTTAAAGCACATGAAAAGTGGTAAAACGTCGACAATGATGCCCTTGGCCAAACAGGGCGTATGCGTTTTTTCCTGAATATATTCAGGAAAAAACGCATACGCCCTTTTTGGCCAACCAAGCAACCTGGAAAGGCTAATCAGCGCTACAAAGAAGTCTCGTTTCCATCGGTCAAAAGGGCCATGCTGCAAAAAGTGTCAAAACCAGAAATGCAGGACAGGCCATGGAGAAATGGCAGCCTTGCTACGCTGATGGGCGGGATGTAAATTGCCAACAGCCACTCTGGAGAAGTGTACGGTGTGTCCTGAAACATCGAAAAAACACAGCTTAGGGAGCATAGGGCACGTCCTCTCATGGGCGTATAAATTGGGAAAACTAAAAATCAGCAAGACACAGGTACCCCAAAGTTTAGGGCTGCTCTGTTGACAAGAACCTCCACTTCATGACACCTTAAATATCCCAGGAAAGAGAAAAATGGATAAAGAAGTTGTGGTCCTTATGTACAATGGAATATCACTCAGACATGAAATCAATGTCATAACGCTAGTAGAAGCAAGATGAGTGGATTTAGGTACGATGATTCTAAGTGAAATAAGTCACACAGAAAAAGACACTTATCATAAGCTATCACTTATAGAGGGAATGTAAAAACCGCTACACTTGAACTGAATTACAAAACAGAACAGAGTCACACGTTTAGAAAACACACTATGCCTGCTTAACGGGAAAGGTGAGGTGGGGTGAGGCATAAAACAAGGGTTTCAAATTCGCTCAGATACCGTTCCATACACCCAATATGTAATAGACAAGACCTACTCCTTGCTCAGTGAACAGGACTCAACACCCCCTATTCACCGCACAAGAATATATGTGACTAGTAAGAATCTTAAAACCTATGTATTGATATCTGTCTGGAAGTGAGTCAAGTGGGTGTAAAGACGCATAAACACAGCCGTGAAAAGCAGCTAAACCCCATTATAAAAATAAATTACTTTTAAAAACCCGTAAAACAAAGACAGTGAAAGAGAGAGAAATTCTTACAAAATTCGTTCAGAGGCTGTGATGCAACCTGGATTGACCATATCTAGACCCACAGCTGGATGAGACATAAGGGTGGACACTCTTGGGGCTGAAAGGTTGGGTGAGGCTGGGTGAGCAAACGCAGACCCTTTAAAGTAATACTGCCTGGTACCCATCCCATGGGTCCCAAATCTCCAGGTTCAAGGGCATCTTCCTACATCGAAAACATGCATGAGAAACCCAGAAGATGGTACACCGTGTGATTTTGAAAGGTTTCTAATACGCACCTCATTTCTCATCTCCTTGTGCTCGGGTTCGCCTTTCCAGCTACTTTACTAGCAATCTCCCTACTTGGAGAATCAGCACCTTTAAGCTCCTGTTCCCTACAGGTTGCAATTTGTCCTGAGGATGAACGGGAAGAGGGGCAACCAATGAGAGACTAGATGTAGGTGTTGGGACAGGCACAGCTCACTCTATTTTCCCATCGGGAAAAAGAATTAACCACAGGCTCAGCCTGCCGCCCAGAAGCAGAATAGGGCCTGAGGCAATCCCGCGCTTTTGCGGCCAGCTCCCAAAAAAGCCAGTTGAAAAATGGAGCTCAGGGACACTGCAATTCACAAACCCGCAGAGCTATAAATGATAACTCTCATCCACAGATATATTGAGGGAAGGCAACGAAGAGGATTTGAAAGCAAGGCAGAATTGCAGGAAACAGTTTTCAGGAGGTAGATTCAAATCGCCTTAAAAGCACATGAAAAGTGGTAAAACGTCGACAATAATGCCCTTGGCCAAAAAGGGCGTATGCGATTTTTCCTGAATATATTCAGGAAAAAACGCATACGCCCTTTTTGGCCAACCAAGCAACCTGGAAAGGCTAATCAGCGCTACAAAGAAGTCTCGTTTCCATCGGTCAAAAGGGCCATGCTGCAAAAAGTGTCAAAACCAGAAATGCAGGACAGGCCATGGAGAAATGGCAGCCTTGCTACGCTGATGGGCGGGATGTAAATTGCCAACAGCCACTCTGGAGAAGTGTACGGTGTGTCCTGAAACATCGAAAAAACACAGCTTAGGGAGCATAGGGCACGTCCTCTCATGGGCGTATAAATTGGGAAAACTAAAAATCAGCAAGACACAGGTACCCCAAAGTTTAGGGCTGCTCTGTTGACAAGAACCTCCACTTCATGACACCTTAAATATCCCAGGAAAGAGAAAAATGGATAAAGAAGTTGTGGTCCTTATGTACAATGGAATATCACTCAGACATGAAATCAATGTCATAACGCTAGTAGAAGCAAGATGATTGGATTTAGGTACGATGATTCTAAGTGAAATAAGTCACACAGAAAAAGACACTTATCATAAGCTATCACTTATAGAGGGAATGTAAAAACCGCTACACTTGAACTGAATTACAAAACAGAACAGAGTCACACGTTTAGAAAACACACTATGGCTGCTTAACGGGAAAGGTGAGGTGGGGTGAGGCATAAAACAAGGGTTTCAAATTCGCTCAGATACCGTTCCATACACCCAATATGTAATAGACAAGACCTACTCCTTGCTCAGTGAACTGGACTCAACACCCCCTATTCACCGCACAAGAATATATGTGACTAGTAAGAATCTTAAAACCTATGTATTGATATCTGTCTGGAAGTGAGTCAAGTGGGTGTAAAGCTGCATAAACACAGCCGTGAAAAGCAGCTAAACCCCATTATAAAAATAAATTACTTTTAAAAACCCGTAAAACAAAGACAGTGAAAGCGAGAGAAATTATTACAAAATTCGTTCATAGGTTCTGATGCAACCTGGATTGACCATATCTAGACCCACAGCTGGATGAGACATAAGGGTGGACACTCTTGGGGCTTAACGGTTGGGTGAGGTTGGGTGAGCAAACGCAGACCCTTTAAAGTAATACTGCCTGGTATCCATCCCATGGGTCCCAAATCTCCAGGTTCAAGGGCATCTTCCTACATCGAAAACATGCATGAGAAACCCAGAAGATGGTACACCGTGTGATTTTGAAAGGTTTCTAATACGCACCTCATTTCTCATCTCCCTGTGCTCGGGTTCGCCTTTCCAGCTACTTTACGAGCAATCTCCCTACTTGGAGAATCAGCACCTTTAAGCTCCTGTTCCCTACAGGTTGCAATTTGTCCTGAGGATGAACGGGAAGAGGGGAAACCAATGAGAGACTAGATCTTGGTGTTGGGACAGGCACAGGTCACTCTATTTTCCCATCGGGAAGAAGAATTAACCACAGGCTCAGCCTGCCGCCCAGAAGCAGAATAGGGCCTGAGGCAATCCCGCGCTTTTGCGGCCAGCTCCCAAAAAAGCCAGTTGAAAAATGGAGCTCAGGGACACTGCAATTCACAAACCCGCAGAGCTATAAATGATAACTCTCATCCACAGATATATTGAGGGAAGGCAACGAAGAGGATTTGAAAGCAAGGCAGAATTGCAGGAAACAGGTTTCAGGAGGTAGATTCGAATCGCCTTTAAAGCACATGAAAAGTGGTAAAACGTCGACAATGATGCCCTTGGCCAAACAGGGCGTATGCGTTTTTTCCTGAATATATTCAGGAAAAAACGCATACGCCCTGTTTGGCCAACCAAGCAACCTGGAAAGGCTAATCAGCGCTACAAAGAAGTCTCGCTTCCCATCGGTCAAAAGGGCCATGCTGCAAAAAGTGTCAAAACCAGAAATGCAGGACAGGCCCTGGAGAAATGGCAGCCTTGCTACTCTGATGGGCGGGATGTAAATTGCCAACAGCCACTCTGGAGAAGTGTAAGGTGTGTCCTGAAACATTGAAAAAACACAGCTCTAGGAGCATAGGGCACGTCCTCTCATGGGCGTATAAATTGGGAAAACTAAAAATCAGCAAGACACAGGCACCCCAAAGTTTAGGGCTGCTCTGTTGACAAGAACCTCCACTTCATGACACCTTAAATATCCCAGGAAAGAGAAAAATGGATAAAGAAGTTGTGGTCCTTATGTACAATGGAATATCACTCAGACATGAAATCAATGTCATAAGGCTAGTAGAAGCAAGATGAGTGGATTTAGGTACGACGATTCTAAGTGAAATAAGTCACACAGAAAAAGACACTTATCATAAGCTATCACTTATAGAGGGAATGTAAAAACCGCTACACTTGAACTGAATTACAAAACAGAACAGAGTCACACGTTTAGAAAACACACTATGGCTGCTTAACGGGAAAGGTGAGGTGGGGTGAGGCATAAAACAAGGGTTTCAAATTCGCTCAGATACCGTTCCATACACCCAATATGTAATAGACAAGACCTACTCCTTGCTCAGTGAACAGGACTCAACACCCCCTATTCACCGCACAAGAATATATGTGACTAGTAAGAATCTTAAAACCTATGTATTGATATCTGTCTGGAAGTGAGTCAAGTGGGTGTAAAGCCGCATAAACACAGCCGTGAAAAGCAGCTAAACCCCATTATAAAAATAAATTACTTTTAAAAACCCGTAAAACAAAGACAGTGAAAGAGAGAGAAATTATTACAAAATTCGTTCAGAGGCTGTGATGCAACCTGGATTGACCATATCTAGACCCACAGCTGGATGAGACATAAGGGTGGACACTCTTGGGGCTGAAAGGTTGGGTGAGGTTGGGTGAGCAAACGCAGACCCTTTAAAGTAATACTGCCTGGTACCCATCCCATGGGTCCCAAATCTCCAGGTTCAAGGGCATCTTCCTACATCGAAAACATGCATGAGAAACCCAGAAGATGGTACACCATGTGATTTTGAAAGGTTTCTAATACGCACCTCATTTCTCATCTCCTTGTGCTCGGGTTCACCTTTCCAGCTACTTTACTAGCAATCTCCCTACTTGGAGAATCAGCACCTTTAAGCTCCTGTTCCCTACAGGTTGCAATTTGTCCTGAGGATGAACGGGAAGAGGGGCAACCAATGAGAGACTAGATGTAGGTGTTGGGACAGGCACAGCTCACTCTATTTTCCCATCCGTAAGAAGAATTAACCACAGGCTCAGCCTGCCGCCCAGAAGCAGAATAGGGCCTTAGGCAATTCCGCGCTTTTGCGGCCAGCTCCCAAAAAAGCCAGTTGAAAAATGGAGCTCAGGGACACTGCAATTCACAAACCCGCAGAGCTATAAATGATAACTCTCATCCACAGATATATTGAGGGAAGGCAACGAAGAGGATTTGAAAGCAAGGCAGAATTGCAGGAAACAGGTTTCAGGAGGTAGATTCAAATCGCCTTAAAAGCACATGAAAAGTGGTAAAACGTCGACAATAATGCCCTTGGCCAAACAGGGCGTATGCGTTTTTTCCTGAATATATTCAGGAAAAAACGCATACGCCCTTTTTGGCCAACCAAGCAACCTGGAAAGGCTAATCAGCGCTACAAAGAAGTCTCGCTTCCCATCGGTCAAAAGGGCCATGCTGCAAAAAGTGTCAAAACCAGAAATGCAGGACAGGCCATGGAGAAATGGCAGCCTTGCTACGCTGATGGGCGGGATGTAAATTGCCAACAGCCACTCTGGAGAAGTGTACGGTGTGTCCTGAAACATCGAAAAAACACAGCTTAGGGAGCATAGGGCACGTCCTCTCATGGGCGTATAAATTGGGAAAACTAAAAATCAGCAAGACACAGGCACCCCAAAGTTTAGGGCTGCTCTGTTGACAAGAACCTCCACTTCATGACACCTGAAATATCCCAGGAAAGAGAAAAATGGATAAAGAAGTTTTGGTCCTTATGTACAATGGAATATCACTCAGACATGAAATCAATGTCATAAGGCTAGTAGAAGCAAGATGAGTGGATTTAGGTACGACGATTCTAAGTGAAATAAGTCACACAGAAAAAGACACTTATCATAAGCTATCACTTATAGAGGGAATGTAAAAACCGCTACACTTGAACTGAATTACAAAACAGAACAGAGTCACACGTTTAGAAAACACACTATGGCTGCTTAACGGGAAAGGTGAGGTGGGGTGAGGCATAAAACAAGGGTTTCAAATTCGCTCAGATACCGTTCCATACACCCAATATGTAATAGACAAGACCTACTCCTTGCTCAGTGAACAGGACTCAACACCCCCTATTCACCGCACAAGAATATATGTGACTAGTAAGAATCTTAAAACCTATGTATTGATATCTGTCTGGAAGTGAGTCAAGTGGGTGTAAAGCCGCATAAACACAGCCGTGAAAAGCAGCTAAACCCCATTATAAAAATAAATTACTTTTAAAAACCCGTAAAACAAAGACAGTGAAAGAGAGAGAAATTCTTACAAAATTCGTTCAGAGGCTGTGATGCAACCTGGATTGACCATATCTAGACCCACAGCTGGATGAGACATAAGGGTGGACACTCTTGGGGCTGAAAGGTTGGGTGAGGCTGGGTGAGCAAATGCAGACCCTTTAAAGTAATACTGCCTGGTACCCATCCCATGGGTCCCAAATCTCCAGGTTCAAGGGCATCTTCCTACATCGAAAACATGCATGAGAAACCCAGAAGATGGTACACCGTGTGATTTTGAAAGGTTTCTAATACGCACCTCATTTCTCATCTCCTTGTGCTCGGGTTCGCCTTTCCAGCTACTTTACTAGCAATCTCCCTACTTGGAGAATCAGCACCTTTAAGCTCCTGTTCCCTACAGGTTGCAATTTGTCCTGAGGATGAACGGGAAGAGGGGCAACCAATGAGAGACTAGATGTAGGTGTTGGGACAGGCACAGGTCACTCTATTTTCCCATCGGGAAGAAGAATTAACCACAGGCTCAGCCTGCCGCCCAGAAGCAGAATAGGGCCTGAGGCAATCCCGCGCTTTTGCGGCCAGCTCCCAAAAAAGCCAGTTGAAAAATGGAGCTCAGGGACACTGCAATTCACAAACCCGCAGAGCTATAAATGATAACTCTCATCCACAGATATATTGAGGGAAGGCAACGAAGAGGATTTGAAAGCAAGGCAGAATTGCAGGAAACAGGTTTCAGGAGGTAGATTCGAATCGCCTTTAAAGCACATGAAAAGTGGTAAAACGTCGACAATGATGCCCTTGGCCAAACAGGGCGTATGCGTTTTTTCCTGAATATATTCAGGAAAAAACGCATACGCCCTGTTTGGCCAACCAAGCAACCTGGAAAGGCTAATCAGCGCTACAAAGAAGTCTCGCTTCCCATCGGTCAAAAGGGCCATGCTGCAAAAAGTGTCAAAACCAGAAATGCAGGACAGGCCCTGGAGAAATGGCAGCCTTGCTACTCTGATGGGCGGGATGTAAATTGCCAACAGCCACTCTGGAGAAGTGTAAGGTGTGTCCTGAAACATTGAAAAAACACAGCTCTAGGAGCATAGGGCACGTCCTCTCATGGGCGTATAAATTGGGAAAACTAAAAATCAGCAAGACACAGGCACCCCAAAGTTTAGGGCTGCTCTGTTGACAAGAACCTCCACTTCATGACACCTTAAATATCCCAGGAAAGAGAAAAATGGATAAAGAAGTTGTGGTCCTTATGTACAATGGAATATCACTCAGACATGAAATCAATGTCATAAGGCTAGTAGAAGCAAGATGAGTGGATTTAGGTACGACGATTCTAAGTGAAATAAGTCACACAGAAAAAGACACTTATCATAAGCTATCACTTATAGAGGGAATGTAAAAACCGCTACACTTGAACTGAATTACAAAACAGAACAGAGTCACACGTTTAGAAAACACACTATGGCTGCTTAACGGGAAAGGTGAGGTGGGGTGAGGCATAAAACAAGGGTTTCAAATTCGCTCAGATACCGTTCCATACACCCAATATGTAATAGACAAGACCTACTCCTTGCTCAGTGAACAGGACTCAACACCCCCTATTCACCGCACAAGAATATATGTGACTAGTAAGAATCTTAAAACCTATGTATTGATATCTGTCTGGAAGTGAGTCAAGTGGGTGTAAAGCCGCATAAACACAGCCGTGAAAAGCAGCTAAACCCCATTATAAAAATAAATTACTTTTAAAAACCCGTAAAACAAAGACAGTGAAAGAGAGAGAAATTCTTACAAAATTCGTTCAGAGGCTGTGATGCAACCTGGATTGACCATATCTAGACCCACAGCTGGATGAGACATAAGGGTGGACACTCTTGGGGCTGAAAGGTTGGGTGAGGTTGGGTGAGCAAACGCAGACCCTTTAAAGTAATACTGCCTGGTACCCATCCCATGGGTCCCAAATCTCCAGGTTCAAGGGCATCTTCCTACATCGAAAACATGCATGAGAAACCCAGAAGATGGTACACCATGTGATTTTGAAAGGTTTCTAATACGCACCTCATTTCTCATCTCCTTGTGCTCGGGTTCACCTTTCCAGCTACTTTACTAGCAATCTCCCTACTTGGAGAATCAGCACCTTTAAGCTCCTGTTCCCTACAGGTTGCAATTTGTCCTGAGGATGAACGGGAAGAGGGGCAACCAATGAGAGACTAGATGTAGGTGTTGGGACAGGCACAGCTCACTCTATTTTCCCATCGGTAAGAAGAATTAACCACAGGCTCAGCCTGCCGCCCAGAAGCAGAATAGGGCCTTAGGCAATTCCGCGCTTTTGCGGCCAGCTCCCAAAAAAGCCAGTTGAAAAATGGAGCTCAGGGACACTGCAATTCACAAACCCGCAGAGCTATAAATGATAACTCTCATCCACAGATATATTGAGGGAAGGCAACGAAGAGGATTTGAAAGCAAGGCAGAATTGCAGGAAACAGGTTTCAGGAGGTAGATTCAAATCGCCTTAAAAGCACATGAAAAGTGGTAAAACGTCGACAATAATGCCCTTGGCCAAACAGGGCGTATGCGTTTTTTCCTGAATATATTCAGGAAAAAACGCATACGCCCTGTTTGGCCAACCAAGCAACCTGGAAAGGCTAATCAGCGCTACAAAGAAGTCTCGCTTCCCATCGGTCAAAAGGGCCATGCTGCAAAAAGTGTCAAAACCAGAAATGCAGGACAGGCCATGGAGAAATGGCAGCCTTGCTACGCTGATGGGCGGGATGTAAATTGCCAACAGCCACTCTGGAGAAGTGTACGGTGTGTCCTGAAACATCGAAAAAACACAGCTTAGGGAGCATAGGGCACGTCCTCTCATGGGCGTATAAATTGGGAAAACTAAAAATCAGCAAGACACAGGCACCCCAAAGTTTAGGGCTGCTCTGTTGACAAGAACCTCCACTTCATGACACCTGAAATATCCCAGGAAAGAGAAAAATGGATAAAGAAGTTTTGGTCCTTATGTACAATGGAATATCACTCAGACATGAAATCAATGTCATAAGGCTAGTAGAAGCAAGATGAGTGGATTTAGGTACGACGATTCTAAGTGAAATAAGTCACACAGAAAAAGACACTTATCATAAGCTATCACTTATAGAGGGAATGTAAAAACCGCTACACTTGAACTGAATTACAAAACAGAACAGAGTCACACGTTTAGAAAACACACTATGGCTGCTTAACGGGAAAGGTGAGGTGGGGTGAGGCATAAAACAAGGGTTTCAAATTCGCTCAGATACCGTTCCATACACCCAATATGTAATAGACAAGACCTACTCCTTGCTCAGTGAACAGGACTCAACACCCCCTATTCACCGCACAAGAATATATGTGACTAGTAAGAATCTTAAAACCTATGTATTGATATCTGTCTGGAAGTGAGTCAAGTGGGTGTAAAGCCGCATAAACACAGCCGTGAAAAGCAGCTAAACCCCATTATAAAAATAAATTACTTTTAAAAACCCGTAAAACAAAGACAGTGAAAGAGAGAGAAATTCTTACAAAATTCGTTCAGAGGCTGTGATGCAACCTGGATTGACCATATCTAGACCCACAGCTGGATGAGACATAAGGGTGGACACTCTTGGGGCTGAAAGGTTGGGTGAGGCTGGGTGAGCAAATGCAGACCCTTTAAAGTAATACTGCCTGGTACCCATCCCATGGGTCCCAAATCTCCAGGTTCAAGGGCATCTTCCTACATCGAAAACATGCATGAGAAACCCAGAAGATGGTACACCGTGTGATTTTGAAAGGTTTCTAATACGCACCTCATTTCTCATCTCCTTGTGCTCGGGTTCGCCTTTCCAGCTACTTTACTAGCAATCTCCCTACTTGGAGAATCAGCACCTTTAAGCTCCTGTTCCCTACAGGTTGCAATTTGTCCTGAGGATGAACGGGAAGAGGGGCAACCAATGAGAGACTAGATGTAGGTGTTGGGACAGGCACAGCTCACTCTATTTTCCCATCGGGAAAAAGAATTAACCACAGGCTCAGCCTGCCGCCCAGAAGCAGAATAGGGCCTGAGGCAATCCCGCGCTTTTGCGGCCAGCTCCCAAAAAAGCCAGTTGAAAAATGGAGCTCAGGGACACTGCAATTCACAAACCCGCAGAGCTATAAATGATAACTCTCATCCACAGATATATTGAGGGAAGGCAACGAAGAGGATTTGAAAGCAAGGCAGGATTGCAGGAAACAGGTATCAGGAGGTAGATTCGAATCGCCTTTAAAGCACATGAAAAGTGGTAAAACGTCGACAATGATGCCCTTGGCCAAACAGGGCGTATGCGTTTTTTCCTGAATATATTCAGGAAAAAACGCATACGCCCTTTTTGGCCAACCAAGCAACCTGGAAAGGCTAATCAGCGCTACAAAGAAGTCTCGTTTCCATCGGTCAAAAGGGCCATGCTGCAAAAAGTGTCAAAACCAGAAATGCAGGACAGGCCATGGAGAAATGGCAGCCTTGCTACGCTGATGGGCGGGATGTAAATTGCCAACAGCCACTCTGGAGAAGTGTACGGTGTGTCCTGAAACATCGAAAAAACACAGCTTAGGGAGCATAGGGCACGTCCTCTCATGGGCGTATAAATTGGGAAAACTAAAAATCAGCAAGACACAGGTACCCCAAAGTTTAGGGCTGCTCTGTTGACAAGAACCTCCACTTCATGACACCTTAAATATCCCAGGAAAGAGAAAAATGGATAAAGAAGTTGTGGTCCTTATGTACAATGGAATATCACTCAGACATGAAATCAATGTCATAACGCTAGTAGAAGCAAGATGAGTGGATTTAGGTACGATGATTCTAAGTGAAATAAGTCACACAGAAAAAGACACTTATCATAAGCTATCACTTATAGAGGGAATGTAAAAACCGCTACACTTGAACTGAATTACAAAACAGAACAGAGTCACACGTTTAGAAAACACACTATGGCTGCTTAACGGGAAAGGTGAGGTGGGGTGAGGCATAAAACAAGGGTTTCAAATTCGCTCAGATACCGTTCCATACACCCAATATGTAATAGACAAGACCTACTCCTTGCTCAGTGAACTGGACTCAACACCCCCTATTCACCGCACAAGAATATATGTGACTAGTAAGAATCTTAAAACCTATGTATTGATATCTGTCTGGAAGTGAGTCAAGTGGGTGTAAAGCTGCATAAACACAGCCGTGAAAAGCAGCTAAACCCCATTATAAAAATAAATTACTTTTAAAAACCCGTAAAACAAAGACAGTGAAAGCGAGAGAAATTATTACAAAATTCGTTCATAGGTTCTGATGCAACCTGGATTGACCATATCTAGACCCACAGCTGGATGAGACATAAGGGTGGACACTCTTGGGGCTTAACGGTTGGGTGAGGTTGGGTGAGCAAACGCAGACCCTTTAAAGTAATACTGCCTGGTATCCATCCCATGGGTCCCAAATCTCCAGGTTCAAGGGCATCTTCCTACATCGAAAACATGCATGAGAAACCCAGAAGTTGGTACACCATGTGATTTTGAAAGGTTTCTAATACGCACCTCATTTCTCATCTCCTTGTGCTCGGGTTCGCCTTTCCAGCTACTTTACGAGCAATCTCCCTACTTGGAGAATCAGCACCTTTAAGCTCCTGTTCCCTACAGGTTGCAATTTGTCCTGAGGATGAACGGGAAGAGGGGAAACCAATGAGAGAGTAGATCTTGGTGTTGGGACAGGCACAGGTCACTCTATTTTCCCATCGGGAAGAAGAATTAACCACAGGCTCAGCCTGCCGCCCAGAAGCAGAATAGGGCCTGAGGCAATCCCGCGCTTTTGCGGCCAGCTCCCAAAAAAGCCAGTTGAAAAATGGAGCTCAGGGACACTGCAATTCACAAACCCGCAGAGCTATAAATGATAACTCTCATCCACAGATATATTGAGGGAAGGCAACGAAGAGGATTTGAAAGCAAGGCAGAATTGCAGGAAACAGGTTTCAGGAGGTAGATTCGAATCGCCTTTAAAGCACATGAAAAGTGGTAAAACGTCGACAATGATGCCCTTGGCCAAACAGGGCGTATGCGTTTTTTCCTGAATATATTCAGGAAAAAACGCATACGCCCTGTTTGGCCAACCAAGCAACCTGGAAAGGCTAATCAGCGCTACAAAGAAGTCTCGCTTCCCATCGGTCAAAAGGGCCATGCTGCAAAAAGTGTCAAAACCAGAAATGCAGGACAGGCCCTGGAGAAATGGCAGCCTTGCTACTCTGATGGGCGGGATGTAAATTGCCAACAGCCACTCTGGAGAAGTGTAAGGTGTGTCCTGAAACATTGAAAAAACACAGCTCTAGGAGCATAGGGCACGTCCTCTCATGGGCGTATAAATTGGGAAAACTAAAAATCAGCAAGACACAGGCACCCCAAAGTTTAGGGCTGCTCTGTTGACAAGAACCTCCACTTCATGACACCTTAAATATCCCAGGAAAGAGAAAAATGGATAAAGAAGTTGTGGTCCTTATGTACAATGGAATATCACTCAGACATGAAATCAATGTCATAAGGCTAGTAGAAGCAAGATGAGTGGATTTAGGTACGACGATTCTAAGTGAAATAAGTCACACAGAAAAAGACACTTATCATAAGCTATCACTTATAGAGGGAATGTAAAAACCGCTACACTTGAACTGAATTACAAAACAGAACAGAGTCACACGTTTAGAAAACACACTATGGCTGCTTAACGGGAAAGGTGAGGTGGGGTGAGGCATAAAACAAGGGTTTCAAATTCGCTCAGATACCGTTCCATACACCCAATATGTAATAGACAAGACCTACTCCTTGCTCAGTGAACAGGACTCAACACCCCCTATTCACCGCACAAGAATATATGTGACTAGTAAGAATCTTAAAACCTATGTATTGATATCTGTCTGGAAGTGAGTCAAGTGGGTGTAAAGCCGCATAAACACAGCCGTGAAAAGCAGCTAAACCCCATTATAAAAATAAATTACTTTTAAAAACCCGTAAAACAAAGACAGTGAAAGAGAGAGAAATTCTTACAAAATTCGTTCAGAGGCTGTGATGCAACCTGGATTGACCATATCTAGACCCACAGCTGGATGAGACATAAGGGTGGACACTCTTGGGGCTGAAAGGTTGGGTGAGGTTGGGTGAGCAAACGCAGACCCTTTAAAGTAATACTGCCTGGTACCCATCCCATGGGTCCCAAATCTCCAGGTTCAAGGGCATCTTCCTACATCGAAAACATGCATGAGAAACCCAGAAGATGGTACACCATGTGATTTTGAAAGGTTTCTAATACGCACCTCATTTCTCATCTCCTTGTGCTCGGGTTCACCTTTCCAGCTACTTTACTAGCAATCTCCCTACTTGGAGAATCAGCACCTTTAAGCTCCTGTTCCCTACAGGTTGCAATTTGTCCTGAGGATGAACGGGAAGAGGGGCAACCAATGAGAGACTAGATGTAGGTGTTGGGACAGGCACAGCTCACTCTATTTTCCCATCGGTAAGAAGAATTAACCACAGGCTCAGCCTGCCGCCCAGAAGCAGAATAGGGCCTTAGGCAATTCCGCGCTTTTGCGGCCAGCTCCCAAAAAAGCCAGTTGAAAAATGGAGCTCAGGGACACTGCAATTCACAAACCCGCAGAGCTATAAATGATAACTCTCATCCACAGATATATTGAGGGAAGGCAACGAAGAGGATTTGAAAGCAAGGCAGAATTGCAGGAAACAGGTTTCAGGAGGTAGATTCAAATCGCCTTAAAAGCACATGAAAAGTGGTAAAACGTCGACAATAATGCCCTTGGCCAAACAGGGCGTATGCGTTTTTTCCTGAATATATTCAGGAAAAAACGCATACGCCCTGTTTGGCCAACCAAGCAACCTGGAAAGGCTAATCAGCGCTACAAAGAAGTCTCGCTTCCCATCGGTCAAAAGGGCCATGCTGCAAAAAGTGTCAAAACCAGAAATGCAGGACAGGCCATGGAGAAATGGCAGCCTTGCTACGCTGATGGGCGGGATGTAAATTGCCAACAGCCACTCTGGAGAAGTGTACGGTGTGTCCTGAAACATCGAAAAAACACAGCTTAGGGAGCATAGGGCACGTCCTCTCATGGGCGTATAAATTGGGAAAACTAAAAATCAGCAAGACACAGGCACCCCAAAGTTTAGGGCTGCTCTGTTGACAAGAACCTCCACTTCATGACACCTGAAATATCCCAGGAAAGAGAAAAATGGATAAAGAAGTTTTGGTCCTTATGTACAATGGAATATCACTCAGACATGAAATCAATGTCATAAGGCTAGTAGAAGCAAGATGAGTGGATTTAGGTACGACGATTCTAAGTGAAATAAGTCACACAGAAAAAGACACTTATCATAAGCTATCACTTATAGAGGGAATGTAAAAACCGCTACACTTGAACTGAATTACAAAACAGAACAGAGTCACACGTTTAGAAAACACACTATGGCTGCTTAACGGGAAAGGTGAGGTGGGGTGAGGCATAAAACAAGGGTTTCAAATTCGCTCAGATACCGTTCCATACACCCAATATGTAATAGACAAGACCTACTCCTTGCTCAGTGAACAGGACTCAACACCCCCTATTCACCGCACAAGAATATATGTGACTAGTAAGAATCTTAAAACCTATGTATTGATATCTGTCTGGAAGTGAGTCAAGTGGGTGTAAAGCCGCATAAACACAGCCGTGAAAAGCAGCTAAACCCCATTATAAAAATAAATTACTTTTAAAAACCCGTAAAACAAAGACAGTGAAAGAGAGAGAAATTCTTACAAAATTCGTTCAGAGGCTGTGATGCAACCTGGATTGACCATATCTAGACCCACAGCTGGATGAGACATAAGGGTGGACACTCTTGGGGCTGAAAGGTTGGGTGAGGCTGGGTGAGCAAATGCAGACCCTTTAAAGTAATACTGCCTGGTACCCATCCCATGGGTCCCAAATCTCCAGGTTCAAGGGCATCTTCCTACATCGAAAACATGCATGAGAAACCCAGAAGATGGTACACCGTGTGATTTTGAAAGGTTTCTAATACGCACCTCATTTCTCATCTCCTTGTGCTCGGGTTCGCCTTTCCAGCTACTTTACTAGCAATCTCCCTACTTGGAGAATCAGCACCTTTAAGCTCCTGTTCCCTACAGGTTGCAATTTGTCCTGAGGATGAACGGGAAGAGGGGCAACCAATGAGAGACTAGATGTAGGTGTTGGGACAGGCACAGCTCACTCTATTTTCCCATCGGGAAAAAGAATTAACCACAGGCTCAGCCTGCCGCCCAGAAGCAGAATAGGGCCTGAGGCAATCCCGCGCTTTTGCGGCCAGCTCCCAAAAAAGCCAGTTGAAAAATGGAGCTCAGGGACACTGCAATTCACAAACCCGCAGAGCTATAAATGATAACTCTCATCCACAGATATATTGAGGGAAGGCAACGAAGAGGATTTGAAAGCAAGGCAGGATTGCAGGAAACAGGTATCAGGAGGTAGATTCGAATCGCCTTTAAAGCACATGAAAAGTGGTAAAACGTCGACAATGATGCCCTTGGCCAAACAGGGCGTATGCGTTTTTTCCTGAATATATTCAGGAAAAAACGCATACGCCCTTTTTGGCCAACCAAGCAACCTGGAAAGGCTAATCAGCGCTACAAAGAAGTCTCGTTTCCATCGGTCAAAAGGGCCATGCTGCAAAAAGTGTCAAAACCAGAAATGCAGGACAGGCCATGGAGAAATGGCAGCCTTGCTACGCTGATGGGCGGGATGTAAATTGCCAACAGCCACTCTGGAGAAGTGTACGGTGTGTCCTGAAACATCGAAAAAACACAGCTTAGGGAGCATAGGGCACGTCCTCTCATGGGCGTATAAATTGGGAAAACTAAAAATCAGCAAGACACAGGTACCCCAAAGTTTAGGGCTGCTCTGTTGACAAGAACCTCCACTTCATGACACCTTAAATATCCCAGGAAAGAGAAAAATGGATAAAGAAGTTGTGGTCCTTATGTACAATGGAATATCACTCAGACATGAAATCAATGTCATAACGCTAGTAGAAGCAAGATGAGTGGATTTAGGTACGATGATTCTAAGTGAAATAAGTCACACAGAAAAAGACACTTATCATAAGCTATCACTTATAGAGGGAATGTAAAAACCGCTACACTTGAACTGAATTACAAAACAGAACAGAGTCACACGTTTAGAAAACACACTATGGCTGCTTAACGGGAAAGGTGAGGTGGGGTGAGGCATAAAACAAGGGTTTCAAATTCGCTCAGATACCGTTCCATACACCCAATATGTAATAGACAAGACCTACTCCTTGCTCAGTGAACTGGACTCAACACCCCCTATTCACCGCACAAGAATATATGTGACTAGTAAGAATCTTAAAACCTATGTATTGATATCTGTCTGGAAGTGAGTCAAGTGGGTGTAAAGCTGCATAAACACAGCCGTGAAAAGCAGCTAAACCCCATTATAAAAATAAATTACTTTTAAAAACCCGTAAAACAAAGACAGTGAAAGCGAGAGAAATTATTACAAAATTCGTTCATAGGTTCTGATGCAACCTGGATTGACCATATCTAGACCCACAGCTGGATGAGACATAAGGGTGGACACTCTTGGGGCTTAACGGTTGGGTGAGGTTGGGTGAGCAAACGCAGACCCTTTAAAGTAATACTGCCTGGTATCCATCCCATGGGTCCCAAATCTCCAGGTTCAAGGGCATCTTCCTACATCGAAAACATGCATGAGAAACCCAGAAGTTGGTACACCGTGTGATTTTGAAAGGTTTCTAATACGCACCTCATTTCTCATCTCCTTGTGCTCGGGTTCGCCTTTCCAGCTACTTTACGAGCAATCTCCCTACTTGGAGAATCAGCACCTTTAAGCTCCTGTTCCCTACAGGTTGCAATTTGTCCTGAGGATGAACGGGAAGAGGGGAAACCAATGAGAGAGTAGATCTTGGTGTTGGGACAGGCACAGGTCACTCTATTTTCCCATCGGGAAGAAGAATTAACCACAGGCTCAGCCTGCCGCCCAGAAGCAGAATAGGGCCTGAGGCAATCCCGCGCTTTTGCGGCCAGCTCCCAAAAAAGCCAGTTGAAAAATGGAGCTCAGGGACACTGCAATTCACAAACCCGCAGAGCTATAAATGATAACTCTCATCCACAGATATATTGAGGGAAGGCAACGAAGAGGATTTGAAAGCAAGGCAGAATTGCAGGAAACAGGTTTCAGGAGGTAGATTCGAATCGCCTTTAAAGCACATGAAAAGTGGTAAAACGTCGACAATGATGCCCTTGGCCAAACAGGGCGTATGCGTTTTTTCCTGAATATATTCAGGAAAAAACGCATACGCCCTGTTTGGCCAACCAAGCAACCTGGAAAGGCTAATCAGCGCTACAAAGAAGTCTCGCTTCCCATCGGTCAAAAGGGCCATGCTGCAAAAAGTGTCAAAACCAGAAATGCAGGACAGGCCCTGGAGAAATGGCAGCCTTGCTACTCTGATGGGCGGGATGTAAATTGCCAACAGCCACTCTGGAGAAGTGTAAGGTGTGTCCTGAAACATTGAAAAAACACAGCTCTAGGAGCATAGGGCACGTCCTCTCATGGGCGTATAAATTGGGAAAACTAAAAATCAGCAAGACACAGGCACCCCAAAGTTTAGGGCTGCTCTGTTGACAAGAACCTCCACTTCATGACACCTTAAATATCCCAGGAAAGAGAAAAATGGATAAAGAAGTTGTGGTCCTTATGTACAATGGAATATCACTCAGACATGAAATCAATGTCATAAGGCTAGTAGAAGCAAGATGAGTGGATTTAGGTACGACGATTCTAAGTGAAATAAGTCACACAGAAAAAGACACTTATCATAAGCTATCACTTATAGAGGGAATGTAAAAACCGCTACACTTGAACTGAATTACAAAACAGAACAGAGTCACACGTTTAGAAAACACACTATGGCTGCTTAACGGGAAAGGTGAGGTGGGGTGAGGCATAAAACAAGGGTTTCAAATTCGCTCAGATACCGTTCCATACACCCAATATGTAATAGACAAGACCTACTCCTTGCTCAGTGAACAGGACTCAACACCCCCTATTCACCGCACAAGAATATATGTGACTAGTAAGAATCTTAAAACCTATGTATTGATATCTGTCTGGAAGTGAGTCAAGTGGGTGTAAAGCCGCATAAACACAGCCGTGAAAAGCAGCTAAACCCCATTATAAAAATAAATTACTTTTAAAAACCCGTAAAACAAAGACAGTGAAAGAGAGAGAAATTCTTACAAAATTCGTTCAGAGGCTGTGATGCAACCTGGATTGACCATATCTAGACCCACAGCTGGATGAGACATAAGGGTGGACACTCTTGGGGCTGAAAGGTTGGGTGAGGTTGGGTGAGCAAACGCAGACCCTTTAAAGTAATACTGCCTGGTACCCATCCCATGGGTCCCAAATCTCCAGGTTCAAGGGCATCTTCCTACATCGAAAACATGCATGAGAAACCCAGAAGATGGTACACCATGTGATTTTGAAAGGTTTCTAATACGCACCTCATTTCTCATCTCCTTGTGCTCGGGTTCACCTTTCCAGCTACTTTACTAGCAATCTCCCTACTTGGAGAATCAGCACCTTTAAGCTCCTGTTCCCTACAGGTTGCAATTTGTCCTGAGGATGAACGGGAAGAGGGGCAACCAATGAGAGACTAGATGTAGGTGTTGGGACAGGCACAGCTCACTCTATTTTCCCATCGGTAAGAAGAATTAACCACAGGCTCAGCCTGCCGCCCAGAAGCAGAATAGGGCCTTAGGCAATTCCGCGCTTTTGCGGCCAGCTCCCAAAAAAGCCAGTTGAAAAATGGAGCTCAGGGACACTGCAATTCACAAACCCGCAGAGCTATAAATGATAACTCTCATCCACAGATATATTGAGGGAAGGCAACGAAGAGGATTTGAAAGCAAGGCAGAATTGCAGGAAACAGGTTTCAGGAGGTAGATTCAAATCGCCTTAAAAGCACATGAAAAGTGGTAAAACGTCGACAATAATGCCCTTGGCCAAACAGGGCGTATGCGTTTTTTCCTGAATATATTCAGGAAAAAACGCATACGCCCTGTTTGGCCAACCAAGCAACCTGGAAAGGCTAATCAGCGCTACAAAGAAGTCTCGCTTCCCATCGGTCAAAAGGGCCATGCTGCAAAAAGTGTCAAAACCAGAAATGCAGGACAGGCCATGGAGAAATGGCAGCCTTGCTACGCTGATGGGCGGGATGTAAATTGCCAACAGCCACTCTGGAGAAGTGTACGGTGTGTCCTGAAACATCGAAAAAACACAGCTTAGGGAGCATAGGGCACGTCCTCTCATGGGCGTATAAATTGGGAAAACTAAAAATCAGCAAGACACAGGCACCCCAAAGTTTAGGGCTGCTCTGTTGACAAGAACCTCCACTTCATGACACCTGAAATATCCCAGGAAAGAGAAAAATGGATAAAGAAGTTTTGGTCCTTATGTACAATGGAATATCACTCAGACATGAAATCAATGTCATAAGGCTAGTAGAAGCAAGATGAGTGGATTTAGGTACGACGATTCTAAGTGAAATAAGTCACACAGAAAAAGACACTTATCATAAGCTATCACTTATAGAGGGAATGTAAAAACCGCTACACTTGAACTGAATTACAAAACAGAACAGAGTCACACGTTTAGAAAACACACTATGGCTGCTTAACGGGAAAGGTGAGGTGGGGTGAGGCATAAAACAAGGGTTTCAAATTCGCTCAGATACCGTTCCATACACCCAATATGTAATAGACAAGACCTACTCCTTGCTCAGTGAACAGGACTCAACACCCCCTATTCACCGCACAAGAATATATGTGACTAGTAAGAATCTTAAAACCTATGTATTGATATCTGTCTGGAAGTGAGTCAAGTGGGTGTAAAGCCGCATAAACACAGCCGTGAAAAGCAGCTAAACCCCATTATAAAAATAAATTACTTTTAAAAACCCGTAAAACAAAGACAGTGAAAGAGAGAGAAATTCTTACAAAATTCGTTCAGAGGCTGTGATGCAACCTGGATTGACCATATCTAGACCCACAGCTGGATGAGACATAAGGGTGGACACTCTTGGGGCTGAAAGGTTGGGTGAGGCTGGGTGAGCAAATGCAGACCCTTTAAAGTAATACTGCCTGGTACCCATCCCATGGGTCCCAAATCTCCAGGTTCAAGGGCATCTTCCTACATCGAAAACATGCATGAGAAACCCAGAAGATGGTACACCGTGTGATTTTGAAAGGTTTCTAATACGCACCTCATTTCTCATCTCCTTGTGCTCGGGTTCGCCTTTCCAGCTACTTTACTAGCAATCTCCCTACTTGGAGAATCAGCACCTTTAAGCTCCTGTTCCCTACAGGTTGCAATTTGTCCTGAGGATGAACGGGAAGAGGGGCAACCAATGAGAGACTAGATGTAGGTGTTGGGACAGGCACAGCTCACTCTATTTTCCCATCGGGAAAAAGAATTAACCACAGGCTCAGCCTGCCGCCCAGAAGCAGAATAGGGCCTGAGGCAATCCCGCGCTTTTGCGGCCAGCTCCCAAAAAAGCCAGTTGAAAAATGGAGCTCAGGGACACTGCAATTCACAAACCCGCAGAGCTATAAATGATAACTCTCATCCACAGATATATTGAGGGAAGGCAACGAAGAGGATTTGAAAGCAAGGCAGGATTGCAGGAAACAGGTATCAGGAGGTAGATTCGAATCGCCTTTAAAGCACATGAAAAGTGGTAAAACGTCGACAATGATGCCCTTGGCCAAACAGGGCGTATGCGTTTTTTCCTGAATATATTCAGGAAAAAACGCATACGCCCTTTTTGGCCAACCAAGCAACCTGGAAAGGCTAATCAGCGCTACAAAGAAGTCTCGTTTCCATCGGTCAAAAGGGCCATGCTGCAAAAAGTGTCAAAACCAGAAATGCAGGACAGGCCATGGAGAAATGGCAGCCTTGCTACGCTGATGGGCGGGATGTAAATTGCCAACAGCCACTCTGGAGAAGTGTACGGTGTGTCCTGAAACATCGAAAAAACACAGCTTAGGGAGCATAGGGCACGTCCTCTCATGGGCGTATAAATTGGGAAAACTAAAAATCAGCAAGACACAGGTACCCCAAAGTTTAGGGCTGCTCTGTTGACAAGAACCTCCACTTCATGACACCTTAAATATCCCAGGAAAGAGAAAAATGGATAAAGAAGTTGTGGTCCTTATGTACAATGGAATATCACTCAGACATGAAATCAATGTCATAACGCTAGTAGAAGCAAGATGAGTGGATTTAGGTACGATGATTCTAAGTGAAATAAGTCACACAGAAAAAGACACTTATCATAAGCTATCACTTATAGAGGGAATGTAAAAACCGCTACACTTGAACTGAATTACAAAACAGAACAGAGTCACACGTTTAGAAAACACACTATGGCTGCTTAACGGGAAAGGTGAGGTGGGGTGAGGCATAAAACAAGGGTTTCAAATTCGCTCAGATACCGTTCCATACACCCAATATGTAATAGACAAGACCTACTCCTTGCTCAGTGAACTGGACTCAACACCCCCTATTCACCGCACAAGAATATATGTGACTAGTAAGAATCTTAAAACCTATGTATTGATATCTGTCTGGAAGTGAGTCAAGTGGGTGTAAAGCTGCATAAACACAGCCGTGAAAAGCAGCTAAACCCCATTATAAAAATAAATTACTTTTAAAAACCCGTAAAACAAAGACAGTGAAAGCGAGAGAAATTATTACAAAATTCGTTCATAGGTTCTGATGCAACCTGGATTGACCATATCTAGACCCACAGCTGGATGAGACATAAGGGTGGACACTCTTGGGGCTTAACGGTTGGGTGAGGTTGGGTGAGCAAACGCAGACCCTTTAAAGTAATACTGCCTGGTATCCATCCCATGGGTCCCAAATCTCCAGGTTCAAGGGCATCTTCCTACATCGAAAACATGCATGAGAAACCCAGAAGATGGTACACCGTGTGATTTTGAAAGGTTTCTAATACGCACCTCATTTCTCATCTCCTTGTGCTCGGGTTCGCCTTTCCAGCTACTTTACGAGCAATCTCCCTACTTGGAGAATCAGCACCTTTAAGCTCCTGTTCCCTACAGGTTGCAATTTGTCCTGAGGATGAACGGGAAGAGGGGAAACCAATGAGAGACTAGATCTTGGTGTTGGGACAGGCACAGGTCACTCTATTTTCCCATCGGGAAGAAGAATTAACCACAGGCTCAGCCTGCCGCCCAGAAGCAGAATAGGGCCTGAGGCAATCCCGCGCTTTTGCGGCCAGCTCCCAAAAAAGCCAGTTGAAAAATGGAGCTCAGGGACACTGCAATTCACAAACCCGCAGAGCTATAAATGATAACTCTCATCCACAGATATATTGAGGGAAGGCAACGAAGAGGATTTGAAAGCAAGGCAGAATTGCAGGAAACAGGTTTCAGGAGGTAGATTCGAATCGCCTTTAAAGCACATGAAAAGTGGTAAAACGTCGACAATGATGCCCTTGGCCAAACAGGGCGTATGCGTTTTTTCCTGAATATATTCAGGAAAAAACGCATACGCCCTGTTTGGCCAACCAAGCAACCTGGAAAGGCTAATCAGCGCTACAAAGAAGTCTCGCTTCCCATCGGTCAAAAGGGCCATGCTGCAAAAAGTGTCAAAACCAGAAATGCAGGACAGGCCCTGGAGAAATGGCAGCCTTGCTACTCTGATGGGCGGGATGTAAATTGCCAACAGCCACTCTGGAGAAGTGTAAGGTGTGTCCTGAAACATTGAAAAAACACAGCTCTAGGAGCATAGGGCACGTCCTCTCATGGGCGTATAAATTGGGAAAACTAAAAATCAGCAAGACACAGGCACCCCAAAGTTTAGGGCTGCTCTGTTGACAAGAACCTCCACTTCATGACACCTTAAATATCCCAGGAAAGAGAAAAATGGATAAAGAAGTTGTGGTCCTTATGTACAATGGAATATCACTCAGACATGAAATCAATGTCATAAGGCTAGTAGAAGCAAGATGAGTGGATTTAGGTACGACGATTCTAAGTGAAATAAGTCACACAGAAAAAGACACTTATCATAAGCTATCACTTATAGAGGGAATGTAAAAACCGCTACACTTGAACTGAATTACAAAACAGAACAGAGTCACACGTTTAGAAAACACACTATGGCTGCTTAACGGGAAAGGTGAGGTGGGGTGAGGCATAAAACAAGGGTTTCAAATTCGCTCAGATACCGTTCCATACACCCAATATGTAATAGACAAGACCTACTCCTTGCTCAGTGAACAGGACTCAACACCCCCTATTCACCGCACAAGAATATATGTGACTAGTAAGAATCTTAAAACCTATGTATTGATATCTGTCTGGAAGTGAGTCAAGTGGGTGTAAAGCCGCATAAACACAGCCGTGAAAAGCAGCTAAACCCCATTATAAAAATAAATTACTTTTAAAAACCCGTAAAACAAAGACAGTGAAAGAGAGAGAAATTCTTACAAAATTCGTTCAGAGGCTGTGATGCAACCTGGATTGACCATATCTAGACCCACAGCTGGATGAGACATAAGGGTGGACACTCTTGGGGCTGAAAGGTTGGGTGAGGTTGGGTGAGCAAACGCAGACCCTTTAAAGTAATACTGCCTGGTACCCATCCCATGGGTCCCAAATCTCCAGGTTCAAGGGCATCTTCCTACATCGAAAACATGCATGAGAAACCCAGAAGATGGTACACCATGTGATTTTGAAAGGTTTCTAATACGCACCTCATTTCTCATCTCCTTGTGCTCGGGTTCACCTTTCCAGCTACTTTACTAGCAATCTCCCTACTTGGAGAATCAGCACCTTTAAGCTCCTGTTCCCTACAGGTTGCAATTTGTCCTGAGGATGAACGGGAAGAGGGGCAACCAATGAGAGACTAGATGTAGGTGTTGGGACAGGCACAGCTCACTCTATTTTCCCATCGGTAAGAAGAATTAACCACAGGCTCAGCCTGCCGCCCAGAAGCAGAATAGGGCCTTAGGCAATTCCGCGCTTTTGCGGCCAGCTCCCAAAAAAGCCAGTTGAAAAATGGAGCTCAGGGACACTGCAATTCACAAACCCGCAGAGCTATAAATGATAACTCTCATCCACAGATATATTGAGGGAAGGCAACGAAGAGGATTTGAAAGCAAGGCAGAATTGCAGGAAACAGGTTTCAGGAGGTAGATTCAAATCGCCTTAAAAGCACATGAAAAGTGGTAAAACGTCGACAATAATGCCCTTGGCCAAACAGGGCGTATGCGTTTTTTCCTGAATATATTCAGGAAAAAACGCATACGCCCTGTTTGGCCAACCAAGCAACCTGGAAAGGCTAATCAGCGCTACAAAGAAGTCTCGCTTCCCATCGGTCAAAAGGGCCATGCTGCAAAAAGTGTCAAAACCAGAAATGCAGGACAGGCCATGGAGAAATGGCAGCCTTGCTACGCTGATGGGCGGGATGTAAATTGCCAACAGCCACTCTGGAGAAGTGTACGGTGTGTCCTGAAACATCGAAAAAACACAGCTTAGGGAGCATAGGGCACGTCCTCTCATGGGCGTATAAATTGGGAAAACTAAAAATCAGCAAGACACAGGCACCCCAAAGTTTAGGGCTGCTCTGTTGACAAGAACCTCCACTTCATGACACCTGAAATATCCCAGGAAAGAGAAAAATGGATAAAGAAGTTTTGGTCCTTATGTACAATGGAATATCACTCAGACATGAAATCAATGTCATAAGGCTAGTAGAAGCAAGATGAGTGGATTTAGGTACGACGATTCTAAGTGAAATAAGTCACACAGAAAAAGACACTTATCATAAGCTATCACTTATAGAGGGAATGTAAAAACCGCTACACTTGAACTGAATTACAAAACAGAACAGAGTCACACGTTTAGAAAACACACTATGGCTGCTTAACGGGAAAGGTGAGGTGGGGTGAGGCATAAAACAAGGGTTTCAAATTCGCTCAGATACCGTTCCATACACCCAATATGTAATAGACAAGACCTACTCCTTGCTCAGTGAACAGGACTCAACACCCCCTATTCACCGCACAAGAATATATGTGACTAGTAAGAATCTTAAAACCTATGTATTGATATCTGTCTGGAAGTGAGTCAAGTGGGTGTAAAGCCGCATAAACACAGCCGTGAAAAGCAGCTAAACCCCATTATAAAAATAAATTACTTTTAAAAACCCGTAAAACAAAGACAGTGAAAGAGAGAGAAATTCTTACAAAATTCGTTCAGAGGCTGTGATGCAACCTGGATTGACCATATCTAGACCCACAGCTGGATGAGACATAAGGGTGGACACTCTTGGGGCTGAAAGGTTGGGTGAGGCTGGGTGAGCAAATGCAGACCCTTTAAAGTAATACTGCCTGGTACCCATCCCATGGGTCCCAAATCTCCAGGTTCAAGGGCATCTTCCTACATCGAAAACATGCATGAGAAACCCAGAAGATGGTACACCGTGTGATTTTGAAAGGTTTCTAATACGCACCTCATTTCTCATCTCCTTGTGCTCGGGTTCGCCTTTCCAGCTACTTTACTAGCAATCTCCCTACTTGGAGAATCAGCACCTTTAAGCTCCTGTTCCCTACAGGTTGCAATTTGTCCTGAGGATGAACGGGAAGAGGGGCAACCAATGAGAGACTAGATGTAGGTGTTGGGACAGGCACAGCTCACTCTATTTTCCCATCGGGAAAAAGAATTAACCACAGGCTCAGCCTGCCGCCCAGAAGCAGAATAGGGCCTGAGGCAATCCCGCGCTTTTGCGGCCAGCTCCCAAAAAAGCCAGTTGAAAAATGGAGCTCAGGGACACTGCAATTCACAAACCCGCAGAGCTATAAATGATAACTCTCATCCACAGATATATTGAGGGAAGGCAACGAAGAGGATTTGAAAGCAAGGCAGGATTGCAGGAAACAGGTATCAGGAGGTAGATTCGAATCGCCTTTAAAGCACATGAAAAGTGGTAAAACGTCGACAATGATGCCCTTGGCCAAACAGGGCGTATGCGTTTTTTCCTGAATATATTCAGGAAAAAACGCATACGCCCTTTTTGGCCAACCAAGCAACCTGGAAAGGCTAATCAGCGCTACAAAGAAGTCTCGTTTCCATCGGTCAAAAGGGCCATGCTGCAAAAAGTGTCAAAACCAGAAATGCAGGACAGGCCATGGAGAAATGGCAGCCTTGCTACGCTGATGGGCGGGATGTAAATTGCCAACAGCCACTCTGGAGAAGTGTACGGTGTGTCCTGAAACATCGAAAAAACACAGCTTAGGGAGCATAGGGCACGTCCTCTCATGGGCGTATAAATTGGGAAAACTAAAAATCAGCAAGACACAGGTACCCCAAAGTTTAGGGCTGCTCTGTTGACAAGAACCTCCACTTCATGACACCTTAAATATCCCAGGAAAGAGAAAAATGGATAAAGAAGTTGTGGTCCTTATGTACAATGGAATATCACTCAGACATGAAATCAATGTCATAACGCTAGTAGAAGCAAGATGAGTGGATTTAGGTACGATGATTCTAAGTGAAATAAGTCACACAGAAAAAGACACTTATCATAAGCTATCACTTATAGAGGGAATGTAAAAACCGCTACACTTGAACTGAATTACAAAACAGAACAGAGTCACACGTTTAGAAAACACACTATGGCTGCTTAACGGGAAAGGTGAGGTGGGGTGAGGCATAAAACAAGGGTTTCAAATTCGCTCAGATACCGTTCCATACACCCAATATGTAATAGACAAGACCTACTCCTTGCTCAGTGAACTGGACTCAACACCCCCTATTCACCGCACAAGAATATATGTGACTAGTAAGAATCTTAAAACCTATGTATTGATATCTGTCTGGAAGTGAGTCAAGTGGGTGTAAAGCTGCATAAACACAGCCGTGAAAAGCAGCTAAACCCCATTATAAAAATAAATTACTTTTAAAAACCCGTAAAACAAAGACAGTGAAAGCGAGAGAAATTATTACAAAATTCGTTCATAGGTTCTGATGCAACCTGGATTGACCATATCTAGACCCACAGCTGGATGAGACATAAGGGTGGACACTCTTGGGGCTTAACGGTTGGGTGAGGTTGGGTGAGCAAACGCAGACCCTTTAAAGTAATACTGCCTGGTATCCATCCCATGGGTCCCAAATCTCCAGGTTCAAGGGCATCTTCCTACATCGAAAACATGCATGAGAAACCCAGAAGTTGGTACACCATGTGATTTTGAAAGGTTTCTAATACGCACCTCATTTCTCATCTCCTTGTGCTCGGGTTCGCCTTTCCAGCTACTTTACGAGCAATCTCCCTACTTGGAGAATCAGCACCTTTAAGCTCCTGTTCCCTACAGGTTGCAATTTGTCCTGAGGATGAACGGGAAGAGGGGAAACCAATGAGAGAGTAGATCTTGGTGTTGGGACAGGCACAGGTCACTCTATTTTCCCATCGGGAAGAAGAATTAACCACAGGCTCAGCCTGCCGCCCAGAAGCAGAATAGGGCCTGAGGCAATCCCGCGCTTTTGCGGCCAGCTCCCAAAAAAGCCAGTTGAAAAATGGAGCTCAGGGACACTGCAATTCACAAACCCGCAGAGCTATAAATGATAACTCTCATCCACAGATATATTGAGGGAAGGCAACGAAGAGGATTTGAAAGCAAGGCAGAATTGCAGGAAACAGGTTTCAGGAGGTAGATTCGAATCGCCTTTAAAGCACATGAAAAGTGGTAAAACGTCGACAATGATGCCCTTGGCCAAACAGGGCGTATGCGTTTTTTCCTGAATATATTCAGGAAAAAACGCATACGCCCTGTTTGGCCAACCAAGCAACCTGGAAAGGCTAATCAGCGCTACAAAGAAGTCTCGCTTCCCATCGGTCAAAAGGGCCATGCTGCAAAAAGTGTCAAAACCAGAAATGCAGGACAGGCCCTGGAGAAATGGCAGCCTTGCTACTCTGATGGGCGGGATGTAAATTGCCAACAGCCACTCTGGAGAAGTGTAAGGTGTGTCCTGAAACATTGAAAAAACACAGCTCTAGGAGCATAGGGCACGTCCTCTCATGGGCGTATAAATTGGGAAAACTAAAAATCAGCAAGACACAGGCACCCCAAAGTTTAGGGCTGCTCTGTTGACAAGAACCTCCACTTCATGACACCTTAAATATC